>NC_080836.1:17047351-17351010 GCF_030435755.1 Ochotona princeps
TATATGCCTATATACTTTAATATTGAAAAGGAGATTCATCTTAAGTTTCACTTTATTTTGCATTTAACTGCATCTTGTCAATTACCTGTGTCATTAAATACACACCAAAACCAACCTTAATGAAATGAAGAGAACAGGGGATGGTCATTGCGAGGCAGGGTGGGGGTCCAGAGGTGGAGCCAGGCTCGGACCAGAGAAAGCTCTCCTCCCTGGTCCCAAAGGACGTTTATTGTTCTTCTGTGTCTGCGGACCGCTCAGGGCTTCTGGTTGTCTTTCCGATGATGTTGGTTTCTGCACGGTAGTGTTTGGACTTCTTCCATCCCCTGCGGGAACTCCGGTTGGGGGTGGGTGACCTCAGAGTACTCGGCCTCCGAGGGCATGTGATGCTTTCTTCTACCCACAGTGCCGTTGCACCCTAGTAGGATGACAGATCAGTCGGGCAATGGGATCCTGGACCAGACTCTCTAAAACTGCAAACTAAATAAGCCTGTGCTCTCCATGAAGTTAGTTGTCCCATGTATTCCACTGTAGCAATTTAAACATAATACATTCCAGGACACAGAAAACACGTGCTCTTGCTTATTACTATACCCCCAGCACTTTGTGAACTTCTCTCGTAGCCAAAAAAACACCTTTACATTATTACAGTCAAGAGTAAACTACCAAATATGGCAAATGTGGGATCTAACTGAAATACCCTCATGTGTGGATTTGGGGTGGGGAGAGACATCTCGTGATGGATTGGAGGACTAAGCTGAAAATGCACACCTGTCGTTGCACCTCCTGCTAAAAGCCTCTGCAAACGTCACTGTCTTGGTCAGAAACGTTAAAGGCAAGTACTTCAACTTGAAAACTACCAATACTAAAGAATGAAAAATCATTTAAAACATTTTCTTCCTGCTACATTTAAAATTTTATTTGAAAGGTAGAGTTCCATAGTAGGATGAAAGGGAAGGAGGGTGAGAGAGGTATCTTCCATCCTCTGGTTCACTTCTCCAAATAGCTGCCACTGCTGAGGTTAAGCCAGGATCAAGCCAGGAGCCTGGAACTCTACCTGGATCTCCCACAAGGTGGCAGCAGCCCAAGTGTTACTGCTGTTTTCCCAGGTGCATTGGCAGAGAGCAGGATGAGAAAAGCAGCAGTGGGCACTCAGGTCACACATGATGTGGGAATTGCAGGGGCAGCTTGATGCCCTGCACCAAAATGCTGGACCCTGTTTGAGAATTCTTCTACTTAAGAGTTTAAGACATCTTTTCCTTCTCTTTGAGGGGGAAAAATACATCTTATTAATGCCCCCGAAGAACACGGTACAATTTAAACTTTTACAAAGGTGAAGAAAAATAGGAAAAACACATCCCTGTCCATCTGATATAACCATACCCCAGAGAAACACCAGTAGTATGTGAATCCAGACATAAAATTTCAAACGAAACTTCAACATGAGGTTTTCAAAACATATCTACAATTTAAGACCTGACTTTCTGAAGGACCATATAGCTAAATAAATACCAGGACAACCATAATCACACACACAAATTTGAATTTGTACCAAATATGTGACCTATTTTAAAAAGATACATAGTCCTGCCTGTATTCTAAGCATTCTTTTTAAGTATAGGAGTGGAAATTATTCCCACAAGTCCTCTTTTGATCCAGGTAATTTAACAAGTATTTGAGTATCTGCTATATGGTGAACATTGCACATTATCAAAAACTTACAGCAAAAAGCTTTCTTACAGAAAAAGGAAGAGAGAGGAGGAAAAGAGGGAGAAGATAGGATAGGAGGGCATAATCGCCTAGTGGCTAAATCCTCACCTTGCATGTGCAGGGATCCCATACAGGCACCAGTTTATGTCCTGACAGCCCCACTTCCCATCCAGCTCCCTGCTTGTGGCTTGGGAAAGCAGAAGAGGATGGCCTAAAGTCTTGGGACCCTGCACCAGAGTGGGAGATCCAGAAGCTCCTGGCTTTGGATTAGCTCAGCTTAGGCCAACGTGGCACTTGGGGAATGAAGCAGTAGATGGAAAATCTTAAAAATAAATCAATCTTAAGAAAAAAAGAGAGTGAAGGTAACTAATTCAGGAGTACCTCAGTGTGGTGGTTAAGATACGTGGGATGCCCAGAGCATTACTGGAGTGCCTGATTTTAGTTCCACTCTGCTCCAACACTCCAACTTGCTGCTAAGGTATACCCTGGTTGGCAGCAAGTACTTTGGTCCCTGCCACCCATATGGGAGATCTGGAGTTCTGGAATTCTGGTTTTGGTGGGCCCAGTTTCGGTTACTGGAGGTATCTGAGGAGTGAACCAGCAAATGACTTAAAAATTACAAACACAATACCCCTGAGAAGTTCAAAACTTTAAAAAGTATCTGAGAGGCAGAGAGAACATCAATCTTCCAGCACTCAATCCAAGTCTCCCCTATAAGTGCTAGACACCATCTGGGAAGGGCTGGTATTAGCAGAAAGATGGAGTCAGGAACTAAACCCAAATACGTCAATATGGGAGGTGAGTGTCTTAACCACTAAGCTCAATGCCTGTTCCTGATAAACCTCCTAATTGACAAAAAAATCCAGTCATATCACTAGAAAATGTAATGTTCAGTACTAATGAGATCTGAAATGATGCCAACTTAGCACCAATTTGCAGATAGATTATCAAAATGTGAAAGATTTCAAATATGCCCCTTGGTCTAGCCTAGAATATTTGAAACCCCGAAGATTATTCTGAATATGGCATTTTAGGAAATACTCTTTTTTATAAAATGCAAACCAATCTAAATAGACCCAGAGTGTTAGGGTCTTGTTATTACTTTAGCCTGGCAACTACAGTATCACCCATGACTTGGTCGTTTGGTACTTTCCTCTTCTAACATCAGGTCTCACGACAGAATGGGTCACAGGAGTTAGCATACATCAACAAATCAAATTTGACCACATCCCCCCTCACCCCAAAAGAAACTCAGTAAGTCAAATGCTATTCAGTGTAACCATAAAGAATTATTACCAGTAAGTCCTATTTTCCCATTACTTACATGGCCTTTGATCAAGTCACTGAAAATGTCTGAGCACATTCCCTTAACCATAAAATATGAGGTAGACCAAATCTGAACATTCCATGTTATTGATGCCTACTGTGTGCACATGCGACTACAATCTTAGAACTTAGTCACTGAGAATGACAGATATTCTACAAACTTATCTCTTCTGAAAACTAAAAGATCACCCTTCCTACAATTGTCAACCAGGCAAAACATCACTATTTACCCTCCTTTTACCAAAATCTTTGCCTTTCCCAGACAGATTTGGGTTGAGATTGATCTCAGCAGAAAGTGCCCTGTAAAGTGCTTTGGTCATGTCATACTGCACATGCTAATCCAACTATGCATATGCTACCCTAGGCACTGGTTCTGAAGACCCTGTTGTAGATCTCGCGCACACTCTTGGGAAAGGACGTAGGCTGCAGGTCCAGGATGAAAGCCTCAAGATAAACCCTCTAGGGATTGGCACAGTAGGTCTGCCGGCAGCCCCAACATCCCACAAGGGCACTAGTTCATGTCCCAGCTGCTTATAGCCTGGGAGAAAGCAGAGGCTCAAATCCTTGGACCCCTGCACCCATGTGGGAGACCGGAAGAAACTCCTGGCTTTAAATTGGCTCAGCTCTGGCCACTGCAGCCATTTGGAGAGTGAACCAGCTGAAGATTCCTCTCTTCCTTCTCTCTGTAAAATCTGCCTTTCAAATAAAATTAAATAAAGCTTTAATTAAAAAAATACGCTAAACAATCTTCCACATCAGTGGATGTTTTAAAAATGAGAGAAATTTTAATTGAGCATAACAAAATGAAAAGTTGAGACCGACACTCTGATATAGTGGGATAAGTCACTGCTTGCATGCTGGCACCCCATTATCAGTGCTGGTGTGAGCCCGGATGCTTCGTTTCCAATCCACCTCTCCTCTCTGGTACTGCACCTGGAAAAGCAGAGAAAGAAGGACCAAGTGCACAGGCCCCTGCCATCCACAGGGGAGACCCAGACAGAGCTCTGATTCCCAGCGTCTACCAGGCTGGGCCATCACAGCCACTTCAGGGTATTTCAATTATCATCATACAATGCTCCATCTCTGACGTGCAGTACACAATCATTTAAACAATGAAGATCTCAAAATAACTGAAAACCTTCACTGAAGTAAAAGAATTTTCCAGACTTCCAGCAGATTTAAAAAATTTAGTCAACGCAAATACGTACCTGACCCAAAACTATTTATTTTCAGGATTTGCCATGAAAGTTCTGCATTACATCTTGGTAAGAATTCTGTCATCATACTGAAGTAAGCTCTAAGACAGAGTCCAATTAGAGTGGGAAATGCCTCGTCTCTGAGCATATGCCAGTATTCTGGGTTGCATGTGGTGTAGTGAATAAACCCAGCAGCCACTGACACCAGGCACTAGGAGACTTCAGAGGATCCTCGAGAAGTCCTTGTGCACAGTGATGTGAACCCAGAAACCTCAGGGAGTGGGTTTGGGCCATGGAATTCGAGGCTGGACTTGAAGAACAGCAAAACACTCGGCTTTGTTAGTGACAGTGTGAAGAGGCATAGGATCCTTTATGATGATAGAAGCAAATTTTTAACAATACAAATAATTCCCTACTTCAAAAATTAAAAAAAAACCTTAACTTTGTAAGTGCTCTGGGTATTATCTTTAGAGTTAAGTGAAAGAATTAAGTTCCCAGGTATGCATGAAGGCATCTAAAAAGTTCATGGAAGACAACTTTAAAGATTAATTTATGTTAGTGCAAACAAACTTTGAAATCCATGAATACAAAGATACTCTCTGGAATTTCTCTGCAGAAAGTAGGTGAAATAAAGAACATTTCACCCTTACATTCCATGTTACTTCTGAATATATTTCCAGAAATATAAGGATGAACAGCTGTCTTGATTTGTTTATATAGCCTTAGAAACAAACTAACAAAGTATATTAGACATCTAAATCACCTTATCTATTATCAGAAAAAAATGATTACTTGCAGTACATTCTGTCGAACACTGTTTGAGCTTTAAAGTATAAAAGCCTGCTTTTACTTCTTAAAAACTAAGCACCAAGTTAGAAAACAATCAGCTCTTTGATTCTTATCCATTATCACTTCCCAACTAAAGTACTACCTATTAAAAAGGAAATGCAGCATATTTATTACTACAAATGTTCTACAGAAAAGGTTACATTCTTACGAACTACAAAAATTTATGTTACTCTAACATAACACCTTTATCTTGTAAACAAACTGAACTGCAGTCCAAAGCTGAAGGAACCATGCTATCACTTAGTACTACTACAATTAAAATTGAAGGCACGGGCTTGGCTACGTCTGGTCCTTTTTCAATGTACCCTGTTGAGGCTGCTCGACACTGAATTGTCACAAACCTACAACTGAAATTTGCATAAAGAGACGATCTATAATTACAAGAGGGAAATTAGGAAACAAGAGCATTACTTTTATTATATTATATTGTCCACTCCAAAAAAGCAAAGCAAAATGACGACCAGGAATTTGTGACATCAGTGTTTTCTTTTTTTCTCTATGTATGTATAATCTTGAAGATTTATGCCCTTCACGCTTTCACATCAAATAGTAAAGCATAACTCTGTACAAATATGGCCAGGATTGCAATCAAATGGCCTTGTAAGCCTGCCCTCATAGCTTCCTCACTTAAAACTCAATAATCCTAGGTGGACAGGATGTGCTTAGAACAATGTTAACAATATTCTACTGTGCAAGGGAAATGAAACCTTTACGGCCTAAGAGTGCAATTCTAGGCCAAACAATCTTCAAAATAGTACAGTTTGGGGAGATAGTGCCGTGGTATAGCAAGCCAATTGACTACCTGCAGTGCCAGCATCCCTTCTGGACACTGATTAGAGTCTGGCTGTTCTATTTCTGATCCAATAGTATTGGCATGGAAAAGCAGCAGAGGATGGTCCAAGTCCTTGGGCTCCTGCACCCATGTGAGAGACGCAGATGAAGTTCCTGCTTCATGGTTTTGGCCAGGCCCAGCCCCAGCCACTGAGGCCATTTGCAGAGTGAACCATTAGATGAAAGATGTCTCTGTCTCTCCCTCTTTCTCCACCTCTGACTTTCAAATAAATCAATCTTTAAAAAAAGGATTCATTATTTATTTCTATGTGCACAGAAAATTACAAGGACACATGAGATAATCCTAATCATGTATGTATTAATGTGAAAATTAAACAGGTGAGGGTGGGAGAGAAATTTACTTTCATTATTTAATCTTTGGTACTGTCTGAATGATTTTTTAAAATAATGTTCACGAAATATGTTTCCCAATGAAGAAAAAAAAAGTTTGATACTGTTATTACTATCATACAAATGTCTTTACTTCTATACAGGTAATATTGACAGAAATGACTAATAAAATGTTAAATAGCCAAATTAACTCTAAGTACAAACTAAAATTTATTTTTCAATTCTATTTTTATAAAAAAACAATAAAACTTTAATGTTCTATAATGGTATAACAACATTCTAACCCACGTAATTATCATAAATAACAGCTGTAAGTATTCACTGATATTACTGTTTACATTCTACAAAGCTAACACATCCTCCATTTTACCCTTCTATAAATAACTGGTAAAATTTTAAATTCACCAGAAATCTTCCACCATACACAGTACAGAAGATTTTATGAAACCTCCCTATTTCAATAGAAATGATACAAAAAACATACACAACGTAGAATTGTACTGCTTTTTGTAAAAAGAAAACATTAGATAAAGTAATTCAATTTTAATTTATTTTCATCATTTTTTCTTCATGATCCAGATATTTTAAAATGCAAAGAAAATTAAGTTTCCATGATATGTCAGGGACAGGCACTAAAAACAAAAACAAAAAAATTCAGACTGTAAATGAGTTATACAAATGAAAATATCAAATGGAGATCCAGTTATCAAAATGAATGCACTCAACATAGTAAAAGTTCACAATTTTTTGTACAGAGCACATAAAAAAGTCAGCTTGCTAACCAACTGTTGTGATTTAAAGAACTATTGCAGAAGTTTGAAGAAAATAGGTTTATTAATTAACTTATAAAGAGATTAAAGAGCTTGAAACAAGTATTAAAAAGAAGTTTGTGCCTTTATTAGAACTGTGTTGGGCTTTAAATATACCAATTTTGGTAATCAAATTATTATGGAATTTTTCTTTTATAAAGAAATGACACTACAGAACTGCAATACTGGTCCAACAGTCTTGTCTTTACTTTTCTTTTATAGTGAGAAACAGAATGCAGTAATCAAAAGCACTAGCAGGCATTAGTTAATCCAAGATAGAGCTTCGTAGTTCCAAAAGCACTTGCAAAGAAAACCACTGCTGGGGAGGGAAGGGAGAGGAGAGGGCAGCAATTTGTAATAACTGGAATCCCATGAGTTTGTTTCTCAAGTCTCATGAGGTTATTTTTTAAATTTATCCTTTACTTGGTCACGTTTTTCCTCAAATACTACAATTTTTCTTTGACTTTTTTCCTCAAAGTATAAAAAGTATGAAATATAAACAAGCTCTTGCATTGTACATTTAGAAATGTACAATTCAAGCATTATAGAGCTATCTACATACCGATAAATCCCATCAAATCTTGGATAATTCAATAATATACAAAATATCAGGGCACACAAATAACTAAAACCCACTTCTTTTTGTTACACATAAGATTCAAATATTCAATCTAAAGAAAAACACTTAATCATTTTGGCTCTCTTCTACATGTGCATGTTGATACACTTATTAAAATATTCCTGTATAATCATGTTTGGTCTTACTATTTCAAGTCAGGTTTAAAACCTCAAAATCAGCCATCCAGACAAAACAGGTCATCAGAAAGATTCTCTCTTCTCCACCTCCCTAACCCCAAGCACTATGAAGTCAATCTTATGACATGACACCGAACACTGGATTGTGGCGACAAATGCTAGGTCCAATTTCTTCATAATCCTTTTTGGTGTGGCACACTTGGTAGAACTCAGGCTGAAAACAAAAACAACCAAAAAAACAGTTTCATAAAGACAAAAAAAAAAAAACCTCACTTTTCAATATAGTTAAAAATGCATGCTTTAAACATTAAACCTAAATTTAAAATATTTAAGAATCTATTTATTGTACTTTAATAAAACAAGGAATTTTAGCAACCAAACTTAAAAGTCCACTATACATCTTTGTTAAAAAGAAGCAATCTACTCATTTCTTTCCCTAAGCCCAAAAAACTGTTTCTGAAAACAGACTCTGAAATTTTTAGCAATGGTTTGTTGAGTGTCAAATGTCTAACCTACTAATAATCTAATAAACCAACAATCTAAAGACACAGAATAAGCCTATCATGTGGGTCAACTATTCTTTATCACACCATACACATTTCTAGATCACCCTGACTGACTCAAGGTCTGATGAGTGTACAACACCACACTCTATTTTACCTCATTCTTAAAGGGAGAAGTTAAAAAATTGGTTATATGGCACAACAGAAGAAAACAACCTTTCACCATTCAATAATTCAGACAAAAACTCCTTTTACTACGACAAAATGCCAATATCTATTATGCCAATGCTATTAGACATCTTTTAATGGACTCCAGAATTTCGATTTGGAGACACAATTTTAGAATTTCATGGACTCAATTTAGGGAATCACACTATGTAATGAAACACAACTTTTATCTTAATGTGTTTAAATATCTACCAAAAAAAGAACAATGCTTTCTTTCTGATGACAATATTACCACAAGCTTATGAAAATTTTTCCTACAGATAAACTTAAAATATGGTATAAATGTTCATTCATTCAACAACTAGCAAGTTCAAAACATAAACATGAAACTGAAATGATTTTCAGTTTTCAAAATACTGTGCACACATTTTGCAATTTCTCATGTTGAATTTAAAGCATCTGTGTTGTTCTACAAATAGTGATATTCCTTTGTGCTAAAAACAAAAGAAATCAAAATTTGAGAAATAAGCTTCATCACACTCACCGTGGAAGCCAGCATTGATCCTCCAAACCAAACTGCATATCGCTGCATGTGGTGTGTAATGACTTGAACATCAATAGGTTTTGGCTGAAAAAAGGTAAAAAAAAAAAAATATATATATATATATATATATATATATATATATATATATATATATATACACATATATATATATATATCAATAGTAAGTTCAAATAACCATTTATATATTATTTACCCTTAAATATACAGACACAAAGATGATACTAATGCTATATACAAGTTAGCCTAAAAAATAAACAGCTAAGGTGGCTATAGAGAGGACTGGAACACTGTATAAGAAAATGGCCAGGACAGAACAGAATGCAAGGAAAGGAAACAATGAGTACACACTTTATACAGTTCTGGTTCTTAGAACCATGAAAATGTTTCACAAAATTAAACACAAATTACTTTTAAAATAGGGGACAGAATGTGATAAGACAAAGTAAAACAAGTTAATTGTATTTTAAACAGCATAACTTTGCTGAAATGAGGGAAGGGACAAGTACCTACTTGGGCACACAGTTTTGATGCTATACCCTCAGGCTGAAGATAAAAACTAAGCAAATATTGACAACTAGTCACAGTGGTGTATAGGAACATCTCTAAAACCATTATATACAAACTGCAAGACTGAGAAAAATTATACAAATATAAATAAATAAATATATATGTATATATGTGTGTGTATATATATATTATATATAGAGAGTGTGTTGATAACAGCAGTTGCACTATCAAAAAGCAGTACAAATATGGGAATTCTGGAACTGAAGGATGCATACATGCACACACTCTGGCTCTTCCAAGATGACCTAGACCCAGTATTCCTGAAGCAATCAACACATTCAGTGTCCCTATACTATAATATTCTCCACCAAAATGACTGCTTTAAAAAAATTGCTGATCCCAGGGTCAGAAAAGAAAAACTGTAAAATCATCCTAAAACATCTTGTTATACTCGGTAGTGTAGAAAGAATGGTGGGTCTACATCAGAAGTAGTCAAAAGTCACTTCAATGACTCCCACTAGCCAGATGTGAAAAAATACAGCATCACTTAATGCATTAACATATTATCACACAATAGTAATGACATAGTCCACGAAACAATGAGAAATCTAAAGTTTTTCTAAGTATTAATATATGAATGAGGGAAAGAAGGTGGCACTTCACAGGAAAATCAGACTAAAATGCATAAAAGGAATGATGGAATTTCTACAACACCACTGACTGCTACATTAGTATGTACTTCAGGGAACAATCACAATAGATGTTAAACCCAGCGGTTACAAGTTTGCTGAGAAACAGGATAAAGTCTGAAACTATCTTCCTGTAAGATTCTTAGTTAAATATAAAGGGAAAAAGAATAACTTTACAATAAAGAAACTGTCTTCCTGTAAGATTCTTATCTAAATATAAAGGGAAAAAGAATAACTTCACAATAAAGAAACCTAGCATACACTTTATTTTTTTTTTTGCTTTATTGCTGCTAATTTGTTTTTTTTTATTCATTGATTACATTGTATTATGTGATACAGCTTCGTTGTAGCATACACTTTAGTATGTATGTAACATAAGTTAATACACAGAAAAACTACATTTCTATTGATACACTACACTAAAAATGATACAACAGAAGATTCCCAGCTTCACCAAAGTGCATAATCTAAAATGAGTCACATGAAAGCAGTGCACAAACCCAAACTGAGAATATCCTACAACATAAGCAACCCAAATTAAAAACAACAAAAACCCTGTCACAGTCATGAAGGAACAAAACTTCCGAGTAACTGTTTCAGATTGGAGGAGCACAATAATTCAGACAGACCTGTGATCCTGTGCTGGATCCTGGACCACAAAGAAAAAAAGCCTGTATTTTGTTTACTTTTGTCGGTAGGGCATTAGTGATAATTGGTAAAATCTAATCTAGGTTCATAATCAGTATTATCAAAATGACTCTCAGTATAGAGAACTTAACATTATACTTGTAAAACTGTTTACTTCTGTTTTTGTAGGTAATCAGGAAGAGAGGTGAATGAATAAATAATGACTGGCGACAGATTCACTGTTTTGTAGGAAGCAGAGCATTAAAAATCAAGCAAACATTTCAAAAAAAGCCTATTATAACAGCAACTTACTGAAGTGCTGAAGTCAGGCCATTACAGTAACAGATCTTAAAACTTCTTTTTTTGTAATTATATTCCAAGGAGTAGTTTATTTAGATCTTATAAGGGTGAAGAACATCTGGCCTGCTGGCTGGGTGAGGCCTGAGAAATTATTTATCTGGCCCTGCCAAGACCACAGGACTCAAAATTTCATGAATCAGGGGCCAGCATTGTGACATGGTATGTCTTTATATGCAATGCTGACATCCCATATAGGCAATGGTTCATGTTCCAGATGCTCCACTTACACTCCTGCTTCCTGTTAAAGGCCTAAGAAAAGCAGTGGAAGATGGTCCAAGTGTATGGACCCTGTCATTCATGTGAAAGATCAAAAGAAGCTCCTGGCTTTGGCTGGGCCCAGAACTGGCCTTTGCAACCATTTGGGGAATGAACTAGTAAACGAAGTTTCTCTTTCTTTCTCTATGTAACTCTGGTTTTAAAATAAGTAAAATCTTATATTTGCAGCAGCACAATCCACAATAGCAAAGACATGGAAACAATCTAGATGTGCGTCCAAAGAGTGGTTAAAGAAACTGTGGTACATCTACTCCATGGAATAGTATTCAGCTATTAAGAAGACTGAAGTTATACTATTTACAACTAGGTGGTCCCAATTAGAGACCATTGTGCATTGTGCACAGTGAAATGAGTCAATCACAAAAGAACAAATACCATATGTTCTCTGTTATATAAGGAAACCAGCATGGAAAGCATAACTTCAAAAATCCAATCCATACTGTTTTTGTTTCGTTTTGGATGTATCCCATGTGTTTTGATGTTTTTTATTTCAGTTTTATTCCAAATACTCTCTTTTCTCTTGCTGAATTCATTGATGGCTCATGGATTATACAGTGGCATCATTTTTCCCAAAGGGGGGGAAACTGGCAAACCGGGTCCGGTGCAGTAGCCTAGTGACTCAAGCACTCGCCCTGCATACTCCAGGATACCAAATGGGTGCCAGTTCATATCCCAGCTGCCCTAAATCCCATCCAGTTCCCTGCTTGTGGCTTGGGAAAGCAGTTGAGGACGGCCCAAAGTCTTGGGACTCCGCACCTGCGTGGGAGACCTGGAAGAAGCCCCAAGCTCCTGGCTCCTGGATTTGAATTGGCTCAGCTTCAGCCATTGCGGCTACTTGGGGACTGAATCATCAGAGAGAAGATGATCTCTCTCTCTCTCTCTCCTGCTCTATGTATATCTCACTTTCCAATAAAAATAAATAAATCTTAAAAAGAAAAACTGACAAATCAAGAACAGACTGAATTTTAAGTTGGTATATTTCTTTTTTTTTTTTTTTTAAGAAGTCCATAGAGTCACTTTTCTGTGAAGGCGGCTGCGATTCCTTTTTTTTTTTTTTTAAAGATTTATTTATTTTTATTACAAAGTCAGATATAAGACAGGAGGAGAGACAGAGAGGAAGATCTCCCGTCGGATAATTCACTCCCCAAGTGAGCCGCAATGGCCGGTGCGTGCCGATCCAATGCCGGGAACCAGGAACCTCTTCCAGGTCTCCCACGCGGGTGCAGGGTCCCAATGCATTGGGCCGTCCTCGACTGCTTTCCCAGGCCACAAGCAGGGAGCTAGATGGGAAGTGGAGCTGCCGGGATTAGAACCGGCGCCCATATGGGATCCCGGGGCATTCAAGGCGAGGACTTTAGCTGCTAGGCCACGCCGCCGGGCCCAAGTTGGTATATTTCTAAATGCCCCTTGGTCAGATAAATTGCTCTCCACCCAATTAAGATAATGAAAACTCTTAGTTTCTGAAAACCATCAGCTGTCATGTAGCTGCTCAACAAGCAGCAAATTCTAGTGAGTTACATTTTACCTTTTAAAGTAATTTTACTTATCTCATTAGTCTTAGTTGTCCACTAACTTCATTCTTAGCAGTATTTTCTAAATAAAACGAAATATGCTTTTTTAGCAACTTATACTTTAAATCAAAGCTTTGCTTTAATAGTATTTAATAAACTAAAAAGTTGCTGAAAATTGGTCTCACATATGATATATATATATATATACACACACACATGATATACACATACATACACACATACATTAGATATCTGTTTTTAAAATTAGATTTTTTGGTATGAGGCTCAAATTTTCAGGATATCTAACAGAAAGATGATTTCATTTCACTACCTATTTGACTGCATAACTGAAGTCACTCTGTAGGAGTCGAATTGGCCTGTGGTAACAGATTAACCATTTAACAGCAACATCTTCCTAAACTCCTTTGTGGTCTTGCTATGATGGTCTTTAAAATTTGGTGTCCCTATAATAAATTTTGCTGCTATAATATGCCAAGAAAACTAGTAAGCTCTTTGTGAAATCAATAAAAATGTAAAAGACAAACAAAAAGACCACTCAGACTTTTAGAAATGCAGACAATAAGACTGGAATGACCCAAAATACCATGGATATGAAGCCATATCATTAGCCACGTTCCAGTAGAATAATTGATAGGTACTCTAAAAGTTGGCGAACATTTCTCATCCCCATTATAATAACCAGGGTACCCTTAACTTCCCCACCAATAATTTGGAAAACCAACCTTCAATCTACCACCGCTCAGTTCTTCACTTAATTTCAGCCTGGCATCTACAGTTCTTTTCAAATCTCTTTGTAAACGACGTCCAAAATCCCTGAACATGGTTGAACCTCCAGAGAGGACAATATTCTGCAGTAGTAGAGACAAACAAATCATGTTTATTTTCATAGCAAGAAAGATTTAAAGATCCAATAAATAGTTAATACTGAAATTCTATTTTATCACCTTTAAGACATTTAATATTCAATTATGAGTAGAAAATAAGCAGGTATTTTAAAAATGTAATCCTGAACAATTCTGCTATAAATACCTTGTAGAGAGGACGTCTGACATCAATAGGACAATTCTGAATTACTTCATCTACAACTTCTGAGATAGGTTGTGTAAAATCTGGATTAGCAAACTGAAAAATTAAATTATAGAGATCAGATCACAACTGACATCCAATCATAGCTTTCATTAATATATAACATGCATTTTACCCAAACTTTTTGAAGACCCCCACTCCAAACATTTTCAAATTTTATGCTTCAAAATAAACTTTTTATTTCCCATGAACTTTAAGAATATATTAAATATATTAATATATTAAAGTAAATATATTAAAACAAGGAATCTTTAAACAGAAGCACACATTTAAAAAACAAGGTTATGTACTGATGGGATATTGAAAAGGTGACCAGTCTTGCAGGAACATAATGCTATATTTCTGGAAACAATGGCTCAGAATTCACTACTTCAGCATTCTCAGTAACTTTAAAGAATATCTACTCTTAATGTGTATATTATATGACCATGGTATATGTATATGACAATATCATAACTACAATCCAACTACTTTGTAATAGCTACCACTCAAAGGAGTTATCTGTAGAAAAAACATGAATGATTCAGTATTTATTCATCTTTCAAAATGTGAACATTTTAGAAACATATATAAGAAAAAAGCAGGACTGGCTGCATGTTTACTTCCTTAGGAGAAAACAGAAAAGAGAATGAAAGATAAGTAGAGAAAAGTTCTCTACAGGATACTCATTCTAGATTTCTCCAAAAAACTCTCAATTGAGAGACATGCAGAAATATGAGAATGATTCTGGAGCAACAGGTACATGCATGTTATACAGATGGCTTAGAACAGATTTATTGAGTAGGTAGGGAGATTAAGCTGGAGGAAAAATACTTGGATAAAACAACTGCAGAACAAAAATAAGCTTACACATGATCTTTTTAAAACAAAATCAATGGGTAACACTAATACATATTAAAGAGGCTTTATGCAGATATTAAGGAAGACCTCCTTCCTTCCTGTTCATCAGTTTCCTAATCCATGCTGATAGAAAGTACAAAAAAATGCTAGTTTGGATAACTAAACTTGTATTTCACCTCTCTTGGGTTCTCATTTACAAATCAAATTGATCAAAAAAGATAGACAGGATCCCTTTATTTATTAAACTGATCTATAACTGAATTGGTAATCTTTAGCCTTAGACCAATTTTTTACAGTTATTGATTTTTAAATTATTGAATGCCTAGGTATGTGAGGCAAAATACATAAAATGTGTTAACTCAGATAAAGTAAAACACCACTAATAAAAGATTCTACTGATGTCTATGATAGTGAGAGAAAAGCTGCCAGCCAAAAACCAAGCTGAGGAATTTATATAACGAATTCTAAGAGGGACAGAGAAACAGCATAGAAATGTGGTGCACACTGAGCTGGAGAGACCAACCAACAAATACGCAGGCATGCTGGCACTGCAGGACTGAGGATCAGAGAGCTCAACTACGGTGCTAGCACCTCTCCATCCGTTTCATCCTGTCCTCACCCTATCCTGCCATCCTGCATTCCCTCCTGGGCAACTTTTTCTTGTTTGTCCCCCGCCCCCCATTACCAGGAAGCTGCACTGAAGCACTGGTACATCTTTTTCTTTTGACCTTCCTTCCCCTCCTTTCTCTTGTTAAAGTGAGACACAGTGGTAAGGTGTCATCTCAACAGTGACTGCTCCTTTTCTTTCTTCTTTTTAAAAAATTCACGTGAGACAGAGACGGGTGGAGCTCACTCCCCAAATGCTGACACCAGCTGGGAACTTAGTGTTGATGTCTGGAGCTCCACAAATAGGGTTTTAAAACAGAAACAATTACATTTTTCTATATGGAATTAGACCCTCTAGATTTCCTTCCAGGTTTTGTGTGGCTAAGCAGTGAATTGCAAGGTAAATACAAAGAAAATTAAGCAAATGGAACAAGGCAAAAGTATATGAAAAGGTGAAGTTTAAGAAAAGATGAAATCATACTGACTCAAGCATGAACAACAATCACAGGTATAATACCCTAATACTACTAATTTACCTAACAGCAATAAGTTAGTATGTGGAAGACTGTGAAGAAAGAAGTTAGATAAAAATTAATGAAGAGGAGGTTAACCAACTATTAAACATGGCCATATCAGTCTTTAGAAATCTAAGGTGATTACCAAGAACAATTGCTAACTAACAGCTAGTAGTTGCTTTGCAGAACACAAAGGAGAGGAGAGGGTTCTCGGATATTCAGCACTGTGCTGCAGCTGGCACAGCAGTTCCGACTGCAATACCAGTGTCCCATCCAGAGGACCCGGATTCGAGTCTTCACCCAACTTTCAATTCCGCCTTCCCACTAATGTAAACCCTGCAAGACAGTAGTGATGGCTCACATTCTTAGGACCTGGATGGAGTTCCCGGATCCGTGCTCCAGCCTGGCTCAGCCGCAGCCATTACAGGTGTTTAGTGGGTAAGTCAATGAATAGAATATCTCATTCTGTCTCTGCTACTCTAGCTTCCTCTTAAAGAACAACAACAACAAAGTATGTGCATACTTTGAGTTTTAAATTTAAAATCCGTCTAAATGCTAAAGCTCCAATATACTAATACAACCACCAGTCCTTATCTTTCTGTTACTCAACTCCTCTGCCCCAAATTTATAGCTACATACCAATTCACCATCTACAATCCCTGCCTGCATTTCTCACTATATGTAAGTAATTCAGCCTTCTGTATTTCCTCCTTCCTCCATGCTGTTAACAATCTAACATTTTTGCCTCATCAAAACCTTCTGTAGGGCAAAGGTCACAATCAAGTTTTGAGTACCTAACCTCTGCTGTGAATAGAGAATGGGTGTTCCTCTATTAATCAGACACTCCTAGTCACTTTCTCAATAATCAGAAGTCATTATTCTTCAGGAAGATTCCTCAAAAAGCTCATAGGAAACTAGGAAGAAAATATTCATCAATATAAAAAAATAAGCTAGTACTAAACTTTAAGGCTGGGAGTAGGATTAACATCAGTTAGAAAACAGTCCCCACCAGAGCAACATAAATTCTGCTAACTTGGAAGCAAGAGAAAACATCAAATTAATGGTGAAGCTTAAGTGCAAAAATAATGAAATTATTGGTGATGTATAAGGAGTTTATGAAGAGAACACGCCAAAGAAATCAGCAATTTACAAGTGGACAAGTCATTTAAAAGGGGACAAGAAAATGGTAAAGATAAAATCCACATCAGCAGATCAATTTGCAAAGAAAAAGCTAAATCTGTTCATGCCCTAATTTAAAAGGACCAATGACAGCAGCAACAAATAGCCAACACCACAGGCACCTCAACCAGATGAGTTCACACAGTTCTGACTGAACACTTTAAGGAGAGCAACTTGCTGCTCAGTAGAGCCAAAACTACTGCACAAAGATCAGTTACAGATTGGAGCTAAATTTTAAATGAAAATTTTAAACAAGTGAGATCAAGATCTTTGAAGCATTTTTTTCAAAGAACTGGAAAAGGAGATAAAGCAATCTCCCAGTATTCCTCAAAACACTATCAAGCTAATCAAAGCCATGTCTAACCAAGTGGAAGCAGTCCACTCAAAGCAAATGTGAATCAGCTAGGCCAAGATCATGGTTACACACTTTGGGAATGCTATAGGCATTTTGTAGGGAGGGTCAAATAATATCAGCTTATTATGACAGCATTTTGAGAGTTAGCCAAATATTTAGCAGAAAAATGTCCAGGAAAATTTAACCAAAATCCTTTCTACCTCAATATTCCTACTCATCCCTCTCATCAAACAGGGCAATCTGGCATATATTTCCTTGGAAAATCACCTTAAGTTACGATGTGGTTTCTTCTGACTTGTTTTGTCTCTCTTTTTTAATTGGAAAATGAGATATACAGAGAGCAGAGACAGGGAGGAAGAGCTTTCGTCCGATGATTCACTCCCCAAGTGACACAATGGCCAGAGCTATAATGATCTGAAGCCAGGAGCCGGGAGTTTCTTCCGGGTCTCCATGCAGGTGCAGGGTCCCAAGGCTTTGGGCCATCCTCGACTGCTTTCCCAGGCCACACACAGGGAGCGAGACGGGAAGTGGGGCTGCCAGAATTAGAACTGGTGATGATATGGGATCCCAGCATGTGCAAGGTGAGGACGTGAACCACTATGCTGTTGTGCCAGGCCCTTTTCTCCTACTCTTAAGAAAATAATTAAAGGAACCATTTTTCTTCAGATAAAAATGTGACAACAAAAAACAAAAACAAAAAACTTCCATGGGCATGATTAAATTTTCTAGGGCTTGCAATTCATTAGGGCTGAACCCAAAGGTAAATGGATGATAAGTGTCTTACGACAGTGTCTTTGACAGTGCTTATGAAACAACTTATTCTCTTTTAATTTCATTATCCACAAACTTTTTAAAGTCTTCTCATAAAACCCAATAAATAACTTCTCTCAATACATAAGCTTGATTCTACCTAATGAAAAAAAAAATACAAACCACAGACGATAAATTTCTTCAACTATTTCCCTACTCTCCTCCTTCTCAGCTGCATATCTACAACACATATTAGCTTTGAAATTTCCTGCACTGGAGCAACCCTTCTTTCAAAGAAAACCCTCAGCCTTATTCTTGTCATCAGCTTCTCTTTTGTTTTTAAGATTATTTAAATTGAAAGAATTAGAGGAAGAGAGAGAGCTGTGTGCTGGTTCATTGCAGGAGTAACCTGCTTTCCCAAGCACATAAGGAAGAGGAGCAGCCAGGACTCCCTGCACCCAAATGGATGCCAGGGCTGCAGCTGGTGGCATTACCCACTACACCGCAGTGCTGATTCCCGATGGACTTCGTACCAGCTCCCAGCAGCCACTACAGACTTTCACAAGTGAGCTCTAAACTTTCACTTCTGAGATACCAAGCTGCCCCATCACACCATTCTGCTGAAACTGCTCCCCTAGCCCACCAACAGCCCAGCTGCTCGAACACCTGAGCACTTCTCAGGTTTCTTCTATTGCAGTGCCAGTGAAGTAACCATCACAGCTTAACTGCCTTCTTTGAAACACTTACTTCTCAATTTTATTGCTACAATCCTCTGGAATTTTTTGTATTCTTATATTGAGCTTGTTTACTGTTTGCCCATCATGTTTATGTTTACCAAGACCTGATTTTTCACCTTCAGTCCACTCTACACCACTCCCTGTCCAATCTTTTTTTTGCCATGTATGTTGATGATTTTACACCCATCCTCACTGCAGTATACTTACCATAGTTAAAAACATAGAACCAAAGTGTTTGTTTCTAAATTTCTACAAATGCATATAATATAAGCTCATCTGTTTCTCCTCCCCTTCAGAATTCTTTTTGCAATAAATGGCATTTGTAGTTGCTCATGTTACAAGTTGTAACTATTTTTTCCCTGGCTCAAGGATTCAGCCTAGCCTAGCATCAGCTGAGGTGGCCACTTCCGGAGTGATAATCAGAGGAAGGAAGATCACTATGTTTCTCACACTCTGCTTTTCAAAACAAAAAGGTAAACAAACAGAAAAAAAATTTTTTTAAAGTGTCACTCAATATTTACTGAGTGAATAAACAATATGAAAAAATTAACTTCCTAGTCCTAGCATTTAATATCAGTTACCCATTAAGTTAAATTTCTGAACCCAAGAAGAATTTGCATAATTAATAGTAGACGTTTTGTTAATTTAATAGTTTTACGTTGCTAAAGTTTCATGTACATAGAAAATAACTGTGGTACTAGTCAAATATGCTATGGTCAACTAAAGCAAAGTTCTTGATATAATGTCATTTTATAGGAGATGGAAGTGGTGACTTTCTAGAATATTCCCCAAACGTTTTAGTCACATGATCATTAATTTTAAGGATCCTTTTCTTTGACTTACTCCTGATAAAACAAACATTAAAGAAACAAATTTCAGTGTCGCAAATCAAGACAGACACTAACAGTTTTGCCTGCTTCGACAAAAGCAAAATTCCCCTTGAAATATGAACATATTTTATTATACTAAAGAAAGTTATTGAGGTTCTCTCAGAAGATCTCCAAGTTGAGAGTTTCTGTCAAATATTTCAAAAACAATCCTATCCACTTAAAAAAAAATGCTTACCTCTGGATGAAAAAAGATTTCAGGTCCCAAGAATCTCTCATAACCAACATCAATGGAAAATTCTTTCTTAGAGATAGCATTGATTCCAGTATACTGCTTAATCCACTTTGAACCATCTGTGTCATACTTGTTAAATTCCTTTACTAAGTCTGGGCAGACATAACTATAGCGCTCCTAAAAAAAAAAAGCAAAAGCAGTTTTTCTTTTGTTTTGGGAAAGTAAACAAGGATGGCATATTATCAGTAAACTAGAGTTGAATGAAAAAGTATCATCAAAAAATAAGAACTCAGGAGAAAATTTCACATTAGGATATTGTCATATATTCAATACAAATCAATTGCTCCTCTACATATAAATTCTTATTCTACATATGGATAGAATTTAGCTTTGAAAAACTAAAGAATTGCTTTCTACTACTCGACACAATTTTCTTAAAACATTAGTGTTCTGTAACCTTTTCTACATAAAGAACTTTATGTCCCAGTAGGGAGAAAGCATAAATCATACAGAACTAAAAATATATAATGGTTGACACAACCATACAAACTAATTCTTAAACTTATCTGGAATAAATCAACCAGAGTCTAAATAGCAAAAAAAGGAAAAGGCTGAAAATGTAAATTATTCTACTTTACTATCATCTATATGGTTAAATTGTTCCAAATTCTGTTGTATATCCTAAGTAAAAATGTTCAACAGAAATATACTGTGTGGAGGAAGTCTGTCTTGGCAGTTAAGACGCCACTGGGGAAGCCCACAACCTGTGCCAGAGGACCTGGGCAAGTCTGAGCTGAGCTTCCAGTTCTGGCATCTCTGCTGCTTCTCCCGGGGTGCAGCAGAGGATGGCTTACCACACTGGACCCAGCCAGACCCAGACTGAGTTTCAGCCTCCTGGCTTTGGCCTGGCTTAACTCAGGTACTTCTGAGTACTTGGGTGGAGTGCCAGTGGTCAGAAGATTCTTTTCTGACCCTTCATTGCTTTCTAATAATGAAAAATGTAAACATTTATAAAATATATACATAATTCAAAATTCTGTAGGCTCCTAATTGCCAGCCTCTTCTTTCTTAAGAAAAATCAAGGACCCAGCATTTTGGTGTAGCAGGAAAAAGGCACTGCCTGCAATGCCAGCATCCCATATGGGCATCGAATTATGCCCCACCTACAGCATCTCCAATTCAGTTCTCTTTAAAGAAGAAAAAAAAATATTTAATTTTACTGGCAAGTCAGATTTACGGACAGAAAGAAATACAGAAAGATCTTCTGCTCACCAAGTGGCTTTAAAGGCCTGAGCTAAGCTGCTCAAAAGCCAGGAGCCATGAGTCAAGTTACAGTATCAGTTTCCCCGATTCTAAGACTTTCCCACCTGGACTGAGCCACACCACCAGGATTGCAGGGTCTCCAGCCTACAGCTAGGTGTCAGGTAACTTCTCAGGAATCAATTCTCTAATTAATGCCCTATCCTAATGCTTCTCTGGGGAACCCTAATGAATACACATTAAAGACTCTGTCCGAGATAGGTGCAATTAATAATAGTAATAATAGCAAATTATAAAGGGAAAATAATATGAAAAAATAGGCGACAATTTAATTTTATAATTTGAAGTATTCCTTCTCCAAAATCTTCAAAGTCTTCCTTGAAATAGATTTATATCTCTAGCACTGTTTTGTTTTTCAATTCCACAGATTACTCCAAGAAGTTGAAATGCTAATATGCACATTAATGTTTTTTAACATATTTAATTTTTATGCCAGAAAGTTACAGTACTTTGGGCAAACCCTTAGCAATTCCTTTCCTACCTAGGAAGGAGCCCTTTTGTCTTTATTCTTAGGCTTAGAAGCTATAAACATACAAAGAGAGGCAAATGAAGCTATGCCTAAAAGGCAGTAGTGGGAAGCAGCACTGTAGTTAATATAGAGTAAGCCACTGCTTGTGACACCAGCAAATGACATCAGAGTGCTAGCATGAGTGTTATCTGCTCTGCTTCCAATTCAACTATCTGTTAATATGTCTAGGAAGCCAGCAAAATAGTCCACGTATCTAGATCATGCCATTCATCTGAGAGATCAAGATGGAATTCCTGGTTCTGAGCTTTGCATTGGTCCAGACATGACTGCTGTAGCCATTTGGGAATAAACCAGTAAGTGGAAGACATTCTTTTTCTTTCGCTTCCAACTTTCAAATGAATGAATGAACAAGTCCTTTAAAAATAAAGCTAACTTAGTTTTTATATCTTCAAAATACAGATGCACTAAAATCCCTTAGTAATGGTGGTATATGATAAATCTGAAATAATGTTAGGTATTTTGATACTTTATATGAAGCACTAACATCATAAAGAGCTGTGCGGCATGAAAACAAACATGTATTATTACACTGTCTTCACATTTTTCATCTACTGCTATAACACCTGAGTCAAATACTGCCTCTATACACATACAACACAATGAATCAATTGCATCAAAATAATTTTTAACAAAGGAAAACTCTCAGGATTAAGATAAAGATTCACTGAAGAAACACAGACCCAAGCACATTCTCATTTTTATTAATAAACAGAAGAAACAATTCCAAAACTACATGTTAAAGTCATTTGATAAAATGCTTTTGTCAGTCCTCTCAAATATGAAACATAGACAGAATATGCAAAGAGTTGATTAATATCAGTAATTTATTCACAAGCAATATAAAGGAAAAAACAAAGGGAACTGATTTACAATTGGGAAACCAAAGACTATGCATTTTCTTAAGAATTGTTTTCATGAAAACATTTTAAATGTGACTTTTACTTTAACTAATAACATTTCTATCACCACTTTTACCTTCACTGCCTTAGCAGTTTCAAGCGATTGTTCTGGAGGGATTCCTACTTCTCGATCTCTCAGTAGTTGCTGAATAAAATATGTTATATCTCGTCCTGCGATTGGAATGTGTTTAATACAGCTGCCAATCACATACCCTTCAGCCTAGATGGGGAAAATAAAGGTCAAACATAATTTCAGTGTTTTGAAAATTAATACAATCTAAAAAAATTAATCATCAGTATCTCAAGATAGCACAGTGGTATTCTCAAATATTGCTTTACATCAGGAGAATGCTTTGTGTTTCTTGCAAGTTTAGTACTCACATTGTAAATAACACAGAACTTATAAATTGCAGATTATGGACAGAAATAGAAACTTAATTTATTCTCCCACTGTTAGCAGTTTACAACTATCACTGAAATTATCCAGTAACACAGGAATAATTTTAAAGGTTAAGAACAAAATGGTACACAGATTTGACAGCAAATAAGGTATTTTAAGGTTTTTTTATAATTTAAATTAAAACTCCAAACAATTCTACACTAAGAAATCTGACAATTAGCTCAGAGAGGCTTTAATTTTCCCAAAAAAGTAGGTAATTAATTACAAGACGGACACATTCCATGTACAATCGCAGTATCAAATAACTCAATTCTGCGGAATGGATTCATAAATTTACTGATCTGATTCAGAAGTGTAACAAATCCTGAGGCAAAATTAGAAATGTTACTGAAGATATCTTCATATGGCATTGATGCAGTATCAGAAATCAGTTATCCTTCTCAACCTGTCAATTTGTTTGCATTTTATTAATGAGTCAATTGAGATATTCAAACAATATAATCTACATCACAGGTGAATTTTGAGGTTTAAATGTGGATTTAAGGTTTGCAATTATTTTATGTACCAAGAAAGGAAAATAAGCTGTCAAAATATAAAAGGAGCTATCAAATGTTGAAGACATCCTAAATTCCATTATATTAAAACATCTCCCAAAGGCAAAATAAAACGCTCATGCAATGAAATTTTGCTTGGCAATAAAAATAAATGAAGCACTATATATGAATCTTGAAAAATGTTACGCTAAATATTAAAAAGTCAGCAGACCATGACATGTGATTCATCTACATGAAATGGATGGAACAAGCCAACAAAAAGCACGATAGTAGTTACCAGGAACAGAAGATAGAAGGGGGAGATGGGGAATGACTATTAATGGATATAGGATCTCTTTTCAGGGTAATGAAGGCATTCAAAATTGACTATGGTAATGGATGCACTTGTAAATATACTAAAAGCCAGTGAACTGAACATTCTAAATGGATGAGTAGTATGGCATATGAATTATTTCTTAATAAAGCTATTTCAGGGCCCGGCACCGTGGCCCAGCAGCTAAAGTCCTCGCCTTGAAAGCGCCAGAATCCCATATGGGCGCTGGTTCTAATCCTGGCAGCTTCACTTCCCATCCAGCTCCCTGCTTGTGGCCTGGGAAAGCAGTCGAGGACAGCCCAATTGGGACCCAGCACCCGTATGGAAGACCTGGAAGAAGTTCCTGGTACCTGGCTTTTGATCGCCACAGCACTGGCTGTTGCGGCTCACTTGGGGAGTGAATCATCGGACAGAAGATCTTCCTCTCTGTCTCTCCTCCTCTCTGTATATCTGACTTTGTAATAAGAATAAATAAATCTTTAAAAAAATAATAATAAAGCTATTTCAAAAACAATGGTTATGATCACAACTATTCCTGATATATCAGAAGAGAAGTAGAGGAACTAGGACTGTAATCCAATGCAGTCATCCTGAGGACGAAACTCTCAGCAGAATTACACAGAGGTCAGCTGAAATGAAACATGAGAATAACAAAGAACTAAAAATTCAAAATAACTTCTTTAAATACAATCATCAAGTAACAATCAACATGAATTCCAGTAATCATTAGGCAAAATTAAAACAGTTTGTCATCAAGAATTAGAAAGCATTAACAGAAAGAATGCTGCTTCTAACCAATGGTCTAATCTGACACAACTTTCCTTCTGCACTTCACTAAATATAAACTGTAAAGCACAATCATTAACTTAATACCCACAAGCTACTGAAGTTCATACACTTACAACTAATCATCATACAGTTAATACAGACACCAGTCACAAGTTCTGTTAAATAAAGGAAGGAGGACACCAAGTGGCTAATATGCCCACAAACATACATCCAACTAGAAAACAACTTATATTTAAGGAATGAGAGTGATAACATATTCCCTTTCCAGTTACCACAATTAATAATCTTCATTGTAGTGCAAACTTACACCCCAAAAATCTAAAATTTAATAATTTCAATAATTTAGGAAAAATACAAATGCAAAACAGCTAGAACTACATTATTTTAAGAGCTAGTACTTAGATTTTAAAACCAGTATTAATTTATGCAATTGACTTTTTAAAATGTAATATTCAGGCTTTGTTGAGTAATACTAAAACATCCTTACCACTGGAATGACATGAGTGACTCCATCTCCACTGTCTATTACCGTACCAGTCAATGTTCGCTCTCCTACTTGTCTTGAAGTCCAGGATGCAGCTAAGGCAAGAACAGCCTTGAAATATAAACATGACAAGCAAACAATGAAAACAAAAACAAAAAGTTAATATCCGTGGAAAGAAATTATCCAAAAAATAACTTTGTACAAATAATAAAATTGCTTACTTCCAACAGTTTATTAAGACAAATTTATAGTTTTGCTTTTGCTTTCAGAAGCACATATACATATCTTATACAAAGCTAAAAACCCACATAAAAATTAATACAATACATTATTGCTGGGCCCGGCGGCGTGGCCTAGCGGCTAGAGTCCTCGCCTTGAAAGTCCTGGGATCCCATATGGGTGCCAGTTCTAATCCCAGCTGCTCCACTTCCCATCCAGCTCCCTGCTTGTGGCCTAGGAAAGCAGTTGAGGACGGCCCAATGCATTGGGACCCTGCACCCGCGTGGGAGACCCGGAGGAGGTTCTAGGTTCCCGGCTTCGGATCAGCGTGCATCGGCCCGTTTCAGCTCACTTGGGGAGTGAATCATCGGATGGAAGATCTTCCTCTCTGTCTCTCCTCCTCTGTGTATATCTGGCTGTAATAAAATGAATAAATCTTTAAAAAAAAATACATTATTGCGCTAAATAGCTAGAACTTAAATTATATCCATAGGCACTGGTCAGCTACAAAGTTAGGTGAAAAGTACATAACCACTGAATAATCAGTTTACAGAAGGCTATAAACAAGTATCACTCCTTAAAAAAAATCAGCTTCAAATTATTTAATTGTGACATGTGTTTAGGACTGTGCATCAAGTAATTTAATAAGTGTAGACAACTCAGTGCACACTTTTCAAATACTACTACTGATTTGAATATGAAACAAAGTTGGTGAAAATAACACCTTTCAATAGAAAAAAAATGTGGCACATAAAATTGTTAAGCTTAAAACCTTAAGAAACTGACACGGTTTATTTTTTAAAAGCACTCATTTATTTGGAGGGTAGAGCTATAGAGAGAAATCTTGGATCTGTTGGTTCACTCCGCAGATGACGGCAATGGACAGGGTTAGTTCAGGTCAAAGCCAGGAGCTTCACCCACATCTCCCCTGTTGGTGCAGGTGTGCAGAGTGCTCGGTCCACAGGGAATTGGAGTGCCTTCGCAGGCCTAGAACTCTGAGGTCACCCACTCCCACTTGAATCTACCACATGGGATGGAAGAAGTCCAAATCCTGCCTTGCAGGATCCAAAGTCATTGGAAAGACAACCAGGAGCCCTGAGTGGTCCGCAGGAACAGAAGAACAGTAAACTTCCTTTGGGACCAGGGAGGAGAGCTTTGTCTGGTCCTTGCTTGGTTCCAACTTTGGGTGCCCACCCTCTCTCGCAATGACCATCAGGATCGCTCCAAAAACCCCTCAAAACAAACAAACAAACAAAAAATCTAGAATAGATAGAGAACAACAAGGAAAGCTTAGAATTAGATAGGAAACAGTCAGTGTGGATGCACTTATACCTCACTGGGTGGGACACAAAGATTAGTTACTCCTCACTAGCGTGTTGAAGATTTCTCTGCACACCCCTCCTAAAACTGTTCACCTAAACTGCTGACATATGTCTTGTTAGAGTTATAAGCCAGCCTAGACTACCCGAAAAACAGCCAGGTTCAACAAAATCATGCTTCAATGCTATTAACTGCTAAATACTAAAATTAGACATGAGACAGCTGAATAGTAATCTATAGCCATTTTAAGGCGTATAGAACCTAGTTGTATATAAAATAATTGAAATGTCAATGAAGAAGTCACAGGATGTGGTTCAGAACAGGCATTCTATTTTTTCCTTTTAACATATTGGTTACTCAATACCATATCAATTAATTCCATAACGTTATAAATTGTTACTGATGTTATGTCGGGGCTTTTAATTGATCGGGATGATACTCTGCTGGCTCTCCCTTCAGACCAGAGATGGTATCACCAAGAAACCGTTGAACTTATCTGGACAATAAGATGCTGGACTCTATGCTTGGTAGATGCTTGTAATGAAAGAATCTCAACTGAATTTGAACTGTGGTAATGCAAAAAGGTGGAGGAATCCACCGGGGCGGTGGGGAGGGCACTGGGAGGGGTGCGGGGAATCCCAGTGCCTATCAAACTGTGTCACATAATGCAATGTAATTAAAAAAAAAAAAAAAAAAAGAGTGCTCGGTCCATCTTCACTGTTTCCCCAGGCCATTAACAGACAGCTGGATCAGAAGCAGAGCAGACAGAAAGAGAACTGATGCCCTTATGGAGACTAGTAATACAAGTGGCCTAACCTGCCATAACAAAATGTCAGTCCCAACATACTTCAACTTTTTAAATAATCTAAGTTTATTATATAATCCAAGCCTCAAAGAAGGATATGAGCATTAATTTAAAACAGAGCTGGGCCCAGCACAGTAGTCTAGCGGCTAAAGTCTTCACCTTGTATGTGGTGCGATCCCATATGGGCGCCGGTTCTAATCCTGGCAGTGGCCCCGCTTCCCATTCAGCTCCCTGCCTGCGGCCTGGGAAAGTAATGGAGGATAGCCCAAAGTCTTGGGACCCTGTACCTGCATGGGAGACTTGGAAGAGTTCCTGGTTTCTGGCTTTGGATTGGCTCAGCTCCGATTGTCGCAACCACTTGGGGAGTGAATTAACGGATAAAAGATCTTCCTGACTCTCCTCCTCTCTGTATATCTGCCTTTCCAATTAAAAAAATAAATGAACCTTAAAAAAAAAAAAAGCTAGCCTGGCTTTATTTTACCTACCTGTAATATAATAATAGCTGAAAGGAACCCAGAAAGATATGTAAGATATCTTTCTAATTTTAATACATGTGCCACATAATTACTGTAAACTAAAGGAACTATACAGTATTTTGAAACTACTGCAATAGAAAATCCCATACTGACATGAGTCTTTAAAAAATCCTATCATGGAGCTGGCATGGTTGCACAGGTAGATTAAGTTCCCACTGTGATGCCAGCAACCCATATGTGCACCAATTCATGTCTCCATAGCTCCACTTCCAATCCATCTTCCTGCTAATGCCCCTAAGAAGGCAGTGGAAGATGGCTCAAGTATTTGGGTCCCTGCCACCCATGTGGGAGACCCAGATGGATTCTCAGCATCCTGGCTTTAGCCCTTTCAGAGGCAAAGTCAAATAAAAGGCAGTAAAGGCCAAGAAGGAAGTATGAAAAGATGTCCACAAAGTCACACACACACACACACACACACACACACACACACACACGGCCCTCCACATCAACCCATGTCTGGCAGCCCAAGTACTATGCCTGTGGTGGCAGCCCAAGAATCCACAGAAAAGAAGCGCCTCCACAAGAAACAAGTTTGATCAGTACACCATTATCAGGTTCACCCTGAGCACATGTTCGTTGCAGATGTCAAGGCCGACAA
Source organism: Ochotona princeps (assembly GCF_030435755.1). Lineage (NCBI taxonomy): Eukaryota > Metazoa > Chordata > Mammalia > Lagomorpha > Ochotonidae > Ochotona > Ochotona princeps. Next base: position 17,076,300 of record NC_080836.1, read on the forward strand.
GCACCAGATCTAACAGGCTGTGAAGAAATATGGTTTGGATGGGGCCAAAGTCAATGCCCTCATTAGGCCTGATGGAGAGAAGAGCTATATATGTTCAAGTGTCTCCTGATAATGATACTCTGGATATAGTTAACAAAACCAGGATCATATAAACTGATTCCAGCTTGTTAATTCTAAAATTATGATTTTTCACCATTAAAACAAAAAAGGCAGATCACCTAGCAGGTATAGGTGTAGCAGTAAATATGCCACTTGGGATGGTAAAAATCCATATTAGAGGGCCTGGTTTCAATCTCGGCTTGCTTATAACTCCAAGTTGCTGCTAAGATGTACCTTGGAACCCGCAGGTGACGATTCAAATACTTGGGTCCCTGCCACACGACAGACTCAGACTGAATTCTGAACTACTGGATCTAGCCTGGCTCTACCCCTATGGATGGCATTTGGGGAATAAATTAGCAGACAGAAAATTCTCTGACTTCCAAATAAATCCAAAAATTTAAACGGAACCTATTATGTTTATAAATGTTACATTAAACATGGAAAGTTTTTTGCTATTGAAGCTGAATATCTGCCCAGTAATTATCACTCATCTGTGGTGTATAACCTGGTGTTAGAAAAACTTAAGTCTGATCCCAAGAAAATGCAGGCAGAGATTTCAGCTACCAATTGCGAAGCTAATTTAAAATCTAAATTGATTTTAAATCTTAGGATTTTATCTGTAAAAATTAGAACCAAACAAACCTACAATTAATAAATCATAAACTGACAGAGTATTTGTGTATGTTAGGCATTATATCTGTTGTAGAATTAATAAAAACGTAAGGGGCAGCTGTTGTGGAACAGTCATTTAAGCCATCTGTTAGGACCTGCGCATTCCTGAACTGGAAAGCCAGTTCAAGCCCTGGCTACACCACTTCTGATGCTCCTTCCTGTTAATGCATCCTAGGAAGAAGCCAAGAATGGTTCAAGTGACTCCTACCACCAATGCAGGGAACCCAGATGGAGTTCTGAGCTTACTGGTTCTAGTCTGGCACACTGCATTCATTATGGAGTGAACCAGCATATAGAAGCTTCTCCCCTCCACACTGCCTTTAAATTAGATGAAAATACTTTCTTGTTGTTTCTTAAAACCAGTAAAAGCTAAGTCCTGATACTAGCATGTAGGGAGAGAGATCTTCCCACATACATACACACACACACAATGTAGAAATTAAATAGAATAAAATATTACAGAAGGCACAAAGGAAAAAGGTCAAATACATGTAAAGGTAAGCCAATCAAAAAAGATTATGATACACATAATGATTACAAAGAATATGTGACCTGTGAAGGTCCTAGTATGAACATTCAATAAATATCCCCCCTCCCTTATCTCTGTCCCAGGAAAGCCCATTGGTTATTTAACATCCTTTAGCACTTTTATTTTCTGACAAACTATCTGTCAACTCCTCTAATACTGTTTCTACATTCTCAGTTCAGAAGAGAACTATGATACGTTTTGATCTTATGTTTTAAGCCCTTATGGAAAAAGAAAAATTTTCATGCATTAGGAACAAATAAAATCAGTTTAAAAGTAAGTCTAATTGAGATGAGTTTACCCCGTAGCACTGCTTTGGCAGTGTCCCACAAATTTTGGAATGTTGTGTCAGAGTTTTCATTTGTTTCCATAAATTTTTTTGATCTCATCTTTAATTTCTTCTCTGATCCATTGTTCGTTTAATAGCATATTGTTCAGCCTCCAAGAGTTTCTGTATTTCCTGGGGCATTTTGAATTGCTGATTTCCAGCTTCATTCCGTGGTGGTCTGAGAGGGTACATGGTATGATTCCTATCTTTTTGAAGTTATTTAGGTTTGCTTTGTGTCCTATCATGTGGTCGATCCTGGAGAAGGTGCCATGCACTGCTGAAAAAAATGCATAATCTGTGGCCTTAGGGTAAAAAATTCTATAAATGTCAACCAAGTCCAGTTGTTCTATTGTTTGTATGAGCTCTGTTGTTTCTTTGTTGAGTTTTTGTTTTGTTGATCTGTCTATTGTTGTTAGTGGGGTGTTAAGATCACCCACTATTATTGTGTGCATATCTATGTCTCCCCTTAAGTCCGTGAGTAATTGCTTCACGTAGCTAGGTGCGTTTGAATTTGGTGCATATATGTTCACAATGGTAATTACTTCCTGATGGATCAGTCCCTTCACCAATATATAATGTCCTTCCCTGTCCTTTTTGATGTGTGTCAGATTGAAGTCCACATCATCTGAAATTAAGACAGCTACCCCAGCCAATCCCAAAAGGTTAAATACCACATGTTTGCCTTAATTTAAGATGATATGATGTTATGTATAACATGTTATGTTTTGAATGTTATATGTTGTGTATAAAGTAAAATTGAAGTATAGGTGAGGTGGTCACAGAAGGTGGCTGGGAACTCGCATTTATCTTTAACATATTGGTTACTCATTACTATGTCAATTAATTCCATAATGATGTAAATTTTTGCTGATGGTATGTTGGAGCTTTTAATTGACTGGGATGATACTCTGCTGGCTCTGTTTTCAGACCAGAGAGGGTATACCTAAGAATCCGTTGAACTTGACTGGACAATAAGATGTTGGACTCTATGTTTGGTATACGCTTGCAATGGGGGAATCTCAACTGAACTTGAGCTGTGGTTATGCAACAAGGTGGAGGAATCCACCATGGTGGGAGGGTTTGGGGAGGGGTGCGGGGAACCCAAGTATCTACGTAACTGTGTCACATAATACAATGTAATTAATGAAGTTAAATAATAAATAATTAAAAAAAAAAAGTAAGTCTATATGGCATGGATTCACACATACCTTACTAGGTAGGACACAAAGATTAGTTACTCCTCACTAGGGTATTGAAGATTTCTCTGCACACCCCTCCTAAAACTGTTCTGCACTTCAACTGTTGACGTATGCCTTGTTAGAGTTATAAGACAGCTTAGACTATCCTAAAAACTGCCAAATTCAGCAAAATTATGCTTCAACACTCTAAACCGGTAAATACTGAAATGAAAATAGACACGAGACAGCTGAATAGTACTCTACAGCCATTTTAAAGTGTATAGAAGCTGGTTGTACATATGCTAAAATCGAAATGTCAAGGAAGTAGTCTCAGGAGATGGTTAAGAACTTGCATTTTGGCCCGGCGGCGTGGCCTAGCGGCTAAAGTCCTCGCCTTGAACGCGCCAGGATCCCATATGGGCACCAGTTCTAATCCCGGCAGCTCTACTTCCCATCCAGCTCCCTGCTTGTGGCCTGGGAAAGCAGTCGAGGACGGCCCAAAGCTTTGGGACCCTGCACCCGCGTGGGAGACCTGGAAGAGGTTCCTGGTTCCCGGCATTGGATTGGCGCAGCACCGGCTGTTTCAGCTCACTTGGGGAGTGAATCATCGGACGGAAGATCTTCCTCTCTGTCTTTTCTCCTCCTCTCTGTATATCTGACTTTGTAATAAACTGAATAAATCTTAAAACAAAAAAAAACTTACATTTTTTAACATATTGGTTACTCAATACCAGGTCAATTAATTCCATAATGTTGTAAATTGTTGTTGATGTTATGTTGGGGCTTCTAATTGATCGGGATGATATTCTGCCAGCTCTACCTTCAGACCAGAGATGGTATCCCCAGGAAACTGTTGAATTTATCTGGACAACAAGATGCTGGACTCTATGTTTGGTATATGCTAGATATGAAAGAATCTTGACTGAATTTGAACTATAATACCTGCAACAAGGTGGAGGAATCCACCGTGGGGGGAGCGCACGGGGAGGGATTGGGGGAACCTCAGAGCCTATGAAACTGTGTCACATAATGCAATGTAATCAATAATAATAATAAAAAAGACAAAAAAAAAGTAAGTCTATAAATTGTACTAAGGGACTATACTATTGTGACAAAGCAGAGGAAAATGGGGGGTAATGGGGAGGGAGAAAATGAGAGGAGGGATGAAAATCAAAGAGAAATACACAAAACTGTATTTTGGAAAACAATAAATTTTTTAAAATTTAAATCTTTTTTTGAATTTTAAGAATTAAGCTTAAATAAACTGAATTTGCTTACCTGCACAGCAATGTACAATCCTGGAACATTGAAAGACTCAAACATTATTTCAGCAGTATATTCCCTGTTTTCTGGAGTATTCAGTGGAGGTTCGGTCTATTGAGTAACAATTTTAAACAGACAACATCAGACTATTTTGAACTTTATAGGAAATTTTTTAAAGAGAAATAATTTTTCAAACACTATATTTAAGAAGCATTAAACAAAAAGTTATAAAGACCAAAGGAAATCATAGAGAATTCAAACAGATTTACACATACCACAAAGAAACTGAAACCTTGTATCATACTACACATAATTATTAAACATCAAGAAGGAAGGCAGGAGGAGGAATAAGGCAGAGGGAAAGGGTGAGGGAACCAATCCATCTTGTACATGTAGTAATGACTTTTAAGAGTTAAACTCTTCTGTTTCAGCTACATGACTGTCAATTTTACTTAGCAATCTCATAGGTTAGGTCACAACACATCCTACTGAGGCAACCATAAACTACATGTTTCACCTATACCTCATGATCCCTCAAACTGGTTTAAATAAACCCTGACACTGAGTAAGACTTCTGATCCTTACGAATCTGAAGTGACAATCCAATCCTTTGTAGTATCTCAAATCTGTTCATGTGAAATATGTGGGGAACTGGTGTGGCAGGCTTAGTGGCTAAATCTTTGCCTTGCATCCGCTGGGATCCCATACAGGTGCCAGTTCATATCCTGGCTTCTCCACTTCTCATTAAGCTCCCTGCATGAAGGCTTGGGAAATCAACAGAGGTTGGTCCAAAGCCTTGGGACCCTACACCCATGTGGGAGACCAGGAAGAAGCTCCTGGCTTTGAATCAGCTCAGCTCTGGTCGTTGCGACCACTTGGGGAGTGAAGATGGAAGATCTTCCTCTCTGTCTCTCCTCTTCCTATATATCTGCCTTTCCAATAAAAAAAAAAAAAAAAAAAAAAAAAATCTTAAAAAAGGAGACAAAAGTATTATGTGGAAAGCCAGAGAAAATGAAAATGACTTTTGATCTTGAATGCAATGATACTTTAAAAAGAGCAAAATTCACCAGAGTATAGGTGATAAAATCCGAATTCATTACAAATCAAGCCTTTATTACTGATTATTTCAAAAGCTATTACAAACTTAAGTACAATCTTTGGTAGTCCTACTCCTGTTATGCTTCAACTTACTTAGAAGAGTTCTGGAACTACAGTTGAGCAAAATAAATAACTGAGGCAGTTAAATTACAAACGCAAAAACTGCTAAAGTTTACATGGAAAAAAAAATCAGGTAATCATAAGTAAAATATACAAATAGCTAACAAGCTCATGAAAAGGTATTTAACATCCTTAAATATGAGGAAAAGGCCAATTAAGTAACAATTAAAACCACCAAAAGGGCTAAAATGAAAAAAGAGTGACACTCCAAATGTTGGATAGAAAGTAGTATCAATCAGATCATGTATTGTTGTTGGGTAAGAGGTACAATCCTTCAGAAAAAGTTCTGCCAAGTTTCCAACAAAAGAGCACTACCTTATTCTTAGATCTGCACATATATTTATAACAGAAATGAATATATATATATTCACAAAAATGCCTGTATGAGAATGTTCAGAACAACTGAAGTAGAACAGTGGAAAACATACAGCCCTGGTAATCCTCAACAGAAAAATGGATCCAGGGCCCAGTGCAGTGGCCTGGCGGCTAAAGTCCTCGCCTTGAATGTGCCAGGATCCCATATGGGCACTGGTTCTAATCCCGGCAGCTCCGTTTCCCATCCAGCTCCCTGACTGTGGCCTGGGAAAGCAGTCAAGGACGGCCCAAAGCCTTGGGACCCAACACCAGCATGGGAGACCTGGAGGAAGTTTCTGGCTCCTGACTGGATTGACGCAGCACCAGCCGTAGAAGTCACTTGGGGAGTGTATCAACGGACGGAAGATCTTCTCTGTCTCTCCTTCTCTCTGTATATCTGACTTTGCAATTAAAAAAAAAAAAATCTTAAACAAAAAAAAAGGGTAGGAAAAATGGATCCAGCGAGACACATGCGCTTAAGTACAGTTGATGGCTGTGAAAGGTAGTGTCAACAGCCACATCCCTGCTACAGCAGTAGAGCTGAGGAATTACCAGAGACACAATAAGTTTTCATTTTTTCTAGAAAGCAATTACCTGCACGGTCCAAAGTATCTGCTATCTGGTGCTCTGGAAGAGTTTGTCAACCCTCAGTCAAAATATAGAAATTGGTTCTCATTTGTGATTTTATGGTAAGTGAATGCAAGTTCATATAAAAACCAAAAAAGTTAAACACATGATGAACACTGGCTGATGACATGTATGCTGAAGTGTTTACGGATGGAGTGACTATCATCTATTACTTACTTTGTAGTGACACGGAAAATAAAATGGGATAAGATGGATTAAACACAGATGTTATAAAACAACCATAGTAAAATATTAATTGTTGATTCAATGTTTGGTTATGTGATCATTCACTGTAAAGTTCCTTTACCTTTATAGTACAGCCATAAATAACACACAGAATTAAAGTCTTAACTCAAATAAATGAAATACAGAATACTGGTTTATGTAAAAGTTGCAATATTACTATAATGTAGGAGAGTGGAAAGACATTTTGCGTTGAGAGAGAAAACACACAAGGGAAAAAAAAAGGTAATCGTCATTTTTCCCACCAGAAAATTAGTAGACAGTGCATAATATTTTTTAACAAACAAAATTAGAAGAAATGTGGTATTTAAATTTATCAGATATCACAATAACGTCTTAGAAATGGAAAAGCCTTTTCCTCTGGGGAATGTAAACCCAGGGCTGGGAGATGTAAGAAAAGGAAGTGCTGTTTTTTTTTTCAGTATTTATAAAGGTGGCTGATTTTCCAACAAATAAAAATGTACAGCTTTAATAAAAAGCTTAAAATTCTAACACTAACATTTTGTCATTAAAAATTACCAATGAAACAATAATCAAAATAGCTACTTTTAGAAAAAGGGAAGCAGCACAGTTTCCAACTTTTTTCAAAACACTACTTTCTTTATCAAAAAGATTACATTTTTATTAACAAAAACTCCTCTTTGGTGCTTATACTTTGCTGCTTCAACATACCACTATGCTACTAGTCTCAAAGACAATACAGCTTTACTAAAAAGTCTTAGTTACAGGACAATTTTAAAACAACACAGTATTCTCCAGCAACTATAGGTATGATGAAAATGTTCATTAGGTTTCTAACATGCCAAAAATTTCCCTGGCAAAGCTGTAATTTATACTTACCAACAAAAAATAATGGTCTTCAGGTTCTGCCCTTAAGTATTTAAAGATCACTTGTTCCATAAACCTTTCCATCAGGTCCCAATCTTCAACTATACCATGACGAATGGGCCACTATTAAAATTTAAAAAAAAAAAATCATTAATACAAAAAGTAAAACTAAAAAAAAAAAAACAAGGAATGTGACAGATCTATAACGGATGTTGGACAAGGATACACTTTCTTAGCTGTGACAATGATAATGTACTTACGTCTTTACAGAAATACGAAACCAAAGCAAATTTTCAAAAGGATTAATAAGATGTCAAAATGTTAAAAACCATTTAATACAAATTTAGCTTTTTCAGACTTTGTAAAATTTTGTAACAATGGAACAATTTAATTAAGTCCATGAAAATTATATCACAATTTTAATTTTTAATTTATGAGCTCATTAAAGTATTTGTGCTGCACCAAATATTTCTAAGAAAAGTTGCATAATTTTTACAGTGCCATGTTCCAAAAACTGTGTGCTAAGGATATATATTTGTAGAAATATACTTCCAAAACTGTGCCAAGGTTCCCTAATGTGCTTAAGAAAATTAGTAAGGATGTCAAAAGGTATTTAAAAATTTCCAGGGATACTTAAAATCAGTTGGCTACATGACTTACTGTATTAAGGTAGTTCAGTTTCAACATTAGAACACACTGTATTCCTTTCAATGACAGCATTTTTCTGAAAGGCAGTTTTGTGTACTACTGCTGCATATAGCACATAAAACAAAATCCAGGTAGAATTGTAAAGGTAGCAATGTTGAAGCTGATTCAGTCTTTCAACATCTGTGCAGTATAACAGGTAAAACCTTATTACTAATAATTATTCATTAATGAATTAAAAATATTTTCATTTCAATACATGTTTCATTGTTTTAAAACAGCTATTAACTTGCTTGGATTTACCTATTTAAGAAACAAAACCATTAAGTATGAATGTTTTTCAAGGAATACAATGTGGGCCCGGCGGCGTGGCCTAACAGCTAGAGTCCTCGCCTTGAACGCGCCAGAATCCCATATGGGCGCCGGTTCTAATCCCGGCAGCTCCACTTCCCATCCAGCTCCCTGCTTGTGGCCTGGGAAAGCAGTCGAGGACAGCCCAATGCTTTGGGACCCTGCACCCGCGTGGGAGACCCAGAGGAGGTTCCTGGTTCCTGGCTTCGGATTAGCGCAGCACCGGCCATTGTGGCTCACTTGGGGAGTGAACCATCATCGGATGGAAGATCTTCCTCTCTGTCTCTCCTCCTCTCTGTATATCTGACTTTGTAATAAAATAAATAAATCTTAAAAAAAAAAAGGAATACAAGGTATGTGTAGGGGCCAGTGCTATGACACAGCAAGTGAAACTACCACCTGCAACACGAACATTGCAGTTTGAGTTCCTGCAGCTCCACTTCCAATCCAGCTCCCTGTTAACACGCCTTGGTTCCTGCATCCATGTGGGAGACTATGAAGACGCTCCTGCCTCTGGCTTCAGTCTGACCAGTCCCCTAGCTGCTGTAGCCATTTGGGGAGTGAACCAGAGATGAAAGATCTCTCCCTTTCTGATTCTCTTCTCCCTTTCTCTAACATAGCTTCTCAAATAAACAGATCTTATAAAAAAAAGTATAAGCATATTCTGATGCTAAAAAAAATCCATGATTTATAGTTTTTTTTCTACATATATAACCAACATAAACATTTTAATTGCATTTTCCATGAACTTCTTAGTAGGTAGATGACAAGCAACTTGAAGAGAGCTAAATTGTAGACAAAGGAGTAGCTGATATTACCTGGAGAAAAATCTTCAATACAAGAACCCAGGATACTACCCAACAGTGCTAACATAAGTAGTGAACAAAGTAGTAGGAAGAACAAAGTAGCAGCAATGGGAGGAGGGAGAGAGCAAAGAATACAAATTAGGAAGAAAACCAACAGAGTAATAACAGGAAGATAAAACAATAATGATGAAAACTGTCATCGAGAACTAGATTTGACAGAAAGCATTTGAATCATCTCAGATCCAGTGAAAGGCTTGGTTTTAAAAGGAATAAGGCAATAAAATAAGTTTGTTGAAAACAGAAGGTAAAAGTAAAGAGTGTATAGCTCAGGTTTATAGCATTTGGAGCACTTGAAAATTATTTGAGATCAGAACTCTGAGCTCTTAACTCACTGACTTTATCACCTTGGATAACTTCTCCTTTCCATTTTAACCACTTTTATCATTAATGTCATCTCTATAACCCTGAACAGCAGACATGCTTCTCTATAATCACAACCTCTATCTGGTTAGCATACTCTACTACTTCATTATTCCTTTTTTGATCACAATCAAGATGATCACTTTACTAATTCCTAATTATTTCCCTACCATCACCACACAGTTTAGGTTTTATGCCCCATCACATCTCGCTACTTGTATTTCCTTTACCACCACTTCTAACCCAGAATGCAACTTAGCAGAACCCCTACCCTAAACTTGCCTAAATACAAAGCGCTAATTGAATAGAAGAAACAGATGTAACTGAGTTAATAACACTAAAATTTAAGTTCTTCCAGAGATGGTATCTAGAGGTGGTCAGAATCCAGCATCATACACCATTGTAGACTTTCATTCTGAAACTTCCTTTACAAGTGACCCCTTTGAAACCAAAGACAGCAAACGTGGGGTCCAGCCTCCTTGATGTCTCAGTTGCACTCCACATGGTCTATCATTCCTCCTTGTGCTAAAAATATTTTCCTTCACCCAACTTTGATGGTATGGTAGGTCAAGTGTCTTTCTACAGCAACAACATCCCATACAGACACAGATTCAAGTCCTAGCGCTCCACTTACGATGCAGCTCCCTGTTAATCACCTGGGAAAGTAGCAAATGGCCAAGTCCTTGGGCCTCCAGACCCATGTGGGAGACTGGAAGAAGCTCCTGGCTTTGGATCAGCTCCGCTCTGGCTACTGCAACCACTTGGGGTATAAACCAGTGGAAGGGAAGTTCTTTCTCCCTGCCTCTCTCCTTCACTCTGTAAATCCGATTTTCCAACAGAAATAAACAATTTTTTAAAAGCACCAATAAATGAAGGAAGGGAAGAAAATTTTTCAAAAGAATTGCAAATTAGACAAAAATCAATGTCCAAAAATAAGATAAACGTGTTTACTCTTAGATAAGTTGCTGTAATGTGTCAGTGGCAGTAAACCTAAGGAATGCTTTTGGGTCACTAGATCTGCTCTTTTCTCTTTAACTCTAATGGTTATAGTCACAAAGAAATTCTTCAAACTGTAAAATGAAAAATTGTATACTTTACTGTAATAACTTACACTTCAATGGAGAGGGATAAGAGTAAGGAAGGACAGTGGGAAAGAGAAAGAACAATATTTTCAGATACAGTAAGCTTTAAAATGGAAATAAGTGGCATAGGTTTGACTAACAATGGGCAGAAATGTCTACATGTGGCAATATGGAGGTAAGGGGGCCAATCTCTGAGGGCCTCAGAGAATGGATGTGCAGCAGTAAATAAAAAAACAGTACATAAAAAGAGGCAGGGTAAAAGTAACAAGGGAAAGGGACAAAGGATGAAGAAGTTGCTATTGTGAAGAGCTCAGGTATAAAAGCAAAATTGCAAAGCAAAATTTCAGAAAGTACAATCACTTAACAATTAGGTTTTTTTTAAAAGAAAAGTGATTTACTCACACAATCACAAAAACATACCTTTGTTGCATATGTAGGTTTTTCTATTGCTTCATCACCAATGAAGAAGTCTAGGTCATCAACACCTTTCATCACCCTCCTTTGAGCTTGGTCACCCACTTTTGCTGACTCCTTAATAGCAATACCTTTAAGGTAAGTTAATTGGAGATGTCAAAAACTTCATTTCATTCATACATAGCAAACTTTGAATCTATACTTGTACGTTATAAAGCATAATATGACTTAGGTAAACTTAAATCGCCAAATCAGGGGCTGGCTTTGTGGCGTAGATGGTAACACTATTGCCTACAATGCAAGAATCCCTTTTGGTTCCCTCAGGTTCCAGCTATTCCACTTCCAATCCAGCTCCCTTATAGTGGCCTTAATAAAGCAATGGAAGACGATGAGCCAGCGCTTGGGTGCCTTCCACCACATGGAACACACTGACAGAATTTCTGGATCCTAGCTTCAGCCCCACCCACCTGTGGTAACAGCAGATGGAAGATCAGTCTCTGGCAGAGGGAAGATCTTTCTCTCTCACACTCACATACCTTGCGCCTTATCTATTCCTCTTTAACTCTGCCTTTCCAATACATACATGCATACAAACACATTTTAGAAATAACTGAAAAGCTGCTAGAACAGTAGTTTTTTTTTTTGCATTTGAAAACTCTAAGATTAAAAATTTCTAAGTGAATTTTGTCACAGCCTTATAATGGGATTCATAAGTACTTGAACCATCAGATGCTACTTCCCAGGCACATTAGTAGAAGGCTGGATCAGAAGGGAAACAGCTGGGACTCAAACAGGCACTCTAATATGGGAGACAGGAATCCCAAGTGGTAACTTAATGTACTATATCACAACACCCTTCTAAGATCTATTTTTTAAAAAACGTTATTATTTTTATTGGGAAGGTAGGTAGACTCAGTGAAGGAGAGACAGAAAAATTTGTCCACTCGTTTACTCCCCAAGCGGCTGAGTAGCAGAATCTGAGCCGACCTGAAGCTAGAAGCCAGGAGCTTCTTCCAGGTCTCCCATGTAGGTGCAGGGGCCCAAGGCTTTGGGTCATCCTCTGCTGCTTTCCCAAGCCACAAGCAGAGAGCTGGATGAGAAGTGGAGCAGTTGTAACCAAATCCGGCACCCATGTGGGATCCTGGCACTTGCAAGGTGAGGATTTAGCCACTGAGTCATGTGCCGGGCCCATATCTATTTTTTATATATGAATAAAACTATAATTTCCACCAATTCCACATATACTTAATGGACAACCAGAAAGGAAAAACTAAAAACACTAACAAAAGATGAGAAAATATGCATAGTGAATTTTTTTTTCAGGTTTCCACCCTATTCACTATTATGGCCTAGTAATTTAAATGTAGTAAATATCTATTTAAAGCGTTACATCAGAAAAGATACCTTTATTCATAGATAAAATCCACCCTCATCTCCCTTAAATTTTCCAACAATCCAACATATAGCTACAGGGCTAAAAATTATGTATTTGTAATTGTAATAAATTTCTGAATCTTTCAACTTACAGCTGACTGGTCTTCATTTAAAATACTAAATACACCTAACTTGATCTGGCATTCAACTAATTTCACACACAAAAAAATAGTTAATATCCTTTAGAAGGAAACAATGTTAGTAACTTTCTCTTACAATTTATTTACAACATAAAGACCCATCTCAAGCAAAAGATACCTAGAATCATTACCACACAACAGAATTTAGAAGTTTACTAAACGACTACACTGTTGTGATAATTTAGGAGAAAAAAAATGGTGGGCAGGGAAAAGAGGAAGGGAGGAAGAAGAGATGGAGGGATGGGCTCCTATACTTATAAAAGTGCATCATGGAAAAATAATCTAGACACTGTAAGGAAGATTTCTGCCCTAGAAACAATGCTAACATTCATTTTCTACTTCGAAACCACAGTGTCGCTAAGTTTCTGTTGCTGTAAGAACAGAAACTGCAGCCTTAGGAAACTAATGAGAATACACCATAGTTTAACATTACATTAAAAACAGCTAATACCAAGTACTAGTCATTAGAAGAATCCACATCATGTCACCAAGTTCTTAAAACAGACCAAAAATTAAATGCAAAAAAACAGAAAACAAACCAGTTCTTCAATATAAATATGTATGAATAGGGAGCTATGATGATGAACTGAGAAGTTTCTGAGAATACCTACCCACACAGACAGCAACACAAAAGCTCAACACATAGCAAGCTGCCTTCACAAGAGCTATGGAAGCCAGGTGAGAAACCACAGTTCTTCATCTTCTTACAATTGTAAAAGTCAGTGCATACACCACCCCTCCCCCACTTCCTCACAAATGGAGACAAAGAGAGAAGATGCAAAGGAACTACAATAAAAGCAGAAAAAAAGTTAAAAAATGGGAACAAGACATTGTCTGCCACTTATTAAATCAAATGTCAATGGAATAAGTTCTCTAATTAAGAGACTGCATGAATTTAAAAATGGGACCCAAGGCAGCCATTGTGGCACAAACAGCTAAACCTGTTCTTGTGACATGAGCAGCATCCCTAATCAGAGTGCTAGTTCAAGTCCTATCTGCTCTGCCCCGACTCAGCTTCTAGTATTAGTCCGGGAAAACAGCAGATGACAGCTCAAGAACTTGGGCCTGTGGGAGACAAAGAAGGAGCTTTGGAATGGCTTTTCCCTGATCCAGTTCTGGCTGTTGCAGTCAACTGGGGAGTGAACCAGCAGATGAAGATCTGCCTCTCCTTCTGTCTCTAACACTTTTTCAAATAAATAAATTAAAAAAAAATGGACAAAAGAAAGTGGAATATAACTGTATACTGTTAACAAAAAATTCACTTGTAAGGACATACTCATTTTGAAGGACAGAGATAAAAAGTGAAAGGATGAAACAGGATATTCCATGCAACTGGAACTCGAAAGGAAGCAAAAAATAGCAATACTCTGGGCCCGGCGGCGTGGCCTAGCGGCTAAAGTCCTCGCCCCGGGATCCCATATGGGCGCCGGTTCTAATCCCGGCAGCTCCACTTCCCATCCAGCTCCCTGCTTGTGGCCTGGGAAAGCAGTCGAGGACGGCCCAATGCATTGGGACACTGCACCCGCATGGGAGACCTGGAAGAGGTTCCTGGTTACCAGCTTCGGATTGGCGCAGCACTGGCCATTGCGGCTCACTTGGGGAGTGAATCATCAGACAGAAGATCTTCCTCTCTGTCTCTCCTCCTCTCTGTATATCTGACTTTGTAATACTAAAATAAATCTTTAAAAAACAGCAATACTTTTATCAGACAAAATATTCTGAATCAAAAGCAATTTATAAAAAGAGATCAGGAAGGCTATTCTATAATGATAAAAGGTTCAATCTAGCAAGAGGAAATAACATTAAAAAAAAAAAAAGATTGTCTTCTTGAAAGAGTTACAAAGAGGGAAAAGAGAGAGAGGTTCCATCTGCTGGTTCATTCCCCAAATGGCTGCGACAGCCAGAGCGGGGCCTTTCTGAAGGTGGGAGCCAATTTCTTATTCTAGGTCTCCCACTTGAGTACAGGGGCCCAAGTTCTGGGTCATCATCCACTGCTTTTCCAAGGCATTCCAAGCAGAGAGCTGGATTGGAGTTGGAGCAGCAGGGACACAAACTGGCGCCCAGATGGAATGGTGCATCACAGGCGAAGATTAACTAACTACTGCGACCACCCTGAGGGAATGACATTTGTAAATATATATGCACCATGATGTAACCAACTACATAAAGCAGTAATAGTAGTTTTAAAAGAGGACAGTGGTGTGGCAAAGTGAGGAAAGCCAATAACTGCAATGTCAGTTCATGTCACAGAAGCCCCATTTTAACCCAGTTCCCTGCTAGTGGCCCGGGAAAGCAGCAAATCCTGACCCAGGTTTTGAGTCTTTGCCAATAATGTGGAGACTTCCAAGAAACTCCTGGCTCTTGCCTTCAGCCTAGCCATTGCACTTACCAGTGGCATCTGTCTGTCTCTCTTCCTAACTCCACATTTCCACTAATTCTGACTGTCAAAATAACTAAATTATTTTTTTAAGTTCCGACCCAAAACACATTCCAGCAAAAGGAATTTTAAGACTCCAGTTTCTGAAATAGACAATCTTCTAGATAGAAAAATCAACAAATAAACGGCAGAGATAAACTGCACACCACATCAAAGGGATCTTTCCATCCAACAATTACAGACTACACATTCTTCAACAGCACATGGAACGGATGTCAAGACAGATTATATCACAAGTTTTTAAATAGTCTAAACAAATTTAAAGGAACAGAAATCATAATGAGTATTTTTTTGAACTCAACACAATAAAACTAGAAATTACTGAGGAAAACATTATAAATCACACAAATTTGTGGAAGCTAAACAACCTACTCCTGAGCAACTAGTAGCTCAGAAAGAAATCAACGAGGATATTTCAAAGTTTCCTGAAACATACGACAATGAAAACACAACACCGCAACCTATGGATACAGCAAAAGCAGCACTGAGAGGCAACTTCAATCAGCGCCTATATCATAAAACAGAAACGTCTCCAACAAGTTACCACTGCACCTCAAGGAACTAAAGAACAAACCAAATCCAGAATTGGTAAAAGTAAAGAAAAAACAAAACTCAAGAGCACAAATGGCAGACTTAAAAATACATATCCACACATAAAACAATGGAACAAAGAACTGAAAAGAAAAAAAAATGGTAAGGTTCAAATACACAGAATTAGAGATAAAAATGAAGATGTAATCACTAACACCATGGAAATGTGGGACTGTTAAAAAAAAAGATTACTACGAACAATCATATGGCACTAATCTAGGAGAAATGATCAAATTCTTAAACACACATACCATCCCAAGGACACAAAATACCTAAAATGGTCCACACTGAGTGCAGGATACAATCAATAATGACTTAAAACAAACAAAAAATCTACCAGCAAGTGAAGAAAGGCTTGGGAGCAGAGGCTTCACTGCTCAATTTTACTAAATGTCTAACAATGAATTAATACCAACTCTTCTTAAATTACCTCAAAAAGCAAAAGAGGTAGATTTTAATAAACTCCTTATAGGACAACAGTACTTTGACACCAAAAGCAAACAAAAATGCAACAGGAAAAGAATTCTACAGGCCAGTATTCCTAATAAACAAATTTTTCTTTAAAAAAAAAAATTAGCAAACTCAACAGCACATTCAAAGTGATTCACCAGGGGCAAGTATAATTTCATCAAAGGGATGCAAGGATGGCTCAACAAATACAAGTCAATACATGTGATACACTGCATCAACAGAATGAAGGACAAAAAAAAACCAGTTATCTCAATAAACAGAGAAAACACATTCAGTAAAATTTAGCATATTTTTTTAAACAACAAAAACTCTGGGGCCCAGCACGCTGGCTAAAACCTCACTTGCAAATGCCAGGATCCCATATGAGCACTGAATCATGTCCCAGCTGTTGCACTGCCATCCTGCTCCCTACTTGTGACCTGGGAAAGCAGGGACCTTTGTCCCGTGTGGGACCCTGTACCCATGTGGGAGACCCGGAAGAAGCTCCTGGTTCCTAGCTTCAGATTGGTTCAGCTCCAGTCATTGTGACCATTTGGGGAGTGAACCAATGGATGAAGAGCTTTCTCTCTGTCTCTCCTTCTCTCTGCAAATCTGATCTACCTTTCCAATAAAAATAAACACATCTTTAAAAAATAAAACAAATACTGACAGAATTAGGTACAGCAACAATATCTCACACACACACACACACTATTAAATTCTATAGAATGGGGGAAACTGAAGCTTTTCTCTCTACAATCTAGAACAAGACATTTTCACCACTCTTAATCAGTAAGGTACTAAAGGCAAGAGAAATAAAGGCATCCAAACTGGGAAGAAACACATGAAATTGTGACTGTTTGCAGATGACATGATTTCGTAAGGTAAAAATTCCAAAAACTCTACAAAAAATTAATAGAACTAATAAATTCTGCAAGCTTGCAGGACAGAAAATTAAAATTAGTGTAACTATAAGCCAACAGAATCATCTGAGAAAAAATGAAGTACTCTCATTTCCAACAGCTAAAAAAAAAATACACTATAAATTTAAAGCAGTGAAAGATCTCAACAATAATAATTACAAATCACTGGTAAAACAAAGCGGATACAAACAAAGAAATCACATGTTCAAAAATTGGAAGAATAACTATCACTAACATGTTCATATTGGAGCACAAAAGGATTAAGTCACAGCTTGGGATGCCCAGATGCCGTTATCAGAATGCCAATAGAGTCCCCACTGCATTGTTTCCAATCAAGCTCTCTGCTAATGCATATTAGCAGACAGCAGGAGAGAGCTCAGTGCCTATGTCTCAAGCCACCCTCAAGGTGATTTCCTGGCTCTTGATGTCCAGCTCAGTACTGACCACTGCAAGCACAGGGAGTGAAGCAGATGCTACTTCCTCCACCCCACTGGGTGTCTCTCTCTTTCTCTTTCAGTCAGCAAACCTTTCAAGTAGATGAAAATAAATATATACTTTTTAAAAAAGTATTGCAAAAAAGAATTTATACACTCAAGGTAATCCTGATCAAAATGCCAATTACATTTATCAAAGAACTAGAAAAGACATTACTAACATTTATACGGAATCCAAAAAAAAAAAAAAAAACGTGAACAGCCAAAGCAATCTTTGGCAAAAAGAACAAAGGAGCATAACATTCCTGACTTTAAGCAACATGGTGAGGTCAAAACTGTTGTATACTGAGTAAAGCCTCTGCCCCTGGCACTGGTATTCTATATTGGTGCCAGTTCGAATTACAGCTGCTCTACTTCTAATACAGCTCCCTGCTAATGTGCCCGGAAAAGCAGAACAGTGCTCAGGCCCATGCACCCATGTGAGAGACCTGGAAGAAGCTCCTCATTCCCCAGCTTCAGAGTGATTCAGGTTCAGCAATTACAGCCATTCAGGAATGAAGCAGTAGACAGAAGACTGCTCTGTGTCTGATTCTTTCTAACTCTGCATTTCAAGTAAAACAAAACAGCATGGTATTGCCATAAAAACAGATCAACAGACCAAAAGAACACAATACATACGCTGAAAGTAAGCCCTCATTCATGGCCAACTGATCTTTGACACACTTGCTAAAAACATGCAAGGGGGAAATGGTAGTCTCTTTGATAGATGGTGTAGATAAAAAATGGATACCAATATTTACATGAACAAAATTAGGCCCATGTTATCATTTACAAAAAAAATAGCTCAAGATGGATTAAAGACCTAAATGTGAGACCTGACACTTTGAAACTGTTAGAAGAAACACTTTAGAACACTGAATGTGCAAGGATTTTCTGGCCAAGACACCAAAAGCACAGGCAATAAAAGTATAAATAGACAAATGGGATTTCATCAAATCCAAGAACTTTTGCACAGCAAAACAATTCAATCTACAGTGAAAATAACTCACAGAATGGGGAAAAAAATTGTTGTAAGTTAAACATCTAATAATGGGTTATTCTCCAGAAGTTGAATATATAAAGAACTCTGGGGTCATAATTGTAGTAAAGCAGATTAAGCTGCCACCTGCAACATGAGCATCCCATGTGAGTGCTGATTCAAGTGCAGGCTGTTCCCCTGATGCAGATCCCTGCTAATGTGCTTGGGAAAGCAGTGGATGATGCCTCCAGTTTGGGACCTGCCAATCCACAGGAAGATTGAGATAGAGTTCCAAGGCTCCTGTTTTTGGCTTAGTCCAGCCTCAGCCTAAGTGTCTATCAAATAATGAATGGATATAGAAAACATACGTATGTGGATAGAATATTACATAACCATAAAAGTCATCGAATCCTAGGGCAGGCATTGTAGCACAGTGGATGGAGCTGTCACAAGGGATGCCTGAATTTCAGAGTGTCAATTGAAGTCCCAGCCTTTCTACTTGCAACCCAGTTTCCTGGACTGAATTTTAATGCTACTATGAGGGTAGCAAATAATGGCTCAAGTACTAGGATTCCTGACAGCCACCTGAGATGCCCACATAGAAATCCTAGAGGGCACTAAAGCAACGAGCAGGGAGCCCCCAGAATTCTCTCTCCCCAGTAAATGCTTGGCAGGAGTGCCAACAAATGTTTTTAAAGAATTAAATCTTACAGAACATCAGAATTGATTACTACTTTTAATTACTACGAAAAAGATCATTCATTTCTGAGAGATGTTTAAATTGTGACTTAAAGAAATACTTACAGGAAGGGATGATGAACTGTGGTTCCGTGTTTCCAGCATATCCTAGCTTAGTATATCTGCAAACCAAAAAAAGAAAATTACAAGGACTTTACTAACAGCTCAACAATTACAAATTTAATTATTAGATTTCTATTTTATGAATCAAGATCCCACTAAAGGCAAATAATAAAGAAATGTTTCATAGTATAGGTTCGTGTAATATGATTCATAGTATAGGTTCATGTTTCTTGCAAAATAGTTTCAAAATTATACATGATCACAATTTTGGGAAATTCTGCTCCAAAATGTGCTACTGGCTGGCATTATTAGAAATTACATACATATAAATCAAATGGAAAATAAGCCAGTATGTTCAATTCACATTAGAGGTTATTTACTTGTATACATTTTTTTAAAAAAACTCGAAAATGTATTGCTAAATGAAAAATTCAAGGTATAGAATAATTTGTCAAGTAAGCTATATCTGTATAAAAGTAGGGGTAGTACTAGACACATATAAAAAATTTAATTGCACAGATACAAATGATTTCTGCAATACATAGCTGAAATACTGAAAAACCAGTAA
This sequence comes from Ochotona princeps, assembly GCF_030435755.1. Taxonomy (NCBI): domain Eukaryota; kingdom Metazoa; phylum Chordata; class Mammalia; order Lagomorpha; family Ochotonidae; genus Ochotona; species Ochotona princeps. The sequence goes on from NC_080836.1 coordinate 17,096,153, forward strand.
ATCTGGCTACCTTCAGGGAAAAGAAATGGTTAGGTAATAGAAACAACAAGGAGTCATTCTGTTATACACATTCCCGTAACACCTTAATATATGACCATGTAAATTTTAAAAAATTTTTATTGCTATTCTTATCAAAATGATGAAAACAATAACTATGGAGAAGGCCGTTGGCACAGGAATTAAGCTGCTGCTTGGGTCTCTCCCAACCCATGTCAGCGTGTCTGGGATCCAGTTCCAACTCTCTTCTCCATTCCAGCTTCCTATTAATATGCACTTTGGGAGGCAGCAAGTGATAGTTCAACTAGCTGGTACCTCACACCTACTTTGAAGACTGACTCCTTGGCTTTTAACTGGCATTGTCTGGCCCAGCTCTGGTTGGTGCAGTCAGCTGAGCAACGGTACATATGTGCATGGCGGGGGCATGTGTATCTGTGTCTCTCTGGCCACCTCTTTCACATAAAATCATTTAAGTTTTCTAATCAGAAGCCTGATTACAAACTATAAAGGTTGAGCTGTACAAGAAATGTGCTGGAGGCAACTTTAGAAGACAGCTGGAGACCTTCTGGCTATATAGAAAAAAACTTTTAATTGTGAGCAGGCTTTAAAGACAAGTAATTTATTTTCTATATTGAGACCCACTGATAAATAATAGGTAGGTAAACTGCTGTGGCATTACTGGACTCAAATAGCATCTGCAGAGTATTTTCTAATGTAAAAGGAAAAAAAAATACCTCTTTGGAAGATATTTAAGTTCTAAAACTAAGTTAAAGAATTATGCATGTCAAATGGATTAGATAATCACACATAAGAAAAAAAACAACCTTTTTGAAATGTTTTATTATTCTAACTAAATCCCTTCAAATATTCTGTAATGTCTATGTGAAAAAAAATTTAAAACCTTTCTTGTAGTTTTACATCAGAAGAAAAATAAAAGCCGATCCTAGCAAATTAATGTGCAAACTGAAGTACTTAGGATAAACTTAATGTACCCTAAAACACTTCCGATAAACTAATACAGAGATACACAGATCCTAGAATGGGTGTCCTGGTAAGAAAAAATTCACTCTTAAAAATAAATAATTCATCCAATAAAAATAAAAGTAAGTCTTTCAAAGAATGTTTCATCAACTGATAATTAGTAGTAAATCAAGCAGTTATCAAACTGAAAGAAACCATGGTGAAATGAAAACTAGGCAACCCATTCCTTTCTTTTCTCTTGTGGTGAACACTAATTCCTGTTTCTATTCTGAGGGACTCACCAATGATTAAGTCTTAGTCTAGGGCAAAACCAGACAGCTCTGTTCAAGGTGAAACCAACACTAACCTTTCATAGCTTTATGTGCTATCCTAACATATGGTCTATGTCCTGCCCCTATGAGCTTAAGTCAGAACTTACACATTTTGAATGATAAATAGCTTAGAATTGAGGCTTACAGCACAACTGAGGGGGTGACCTGCTACTCTGCCTCCTTTATTCACGGTTCCTTTTCTAAATTTAGGTGTTGAGCTTTCTAATTATGATCTATATCACAGCCTTTCAATAATTCCCTTTGTGTGTGTGTGTGTGTGTTTGCTTTATTAGCTGCAATAATTTTGTTGGTGTAGTCTATATGGCCTCAAGTCATGTCCCTCATTTCCACTTTTCAGAATCTTCTTACAAATTTTGAAGTTTATTCTTTTAAAGAACAGAAGTTTTATTTCTTGTTTTAACTTTCCTAACAGCAAGACAAAGTGGCACAAACTAGGGAAGTTATTCATACATTTTACAATGGCAATCAACAAATACCTTTACTCCATGGTAGCAACAATATTAAGAAGAACTTATGGGTGAAAAGACAGAGGACACAACAAGTCAGTCAACTATCTCAGCCATATGTTGGCAGTGAAAAACTGGGCAAACAGAGACCCTTAAGATGGACTATGTCAATCAGTGGATTCTTCAGCAACCTCATTATGCTTAGAATGGCAAGATTGGCAGCAATTCATAACTGCTGAACCATCAAAACCACTTGAGCAAGACCCTTGGAGCATACCCCACATCAGGGACCTGGGATGGGTGGGAGACTGGGTGGGGCTTCTCCCTTTATCCCAGATACATGGAAAAAAAAAAAAAACAACGTGGAAATAATAGTCTTACCCACTTTCCTGTAGCCCTTGAACCTTTTTGCCCTAATTAACTATGTAAAGATTATCAAATATAAAGAAAAAAAAAATTCATGGGTAAGAAGATATCATCCTTCAACAAGAACTTTCAAAACCAAAGAGCCATGAAGACCAAAAACAATAAAATTCTCAATCCGAATAAAAAAATTAATCCTCCAAATAACCCCCAAAAGTTCCTTTCCTTTCCTCTATCAATTTTATGTATTGAATATAAACAAAAAAACAAACAAAAACAAAACAAAACAAAACAAAATATAAGGTTTTCAATAGGGACCATAGAAGTTTTTACTGCAGTTCTGAGTGCGGAGGCTGGCACTGTGGGCATGGCCCGTAAAGCTGTCTGCACCTCAGATGGGTGCCAGTTCAAGTCCTGGCCACTTGCACTTTTGATCCAGCTCGCTGCTAATGGCAGAGCAAAGGAGTGGGAGTCAGCCCAAGTGGAAGTTTGTGGCATCAACTTGGCCCAGGGTTCATCACTGCTCCCATCTGTGCAGTGAAGCAGCAAATGAAGGATTTATGTCTTTTCCTCTTTCTGTATCCCTTTCCAAAAAAAAAAAAAAAAAAATTTTTTTTAAATGGAGGGATTTTTTTGAGAAAGTGAATCCAAATGAATTATATGGAGGTAAGAATCTCTTCTCTGTAATATTAAAATATATCTACTTCTTTGTGAGTAAAATACGTACTTGCTTTAATGGATAGAGCAATTATTTTCAGATTCAAGTGCCATATTTAAGTCACCTAAATTTAATGAAAAAACTTTGCTTTTTCAAGGGCATCTTTTTTTACTTTTTTGACTTTTCATTTGTGACTTACATTTATCAATGAGAGGAATGACTTTTTCATGTGTAAGTAGATTAATTTTCAAATTGCAGCGTCAAATATATATATGCCTTCATTTTCGAGTAGTATGTAACTACATAGTATACAATTAATGCAGCCTCAGCAATGAACAATATCAATATACTGATCCACTAAGACCTCCCTGCATTTTTCACATTTGTACTAAAAAGCAGTAATTGTAAAAATTGTTTTCAGTATGGATGTTTGAGATGAACACTCAAAAACTGCTCTTGTTGACTACAATACATCCCAAGCAGGAACAAGAGTAACTAGCTCTGAAATGAGACTGCAGGGGGTGGGGTGGGGCTCAAATTCTAGAACTACTATTTTAATTTCATCACCTTTAAAATAGGAATTATAGATAGTATCTATTTATTTGGATTTCTAAAAAAGTAGTAACTTCAGAAACAAAATTTATAAATGCATAAAGAGGTGTCTGCACTGTGGCTAAGCCCCGACCAGAGGCACCAGCATCCCATATGGATCTAGGCTGCTCCACTTCTGATCTGGCTCCCTGATAATGTGTTTGGGAAAGCAGCGGAGGATGGCCCAAGTCCTTGGGCCCCTGCATGCCCGTGGCAGATGAGGAAGAAGCATGTGGCTCCTAATTTTTCTATGTCTATCACTCTCTTTCAAATAAAATAAATAATAAAAAAATTTCACCCAAAAAGGTGTACAAAGAGGTTGAAATAGCTCATATGAATACATTCCATCTTTTTAAAGTGTTTTTTACTTGAAAGGCAGAGTGACAGAGAAAGAGGGAGAAACAGAGACATCTTCCTTCAACTGGCTCACTCCCTAGCTGGCTGCAACAGAGATGCAGATGACAGAGGTTAACACACCTAGGTCAAATTCTGCTGCCTTCCCAGGGGCATGAGCAGCGAGCTGGATCAGAAGCAAACCAGCCATGACACAGTACGGTCAATTTCAGTATTGACCCATTGACCCAATTATAGTATGGGTCATGTCACAGTATTAAGTGTCAATTTAACCCTCTGTGCTGCAACACTGACCCCATACACATTAATGCAATACAGCTTTAAAGAACTAAAATTTAATTATTTTACTTTTTGCTCTGACGTGTTAGCCTAGTGGCTAATGTCCTCAACTTGCATGCTGGGATCACACTGGCACCAGTTCATGTCCCAGGTGCTTCACTTCCCATCCAGCTCCCTGCTTGTGGCCTGGGAAAGCAGTGAGGATGGTCCAAAGCCTTGGGACCCTGCACCCATGTGGGAGACCCAGAGGAAGCTCCTGGCTCTGGCTTCGGATCAGCTTAGCTCTGGCCCACGCGGCCACTTGGGGAATGAACCAGTGGATGGGAGATCTTTCTCTCTGGCTCTCCTCCTCCTCTCTGTATATCTGCCTTTCCAATAAAAACACATTTTTCAAATCTTAAAAAAAATATTTAAATCTCTGAAACACTAAAAACATGTATTTTCGGGCCCGGCGGCGTGGCCTAGCGGCTAAAGTCCTCGCCTTGAATGCCCCGGGATCCCATATGGGCGCCGGTTCTAATCCCGGCAGCTCCACTTCCCATCCAGCTCCCTGCTTGTGGCCTGGGAAAGCAGTCGAGGATGGCCCAATGCATTGGGACACTGCACCCGTGTGGGAGACCCGGAAGAGGTTCCAGGTTCCCGGCATCAGATCGGCGCGCACCGGCCCGTTTCGGCTCACTTGGGGAGTGAATCATCAGACGGAAGATCTTCCTCTCTGTCTCTCCTCCTCTGTGTATATCTGGCTGTAATAAAATGAATAAATCTTTAAAAAAAAAAATGTATTTTCTCAGGAGAGGATTTATTTTACGAATGTAATTTTTCCTGATATCTTAGAGTGTAACACATACACAAAGAAATTAGTTTAATGACAATCTCACTTATGTTCTACAGGATGCCTATGCATTACAACAGAATATAAAAAAATCTGGATATGTGTGTTATATTAGGCCTCAGTACTATTTAAAATATAAGTAACAGACATTACGTTATTTTCCAATTCTTTTTATTTTCTTAAGTACACACTCATTTTTATTTATTAAAAGGCAGAGCAATGGAAATAGAGACAGATGGAGTGAGATTTACCTTCCATCCAGTTTCACTTCCAAAATGCACACAATAAGTGGGGCCAGTCAGTCCCAAACCTGCAGCCAGGAACTCTATGCAGGTCTCCAACACAGAGAGGAGGCATCAAGTATTTGAACCATCATCTGCCAACATGCCTGCTCTGGTCTTCCACATCTTAACCTCCCTTTTTAGCCTTTTCTTATCCTCTTCGCAACCTCTCATTCACACTAAATATTGAAAACACATGAATGCACCCTTCTCAACATCACTGCATTAATAAATGACAACAGCAAAAAAGACAGAATGCCTAAAGGAGGAATATTCAGCATCATTATAGATGAATACTCTTCTTAGAATGTATCAGGGTTGCCAGTTCCTATTGGTTCTCACACATGGGATTGAAGCAGCCCAGAACCCTCCTCATAGGGTTTGTTGATATAAGAGCAACAGCCAGGAGACCCGGGTGTTCCTCAGAGATAGAAGAATTGTAAATTTCCTTCTGGACTCAGGAGAGGAGCTTTCTCTGTCCTTACTTAGTTCCAACTTTGGCCCCCTATCCTCTCTTGCAATGACCATCAGGGTCACTCAGGAGCCCCAAAATTAGCTCACATAGACAAAGACTAATACAGAAAGCTTTGAACAGACAAGAAAGTCAGCTGGCCTATGACTGCTCAGCCTGTACCTTACTGGTCAGGCTCCAGACTTGGCTTTTCCTAGACCTCACTAGGTAGGATGCAGAGTTCAGTTATTCCTCACCAGCTAGATTATCAGAGATTTCTCTGTGCACCCGTCTAAGACAGTTCTACTCTTCAATTGTTAATACATGCTTTGTTAGAGTTATAAGTTTCTTTGATTATCCTAAAATGCATGAAGTCCTGTAAAATCTCACTTGTATCATGGTTGGGGACAAGAAATAGTAGGATAAAAGAATATGCAGATCAGGCCCGGCGCAGTAGCCTAGCAGCTAAAAGTCCTGGCTCGAAATGCACCGGTGTCCCATACAGGCACTGGTTTTAATCCCGACAGCTCCACTTCCCATCTAGCTCCCTGCTTGTGGCCTGGGAAAGCAGTCGAGGACGATCCAAAACCTTGGGACCCAGCACCCGCATGGGAGACCTGGAGGAGGTTCTAAGTTCCTGGCTTCAGATTGGCGCAGCACCAGCCATTGTGGTCACTTGGGGAGTAAACCATTGGACGGAAGATCTTCCTCTCTGTCTCTCCTCCTTTATGTATATCTGACTTTCCAATAAAAATAGATAAATCTTTTTTAAAAAAACTAACAACAACAAAAAGAGAACATGCAGATCAAACAAATTCAAGGAAATTTCTTTCCTGGTTGTATATAGCATGTCTGAAAAGAACTTTGAAAAAAAAAAAAAAAAACCCTAATATAATTTCACCAAATAATCCTTCTGAAAAATTAGATACTATCTTTTTTACGGTATTAGTTATTATGTGACAATTATGGTTTATGTTATAAAGTCCTACACAAAGTTATAAAACAAACAAATCACTATCCTATCGTAAAGAACCAAATCTAAAACAGTGATTCAATAACATAACTATATCTTGTATGGTTTAATAATAGTTCATGAATATTACAAGTGTTTGGTAAACTATTGTGCACATTTTTTTTTTAAGATTCGTTTTATTACAGCCAGATATACACAAAGGAGGAGAGACAGAGAGGAAGATCTTCCGTCTGATGATTCACTCCCCAAGTGAGCCGAAACGGGCCGGTGCGCGCCGATCTGATGCCGGGAACCTGGAACCTCTTCCGGGTCTCCCACACGGGTGCAGTGTCCCAATGCATTGGGCCATCCTCGACTGCTTTCCCAGGCCACAAGCAGGGAGCTGGATGGGAAGTGGAGCTGCCGGGATTAGAACCGGCGCCCATATGGGATCCCGGGGCATTCAAGGCGAGGACTTTAGCCGCTAGGCCACGCCGCCGGGCCCTATTGTGCACATTTTTGTAGCGTAAGTTTTAACTGCTTTGTTCTTGCTGTTTTATGCTTGTAGTTATAGATAAGTAATATCATTAAAAAAAAGAGGGGAGGATACAAGTTCTCCAAAAATTACGAGGGGGCACTCAAACGCTTTTCTTATAATGGAATCCTGTTCTAAGAAATATATTGTTTAGAGTCACATTTTAAAAATGCCCCTATTCTAACCATTTAGGTATTTCCACATACTGAGACACAAGGTGCAATCAAAATGCTGGACAAGGGGGTCCGGTGGCGTGGCCTAGCGGCTAAAGTCCTCGCCTTGAACGCGCCAGAATCCCACATGGGTGCCGGTTCTAATCCCAGCAGCCCCACTTCCCATCCAGCTCCTGCCTGTGGCCTGGGAAAGCAGTCGAGGACGGCCCAATGCTTTGGGACCCTGCACCTGCGTAGGAGACCCGGAAGAGGTTCCTGGCTCCTGGCTTTGGATTGGCTCAGCTCCGGTTATTGCGTTCACTTGGGGAGTCAATCATCGGATGTAAGATCTTCCTCTCTGTCTTTTCTCCTCTCCAATAAAAATAAATAAATGTTAAAAAAAAAAAAAAAGAAAAAAAATGCTGGACAAGGCATGTTACATTTAGCCCTACCTTGAGTTACATTCTCTTGCTGAAGGATTTTGCTCTTAGAAAGTAGACTGACACAATATAAGTCATGCCTCTTCACAGCCACATACATGCCCTCATTCTTCTGATGCTCAAGAAACTGGACCATGTAACCACAATGCTTTAAATGTTCTTTTCTACTTCAGTTCTCCCATTCTGTTAGATTTAATTTGATAAATTACTGTGATTCCCAAATTTTCACATTTACTTCTAAGTTTTTAACTTCCTCTAGGACATTTCCAATCACAGATCATCATTAATCATTATAACATCATTACAAACAAATTCTGATTCCACCCATTTTCTTAAAAATTAGAAGGCAGATTTACAGATTTCATCCACTGGTTCACTTCCCAAATGCTGAAACAGCTAGAGGGAGCTGAGCTGTTCCGAAGCCAGGAGCCATCTTCTCTGCTTTCCCAGGCCACAAGCAGGGAACTGGATCGGAAGTGGAGCAGCCAGGACATAACAGGTGCCTATATGGGATGCAGAACTTACAGGTGGAAGACTAGCCAGTTGAACCATTGTGTTGGCACTTTCTATTTTCTTAAAACTAATTCCATTACTGTCCCATCACTCAAGCTCACAATTTCGCAATCTTCATTGATACCTACTTATAATCCATCCTTCCTTCACAAGCTCTCAAATGAATAAACTACTACTGGAAAGAATTGTTCAGTGGTTCCACAGGGAAGTTAGGTATGCAGGGCCAAGAAATGCAAGAGACAAGAAACTAGGGCTACAACTATTTCATTCTCCATCATCTTATTTTGTAATCTTCAAAAGGAGGGGAGCAGTCAAGTAGGCTTGGTACTGTAGCACAGAAAATTAAGCTGCCACCTGCAACACCAGTAATCCATACGGGTATTGGTTCAATTCCCAGCTACTTCATTTTCAATCTAGCTCCCTGCTAATACACCTGGGAAAGCACAGGAAGATGGTACAAGTGTGTGGGGGTTGGGCATCCATTTGGGAGAACCAGATGAAACTCTCCGATCCTGGTTTCTGCTCAGCCATTACAGCAACATGAGGAGTGAACAAACAAGCCATACTTTGACCTTCAGATGAAATGCAAGTAAAAAGAATAGAGGGTTTCAAGTACACAAATCATACAGTTAGTACGTGGTGAAGGTTTACCTCAAAAAAACAGCTAACAGAAAAACCTTTTCTAGTCATTAGTTAACAATACAAAGGGAAGTACACACAAGGGGCTGGCAATGAGGCAGTGTGTGCTGGTTCAAATCCTGATGCTCTATCTCCAAACCAGCTTCCTGCTAACGCAACTAGGAAGACTAGGCGCCTGCCATTCACTGGAGACACTCAGATGGAGTTCTGGGCTCTTGGCTTCTTTCCAGACGTGGCTGTCACAGCCACATGGGCAGTGACCCAGTGTTGGAAAAGATGCATCTACACCTCTCTTTCCCTCTCTTTTTCTCTCTGTGGATGAAAGATATTTCTCTTTTTCTCTCTTAAATAAATCAATCTTAAACAAAAAGTAATCTTTTCCTAATATATATCTTCTACTCTATCTTCACCACCATTGCAAAACTTTTATGAGATTGTAATAGAGCATAACAAAAATTATCTAGGAAGTCTATTTAAATTGATATTCCTAGGCCCAACCCTTGAGATTCTGAACAAGAGATGTTTCTGATTATTCTTCATTCCTGCTCATTTAATCCTTCAAGAAAAATCTGAGTTCTTATTTTGCAATAAACCCCATAATTTCACCTCAAATATCTCATTTAGAACTGACCATAGAGCATTTCATTCTACCTATATTCCCAAAGTCCAATTTTCAATATTTCATTCCTCTAATGAAAAATGTATATCCATATCATGCAAGTATTTTTTGCAATCAGAGCTGCACTGACATACAAATGCTTGATACAAATGCTAGCTCCCTTTCACATTGTATATTTTAGTTCCACATCATGTTATTACATACCACTCAATTCATACTGGGGGGTAACAGTGCAATGTATCATGCTAAGAGGGTTAAATACAAAAAGCAGTCAGTCGTCCCTCTTGTCTCTGCAAATGATCTAGATACCCACCCAAATTCCTAAAAGGACAGCTCAAATCTGATACACAGGTTGCTTGACTTCTTAAACACAATTATCTTTCTGAAAAGTACACATCCTAACATTTGATTAAATGCAGTTGCCTATCATCCTGGTTTTTTTTGTTTGTTTGTTTTTTTAAATGATTTTAGCTTCTTCGGTTAAGGTTCTTGGAGGCAGACTGCAGTAAACATTTTCATTATAATTCCAAGAGTGCCTAGCCTGCTACTAAGTATGCAGTAGGTCTCAATTTGACAATTACTTTTTCTACCTGTGTAAGTCACTCTTACATCACTAATGATGTTTGTATGTTTATAACATTACAAAATAATTCTGGAAAAAAAAGTCAAACATATCTAAAATCGAAATATACCCAAGGGGCCACTCTCCACATGAGAGAGGTAGTACAGCAGCTTGGCTACATTTATTTGCTACAAAACCCTGGGCAGAGTAACTTCAAGTCTATAAAACAGACATTATACTTCTCAGATTAATGGAAAAGTTAGTAACATTCATAAAGCATTTAGCATAGGCTCTCACACATAGTTCTTGATAAAGGCCAGTTATTATTATTTCCTTAAAAACAGAATGTAGAGTATTTTTTCTAAAAAGTAACTTAAGGAAACTGACAAAAAACAAATAGCTCACTTACTCAAAAATAAAAGAACATGAGAAAATATCCTAATAACTCATATACTCAGAAATAAAAGGACAAGAAGATTTCTCTAAATCAAATTGGTATGGTGGACTTAATTTTTTGTAAGATTACTTTAAACAGGAATAAGCAGAGTTAACTTCAGCAAAAAAATAAATAAATAAAGCAAATGCTCATAGTTCTAAAAAAGGGCTCAGGGTTCCCTGAAGTTAATAAAACACAGAGCTCAAATACAAAACTTGGGTCCAAACAGCTACTCAAACTACCTGCTAATTAGATGACACTACAGGAATAATTTAAGTTCTCTATTGCTGTTTCTTACTTGTAAAATGAAGCAAAAATAGCTGTCACAGACCAAATAAGGTAGTGAAAAGCATGGCCAGCAGGTCTTCCACTAGTGGATCTTTCCCTTCTCTGCTTAAAAATAAAAATTCACAACAGTGTTTTACAGTAAGGCTGAAAAGTTCCCCAGACACAATATATATAGTAACTCAAGATCAATAGCGGTGCAGTCAAGATAAAAGGATGGCAGGAAAAAAAGATTTTCACTAAGTCTAAGAAATGACTTCTCAACAGGAGCACTTCTGTGCTATCTACTTTAAACAGCAAGCAAAACATAACCTAGCAAAGGATGAAGGATTTTAATGAATGAATTTTGGTTAACAAGATACTACGAATATTTCAGTCCCTACACTGTTTAGGGAAATAACATTATCATAAACATTATGAACAGAATTCATGTAAGAAACATGAACTTCCCACATAAACCATCCCCCATGCACCCAGCTCTTTCTCATTGCTCCCAAACAAGATCATCCTTCATCCACATAGATTCTGGAATGTAGCCACAGGATGAATTAAATAAAAACATTCACTGACTTCAACAAAATATTTATGCTAACATTTAAAGATTGCCAAGAAGCTTAAAGTCAATTAGGGAAATTCCTGAATTCACTCTGGATCTGAATACACCTTTTATAACAAGCTGTATTATCCTCTAGTCTAATAATCACCAGAAATAATTTGTTAATGCAGTTTTTAGAGTAGGAGGGAAAAGCAAAAGGAAAAATCACAAGTGAAGCTCTAGAACCAAGCTAGAACACAGCAGAAAGACATAAGCAGTTCTCTTATTAGACTTGCATGTTGCAAAAATTTAACTGAAAACATGCCAAAATACAAAACAATAAAAAAAAAGAAGCTATTTGGAATAACCTTGACTTTCACAAATATTACAGTTAAATTTTTTTTCAATGTTTTTTCATCAGTAGTAGAAAATTTGTTCTGTAATTCACTTTTAAACAACAAGCTCCATCAACCAGAAGCTACATGCTCAAATTTTATTCAACAATGTTTCTCCAAAGCAGAACAGAAATCATGAGGATATGGTGTAAATATGGAGAAAGTATTTCTAATTTTTTTTTAATTGGCGTTTCTGTTTATGACCTGAGTCTTGGTCATTTCTTTTTTAAGAAGATCTCTAATTTAAAATTTGGGGATGATGCTCCATGATTCCTAATTCTTACAGCACTGGGTGATTGATAACGGAAGACCACAAGTTTCAGAGATAGAGCTACTCTTTTGGTCACCTTTTGCTTAACATTCATAATGAAATGGAATGAGCAACCCGATTCAGGATATAATTTTTTACTTACACTGAGTAAATGTAGTTAAAAACTGACAAGACCAATACATAAACATAAAGTACAAAAATTTTATGTAGTTTGCATGGGGGTGGCACAATATTCTGGGACCCAAAACTTCCTGTTCAGGCCATATTTAAGAGATGTTTTTTAACTGACCCAACCTCAAGGACTTAACCTTTAACCTCTATATGCCAATAAAGATGAAAATTAACTTTCTAGAAGTTGCACATAATAGGCAGCTAGGCCAAAAAGCCTTCTGAGGACCAAAAAACCTCTTATCAGTCACGTTCCAATCTGAAGCATCCAATTAACAACTTCTCATGAGGTGAGACTGGCATATTGTAATAACTGAAAGAATAAAACAGAAATACCACAGGTATAGATTTAACCCCTCTCCTCACTCATAAAATCTGAAGTTGGCCTTTCAGAAAAGAGGTCATTTAAGGACAGTTAACCTCAATAAGATAACCTCATATACTAATTCAAAAATATCCAAAACTGTACCACAAATGGAAAGAAAGTGACATCCTATTTAGATTATTACCAAGATATTTATTAGGCTGACAATTACAACACTATTTTCATTGATAATCCAGTAACTTCTACAGCATTTAGCCATTCATGCTGCAGCAGTATTCGTCACTAGAAAAGTCCTACCCACTGAGGCCACATCTAATTTTAACACTGACCCTCAACACAAATTACTCAGCAATTAGAGTTAGGAAGAAATTTTTTTAAAAACACCAGTTCAGGGAAATGAGACCACATTAACAAGAAACTTAACTTAAATATGTACATATTACGTATGTATTGTGTATACATGTGTGTATTTCAAAGCTCAACGAGGTGAGTTCTTTCCAAGGAAAAATATCAACAATCAGTTGTTTCCTTCAGAAACTGTTCCTCTAGTATAAAATTATGAGAACGAGGACCACAGACACTTACATTGATTATTTAATGTTTAAATAAATTTCAATGAATTTAAACAGAAAGTCTACCTTATCCATTTGATTTAGAGAATGAGGGCAAGCCACATTTTAAGTAACAAGAGGGTGAAAAATAAAAGAGGGGGAAGAAAAGGTTAACAGCACTTCCTCCCCTCAAAACAAAATACAACTAAAGTGTTTTAGGGATCAACGAGATAGGTTGGCCAAAAAACCGAAAATCCCACTTTCAATACGTCACCATAAAACACATATTCTACCTTGAAATATAGGAAGTTGACTGGCTGTACCTTAACTCTCCTACACGTCTGTGATACAAAAGGAAAGACTCCTTGGAAGCCATGCTCTGTTTCCGTAAAGGGCACTGGAACTCCCTGCACATGAAGCACATTCCTCCATCCCCTCCACCTTCCCCCTTAAGCTCCCGTCAGCCAAGGGACCACCAGGTTGCCTTCCCAAGGTGCTGCCTTCCCTTCTCCCGCCCCTGTCCCACACACTGCGATCTAGCCCTGCCAAGGCAGTGTCTCTGAAACCTTGCTTAAATCTGAAAAGTTCTCATAAGATGTGTTCAGGTTGGAAACGAAAAACTACCTTATAAGGGTATAAAAGACTGAAAGCAGGAAGCGGCTTTGACAAAACTAAGGAAGTTGCAGCGCGCTTGCTCACTGGGGGGACTTTTCGGAGGCACCGAGAAGTAACCTATGACATTTATCTGTCTCATTTTAACATGGGACTGGACTCACCAGTCAGAACGCTGTGGGAGATGGAAATGGACCGGGAGTGGACACGAGGTGGGTGGTAGAGCGAAAAGCCCCGTCACGGCTTCCCATTCTTCCCTCTTCCCCACCCACACCCGGGGCAGTGTTGTCACAGCAGTCTTGCAAAACCCACAAGGAGAGCTTCTCTTTTTCTCGCTCGAGCCCCTGGGTCCCCTAAGCCCATGGGCAATTGAGGCAAGGAAGGGAAAGGAGGAAAAAAAAAAAGAAAGAAAGAAAAAAAGCCGGGTGGGCTGGGCAAGGCGACCACCGCTGGAGTGACCAGGCGACCGTCCCCACCTAGATCTCCTCGGGCGGCGCTGCGGGGAGGTCGCGAGGAGGACGCCACCCCCGGGGGTCCTCGCCCCGCGCCCCGGCCCCGGGCCCGCTCCCACGAGGGTGCAGAGAGGGGACGAGGGAGGCGCAGGCTGCGGGCCCCACCCCTTGCAAGCCGGCGGCGGTAGCTCGCCGCACCATTCATCTCCCGGCCTCCTTCCTCCCCCGCCATTTTCCTCCGTCCGCCTCAGTTTCCCCACCCCCGGCCGCCAGCCCACCCTTACCCTGTGCCACAGTCCACCACACAGGCCGGCAGCCGTCCCGCCATCTTCCTCCTCGCCTGCTGCTGCCGCTGCCGCCGTCTGCTCCGTGCTGATTGGGGCCAGGGATTGGCGGCAGGAGATGGGAGCTACAGACCATCCACGGGCTGGGCCGCCCTCTCCGTCCGGGGGGGAAGCTGGCAAGCCCAAGCAGTAGCAAGAAAGCAGCAGTCTCGGCCAGCGGCTACCACTTCCGCAACCCAAGCAGCCAGGCAGTCCCCGCCCTACCCCGCCGCGGCCTCCTCCCCCTCTGCTCTCTCCTCTCTTCCCTCCTCCTCGCTCCTGCCCCCACCCTACAACTTCTCCCCCCTTCACGCCGCCTTTCCTCAGGAAGCCAAGATGGCCGCCGGTGCCGACGCCCCGGCCGGGCCAGGCCCAGGCCCCGAGGCCCCCCCCTTCCGGCTCTGCGCGGGAGGGGCGAGCGAGCATGCGCAGTGAGGTGCGGCCGCGCGCCGCGGCTCCCGTCCAGTCAGCCACGGCGTCCGTTTCGGGTTTTCCAAAAAGGTGGGCACGGAGGAGGCAGCTCCAAGCCTTCATTCTCTCTCTTTTTTAAGCTTTTTTCGGTTCAACCCTTTGGTTTAGTTTTAGTTATTTCTGTGCGAGGTTGAGAAAAGAATGGGAGCACATCCTGCTGGCCAGGAATATCTCCAGTGCCCGGGGTGGGGGAGGAGAAGGGCCTAATTGGAAAACGTTGTTCGAGGCCTGCAGCCATAGTTGGAACTTGAGCGGCTGCTTTCGTGGGTGGGAAAGATCCCCGTGCGAACGTGGGTGCGCAGCCTGGAAGCACAGGAACAAAGGCGTGCACCGTGAGCCTTTTTTTGCTGCAAGGTTTTCTTCGGCTACCTTTGGACGTGGTTATCGGCCCCCTCCCCAAAAGCCAGGCCTCTGGCCACCAGGAGGGCAGACCTCCGAATTATTACAGGGAACATCCTTCACTCACGGCCTTTGGGGCTGCTAGCAAGCATTTCCTTCTAGAATTGTAAGATTCTGTAATCAGAATAACTACAAGGATTAAAGACCAAAATGCTTTTCTTTTCATTAAAAACTAAAGAGCCTGAAGCAAGAGATTCCAAGCTTTAGTGTGTGTGAAGCTCACCTTGGGAAGCCAGCTGAAACCCTTGGGTGAGCCACGCTCCTAGAGATTTCTGGTTAAATGGCCTGAGAATTTGCATTTTTAGCAAATTACTAGGTTTCCACTTGCAGAAGGAGGAAGATGCAAAGCCTTCCTCTCTCATACTTTTTTTCCCCCAGTCTATGCTGTACTGGTTTTACATGAGGCTAAAATTAAAATACTTCTCTTAAGAAAAAAAAATGTCTTATTCAGAAGATCATGCAGTGTAATGTGAAGCTGGCCTGGGGAGTAGAATAAGGGTTTTTCATTCATTCACTTGGCAGGAAAGTATTGCTCACCTACTCTATTCTGGCAGAGCCTGTGCTGACCTTGACTATTCAGTGTGTTGCAAAATAAACAAGATCTCTGCTCTGGGGGAGTTTGCAGGCAGATTGTGTTCAGGGCAATAGAAGGAAGAGAGCCAGGAACTGTGAGGAATGAGAGATTGGGAAAGGGATGGGAAAGGCTGCTCTGATGGAGTCGTTTAAAACTGAGGTTCTGGGGGCGTGGGGGGAAGGAGATGGGAGAAGGGATGGAGAGGAAGAGGAACCTCCAACCCCAGGCTGTGGGAACAACTAGAATCAAGATCCTGAAGCTAGAACAAGGGTGGCTTCTTCCTCAGAGTCAGAGATCAGGGTGGCCAAAGTGAAGTGAGCCAAGGAACGTTTTGAAGTTGACCCTAAAAGCAACTTGAGGCTATGATGTTCCATGGAGGGAGCCAGCCAACTGCTGTGGTTACCTTGTAGAGACTGGTCCAGCTGAGTGCAGAAGGAATCACGGCGTGTGCATGCTGGAGTGCAGGGATGGGAAGGCACGTGGACAAGCAACCACAGGGGATCCGATTCGTGCAGAAGCTCTCTGAGTGATACTGGAGAATCAAAAACAGACATGGCTCTTTCGGATACATTGATAATGGGGATTTGTTGCTGCCACTTCCGCTGTCAAGAAATCAGGAGCACGTTGGGGAGACATATACGGGAGGATTGCTATGTCATAAGAGACATTCTTGGTAGCAGTAGCATGAATGGTTTGTGTGTTTTATTTTTTTTTTTTTTCCAGCAACTTCAGGTAACAAGAGATCATACAAAAGGAACCCCAAGGACAGAGATTAGGACCTTGAAGAGTCACTCAGGAGAGCCCACATTGGCCTTTCAAAGTCATCACATCAAGGGTCAGAAACTTGAATGCTTTCAGGTCCAGACAGGTAATGCTACAAGATAAGGGAGCCATGGGTCAGGTATTGGAAATTTATCCCCAATATAATAGTAGGGAAAGATGAGACCGTTAAGCAATGCCCATACCAATTAATTAGTATTGTTGTCACAGGAGTGGATTCATTATTGTTACCATGAAAATGGGTTTATTGCAGAAGGGTGGGTCCCGCCTTCCCCAACCTGTGCTGCCTTCTGCCAGGGGATGATGTATCTGAAGCTCCTCACTAAATGCTGGCTAGGCAGTCTTGAACTTCCCAACTTCTAGAACTATGAGTAATGGAGCACTATTTTTTATAACATATCCAGTCCCTGGTATTCTGTTTCAACAACACAAACTAATGCAGTAATGAATTTCTGCAGCCTTATCTGACTTGTAGACCACCATTTGGTAACATTTACTTTGGTTGGTAGTATTGTGTGTTCTTCATATATGAAGCCAGGTCAGTACTAGCTGTTAACTTTTAGCTCATAGACATCTATCACAGTATCAAATAATGCACAGTGGCCTGTGTAAAGGCAGTCATTGTTGGAAGCATTTGGAAACTTCTAGCGTTTGTTGGAAATGGCATTTGAGCTTGTTCCTCATAATCTGTCTACTCAAAATTTGCTTTAGATTCCTTCCACTTCCTGTTTGCTACATGCAAAACTGGCCAGATACTGTTGTGGTACAGCCTTCCTGAGTTGCCAGGAACTTGCAGATACACGCTCCACCAAAGCACTTTTGCTCACCCTGTTTGCTTATGCACTGCTGCTCATCTTCTCCCAACACAGAAGCAGAGCATGTTACAGTTCCTGGGCCTCTCAGAGAGTATCTTGTTGGAAGTGAAAAGAAAGTCGATGTTGGACTACTCTGTATTATTCCTCCCTGACGTCAGCATTCTTTTGTTTCGGTTCAGGTCAACCAGATGCCTGGTTTTCATCCATCTCCATTCTTGATTCCCAACTTGTCAAATAGTTACGAGTCTCACAATATCCTTCCAGTAAGTATCCTTTGACCTAAGTTAGCCATGGCTGATCCCCATCATTTGCATTAAGTTTAAGACCTTTTTAAGTGTTATAAGATCCCAGAGAATTTAGATAACTCTCGCAGTATTGTAAAGAAATTAAGGAACAAAGTTCAGACAAAAACACAGCTTCAACCACATTTCAGAGCTCTTTCGATGTAATGCCACAAACATTGTTTCATTTTGACAGATGTACTAGTTACCAATCACCGTAAGATTGTCGAGGTTATTCCTGTACATTACAGCCCATTTAGCAAATGTCTTTGAATCTTAAAAAATGTCCAGGAAATTCATATGTCATTTGTTTTCCATTGTTTTAAAATGAGAACAGGGTGGGTGTTAAGGCGGGTTAAGATGTTTGAGACGCCTGCATCCCATATGGGAGCATTGTTACAAGTCCCAGCACCTCTGTTTCCCACTCAGCTTCCTGCTAACGCAGAAGGGAGAACATTGGATGCGGGGCCAAGTTTTGAGGGCTCTACTAACTGCATGGGAGATTTCCGTAAAGTTCTGGGCTCCTGGCTTCAATCTGGGCCACCTGGCTGTTATAGGCATTTGAGGAGTATCCAGCAGCCGGAAGATCGTCCTCACTGTCTCACTCTCACTCTTTCAGTCCCTTCCTCTCTGTCACTCTTCCTTTCAAATCTTTCAATAAGAAATGGTAAATATGTATATGTAAAAAGAATTCACTTCAGTAGTTACTACAACAATGACTATTTGCATATTGGCAGACCAATCAAACCCACAGAGAGCATTGATTAAGAACAGATAAGTATGGAGCTGGCATGGTAGCTTAGCACGCTAATCTTCTACCTGTAGCACTGATATCCCATATGGGTGCTGGGGCCCAACTGATTCACTTCAACTCCACTCCCTGCTATGGCCTGGGAAAGTACCAGAGGAGGCTTAGAACCTTTGTCCCCTGCACCCATGTGGGAGACCTAGCAGAAGCTTCTTGTTCCTGGTTTCAGATCAGATTATCTCTGGCTGTTGGGACCATTGGGGAGTGAACCAATGGATGAAAGATTTCTTTCTGTCCCTCCCTGTAACCCTGACTTTTCAAGTAAGATAAATAAATTGTTTTTTTAAGGGGGCATACAGATAACTATCAAAGAGCAATCACAAAATACAAGCATACAAACAAGAAGCCGAACCCTTGTGGTCAGAGTTGGGCTGTAAATCCTGACTTCTCCCTTCTCCAGTTGTATATTCTTGCACAGCTAACGTGGTAAGCCAGGACAGTAATGATTTTAGATTCAAGAGGCTTTGGAATTGAATTTGAATTCTTTCTTTCATTTACTCTGTTTATCTATCTATAAATCTGGCAGGGATATTGAACCTATACAGTTGTTATGAAGGTCAAGCGTTTTCTGCTCAAGGTAATGTTCGTTCTGGATAAAAGGACCCCAGCTCCAGCTGGGAGGAGAGCAGTCTGCCCTTCGGGGCTAGTGCAACCATCAGACACCAGACACATCCTGCCAGAGGGGAGCTCCGCAAAGTCTTGGCCTCCTACCTCTCCCCCACTGCCTGGCTTTGTCAAGATCACCAGCTTGTGCAGGGTGGAAATGTGTGATAACAGGGTTCAGACCAGACACCTCTGAAAAAAAACTTTTTAGGACTATCCTGAATAGCGGAATGATTTTAGTACAAATGGATTCAGAAGACGGTTTATTATAATGAAGTTACAATTTTTTTCATTACTCAAATATATAGACTTCAACATCCAAAAACTTTCCCTCCTCTGCAGATATTATATTGGTGTCCATGGGGTGCCATTGTACAAAACTCTATGGAAGCTTGCCTTCAAATTTACCTTCAGAACATTTTCTTTGAAGATTTATTCATTGATTTGAAAGAATTACAAAGAGAGGGCCCGACGCCATAGCCTAGTGGCTAAATCCTTGCCTTGCACATGCTGGGATCCCATATGGGCACTGGTTTGTGTCGCAGCTGTTCCACTTCCCATGCAGTTCTCTGCTTGTGGCCTGGCAAAGCAATAGAGGATGCCCAAAGCCTTAGGACCCTACACCTGCGTGGGAGATGCAGAGGAAGCTCCTGGCTCCTGGCTTTGGAGCTCAACTCTGTCCGTTGCTACCACTTGGGGAGTGAAACAACAAATGGAAAATCTTTCTGTATGTCTCTCCTTCTCTGTAAATCTGACTTTCCAATAAAAACAAATACATCTTTAAACAGAAAGAATTACAAGGAAAGAGGGAGAGACAGATTTAGGTCTTCCATCTGCTGGTTCATGGCCCACATAACTACACCGGCCAGGGCTGGGCCGGTTGAACCCTGGAACCAGGAACTCCATCTGGGTCTCCCAGGAGAGTGGCAAGGAACCAATGACCTGGGCCATCTTCTGCTATTTTTTAGGAACATAAGCAGGAAGAAGACATAAAAGTTGGGCAGCAGTGGCCATATGGGATGCTAGCATCACAGACACTAGCTTAACACACCGTACCGCAGAACCGGGACCCCATTACATCCCTTAAAATATCTCCATTGGCAGTTTATTTTGACCTTTGTGGGGTAGATTGAGTTTTTGGAATTGGACAAAATTAATTTCTTCAAGACCAATTTCAGTGAATAAAATGGCTGATCAGCTGGTCAGTTGCTACGTGACTATTAGTGAACCTGATTTTCATATGTAGCATCAACTGTTGTTATCATCATTTTAAAATGAAGTTCTAGAAAGATTTTATTGAAGTGGCACATTCTTTATTGCTGTCGCCTGAAAGTGTCCCATGAAGATTATGATGGTGGGGGTGGGGCCTTTGCTGGGTAATTAGGTTAAGAAGGTGGCACACCATTGAGTGCACTCAGGAACCTGATGGAAGGGAATCAGTAACCCTCCCTCACCCTTTCTGCCATAGGAGGACACAGCAAGAATTCATCCATTAACAAACCAGGAAGCAGGCCCATATGAGGCGTAGAACCTGTCTTCACACCTTAATTGCAGACTCCAGACTCCTGAATTATGAAAAATGACAGTCTGTTGCTTTTATAAACTGATGGTATTTTGTCACAGTAGCTTCACCTGAAAAAGAACTAAGGTGAAAATACTCATTATCGGGACAAGCACTTGGCACAGTAGTTAACTTGAGACATCCATATGTTCTGTCAGACTTTTGAGTTCATATTCAGATTAATTTTAGCTTTCTGCTCATATGCACTCTGGGAGGCAGGAGATGATGGCTCAGGTACTTGGGTGTCATCCTTGTGGGGAGATCCAGGTTGAGTATCTGAGTCCCAGCCTCCCCTTGTCCAGGATATTGCAGGTGCTTGGAAGTGAACCAACACATGGAAGATCTCTCTATGCATCTCTGTCTCTATCTTTCTCCCTGTCTCCAGACATTTTACAAAAGTAAAAATAAGTTGAAAACTTTTAAAATCCAGTCATCATGGAGCAGATGTCATGACTCAGCAGGTTAAGTCACCACTTGAGATGCCCACATTCTCTATTGGCGTTCCTGTTCAAGTCCAGCCTACACCACTTACAAAGCAGCTTCCTGCTAGCTCATCCTGGCAGGCCAAAGATAGTAACTAAAGTGCTTGGTCCTTTCATAGCGGGGAACCAGGCTGAGTTCTGGGCTCCTGCGTTTAGCCCTGGCTGCAGTGGGTAATCAGGAACTGAAGCAGCAGGTAGAAAATAACTCTCTCTCTCTCTCTCTCTCTCTCTCTATCTCTCTCTCTCTCTCTCTCTCTCTCTCTCTCTCTCTCTCTGCCTTTCCAGAGCATAAAAATACAAATACTGATGATCTTTTTAAGGTCAACTGAAAATATCATAGATATTTTAAATAAGGTGTGAGATTGTGTGAAGTAACCCTCTGGACCCCTCACGGCATGCCAAGAATAAATCCTTTATTTTAAATACAGCACTTCATTTGAATCTGTGTGAAAACAAATTGTAGCTGGAGTACAAATCTCCCTTGTACGGTAAAACTCACACTGCTTTCTGTGGCCTGAGTGTTGTGCTGTCCACCTGCCTGTCCAGCAGGTCTTCTCCCTGCCACCCGACGCATTAGCCGCTTCAGTCTTACCACTGCTGGTCACATACATCAAGCCATGGGCACTTTCTTTAGTTTTTTCTTGAATTGGTTATTGCCTCAAGGAAGCATTTTTTTACCCACCTACCCCGTCTGAAGTGGCCTGCCCCACTTTCTGACCTGCCTTGTTTGAATTCTCTCAGGAGAATGTCTTTGTTGGTTATCTGGCTCGTTTCTTAATCTACCGGTCAGAAAACAGTCTCACCAGAATATGAACAGACCCTGGCATAGAATAAGAGCTCAGTGATTATTGAACAAGTGAATACCTTGCGTTAAGTAGCAAATAAGAACTATGTGTATGTATTAGAGGAAAATTTAGAAAACATTTGTTCAGTTTTTCCTGTCTAAAGGTAATTTTTAACTATAACTTAGAAAAATATTGTAGAAGAGAAAAAATATCTCAAATTGATAAATGTACGGGAAAGTTCGGAATTCTGAGACTGTGAACCACCATACCATCCTGGAGCAATCATTATTAAAATTAAATAATAATAACTATAAAAATTGCAAATTCACATGCACAAGAAGGCATCAGAAATTTTGTGGCGAATCAAATAAAAAGCTAAGTGTATTTTAGTACAAAGAATGTTTAAATCTGTGTATAGATTGTTTTGTAATATGATTTTTCCATCAATGTTTTTTTTTCTTTTTTTTTTTTTTAAGATTTATTCGTTTTATTACAGCCAGATATACACAGAGGAGGAGAGACAGAGAGGAAGATCTTCCGTCCGATGATTCACTCTCCAAGTGAGCCGCAACGGGCCGGTGCGCGCCGATCCGATGCCGGGAACCAGGAACCTCTTCCAGGTCTCCCACGTGGGTGCAGGGTCCCAATGCATTGGGCCGTCCTCGACTGCTTTCCCAGGCCACAAGCAGGGAGCTGGATGGGAAGTGGAGCTGCCGGGATTAGAACTGGCGCCCATATGGGATCCCGGGGCTTTCAAGGCGAGGACTTTAGCCACTAGGCCACGGCCGCCGGGCCCTCCATCAATGTTTTGAAGCTCTCTCACTGTTAGACCTGAAAACCTCACTTTGATGACTCCTAAAGATATATAAAAAAAAAAAAAAAAAAACTGATGTCGAAGTGAGAGAGAAGGTTATGATCTTGAAGAGTTATTTTGAAAGGTCAGAAGATTTAGAAATTTTTCTTTTATTGCAAATTCTATTTCAGCCAGGTAAATCTCACAGAGATTTCTTTGCTCCAAAGGGCAAGTCTGGCTCTTAGGCTGCAAGGATTAGTCTCTTCCGTATGTCTGTATTCACCTTGAGGGAGTAGAGACTGATCGCTTCCCTTCCTCCTTACAGCACATTCAGATGCCCATGTGTCCAGCCAGAATTCATTTCTCAATCCCCGTAGCAGTTGGGTATGGCTGTGTGATCAAGTTCTGGCCAGTGGATCGTAAGTGTCGAAGTATTTGGGTAGAACTTGTGGAGAGTACCTTATCAGTTGACTCAGTTAGGAGATGCCTCAGTTTTTCCCCACCTGACTTTCTTCCTGCCTGAAACACAAATCAGCCAAATGGAACTTTTCAACCAATAGGCATCATGTCATGCAGAAGGTCAATGGAAAGGCCCTGGGACCGTTATGACCCTGCAGTGTCAAAAACCTTAGGATATTTAGCTCCAGAATTATTTTATTTGAGAAAAAAGAAAAACTCTTCATGGTTAAAACACTGAAGTTTGGCATTTAGATGCTGCTGTATCTAATTCTAATTGATAATATCATGATGTAATGGCAAGTGCAAAAAAGTTCATTGCTAAGTAGTATGCAAGCATTATAAACTTGAATATTAATTATTGATAGTCCAGTAACGTAGAAAGGTGGATTAGGGTCTGGCGCGATAGCATGATGGTTAAAGTCCTCGCCTCGCATGCGCCAGGATCCCATATGGGTGCCGGTTCTAATCTTGCCGGCCCTGCTTCCCATCCAGCTCCCTGCTTGTGGCTTGGGAAGGCAGTCAAGGACTGCCCAAAGCCTCGGTACCCTGTACCCATGTGGGAGACCTGGAAGAGATCCTGGCTCCTGGCTTCGGATTGGCTCAGCTCCAGCCGTTGTGGCCACTTGGGGAGTGAACCATTGGACGGAAGATCTTCCTCTCTGTTTCTCCTCCTCTTTGTATGTATATCCGCTTTTCCAATAAAAATAAAAATAAATTAAAAAAAAAAAGAAAGGTGGATTAGTGAAGATATAAATAGCAGAGAATGAAGAAGACACATGAACAGTCAAACCCATGCAGCAATGATGATAATATTACCAGATTGAGATCTTTCAGTTTTTCATATTAAATTTCTCCCAATGTTCCATTAAGAAAAATTTTTTCTTTCTTGCTGTGTGTAGGCTGTAGGGCACCAGACTGTGATCTTTGGAATATGATCTAATATTTGGAAAACTACACTGAAAGGGGTGGGGACAGAGATAAGGGAGGGATAAAGGAAGGAAAGGCGGGCCCTGTATGTATATGTTTATCTGTGGCATAAGCGTAGATCTGCCGTGGAAGATTGTGCACTAAGCAGTGGGAACCTAAAGAGATGAGATTGGACGGGAGTGTTATTAACTTTTCGTTACAAATGTATTGTTAAAATGAACATACATTACTGTTGTCACTTGAAGAAAATCCAGTGAGATAGAGAGGAAATTGCTGAGAAGTTGCACAGACTGAAATCCCAATGTATCTGTCACATCTTAAACATAGAATATTTATAAGGTGCTTCAGCCTGAACAAATGCAAGAAACATTCAGAATGGGCTGTGTGTCTAAGTATTAGTATCTGAAGCTTGAAAATACAGACATGAGAGGGAAGCTCAAACAGGAAGTCAGACATCAGCCTGTGAGCTTGCCAACTTGAGGAGAAAAAAACAATGTATTCCAGGAATTAGTATCTTGATTATTTTTCAAATAAAAAGAGAAAAAAAGGACAATCATGGTTCCTTCAGATTACAATATGGTCCTATGTATACATTTCATTTGGACTAGCTCCTATTAAAAACCATCTCTGCTTTGTAGAACAGCCTGGATTTTGAAACATCCATTACTTCTTTTTCCCCTACTCTGCCTCAGATATTGTCACTGTCTTCCACACATACATTTGAAAAATGTTCAGCCTTCTTGTTTGAGTCTAAAACTGTGCCAGTGGTCAAAGGCCTGATGAGAAGAAACTGAACTGAGTTGAGAATCTGTTTTCATCCAACACTTCTGTCTTCATTCCTTGCTGGCTTTGACACCTTGTGACGCTTCTCACATATCTGAAATAAGGGTTTTATTGTAGAAGAAGCTAACTATGGTAATATGATAGATTACAAATGATTGTACTTCCCTTATTTATCCAAAATGAAGGTTATTCAACTGTTTCCTACTTCCTTCCTTCACCCAAGCGGCTGACACAACCTGTCAACCTGTGCTGTTACAGCATTTGCTGAAGAAATTATAATCCTTAAATAGCAGCCAGTTGCCTAACAGCATATCAAATATTCTAGCTTGTTTCATAGAATAAGATTTTTCAGAAGGGACATATCTCCCTGGTTTAACAAATAGAGTAATGGCCATTCAAAGAGTGATTTAAGATCTCATAACAAAATAATATTCATAAAAACTAAAATCTGTATTGGAAACCCACATAATTCTAGAAAATAGCAAATTCAAAGATGTAGTAATGTCCCAGTGTCCAACATTCTTTTGATATTGATGAAAGAAAGCAAACTCAAGGATAAAAATAAAAATGAGTTTGTTTCTAACGAGTGGAGCCCAGGTAATTGTTAAATCTCAGGGATGAATTGGATTCAGGCATAACTGGATGCAAAGGTTCAAATATGTCATCAGCATCTCCCTTTGTGCTCTGACATTGGTGGCTACTGTGTTGGCTTCATTTTCAGGCGGTGTTACTCATGAGCTGCTAATCATGTTTTGTGTTCCAATGGTTGAGCAAATCCAGGGAAGTCCCAACAAAGATATAAAAACTAAATTTCATTGGCTGACTTGGGTCAGGTGTCCTTCCAGGCATAGCACTGGGTCTCCAATTGGCCATCCTTGAATCACATGTCCCATCCCTATCACTAACCCTTATCTTCCAAAAGAAACACATTAACAGAAGGGAAGGAATAAAAAAAAAATCATGTGCTATGTACATGTGTTTTAATGTCAGACTGTAAATGGTGAGAAAGACAAAGGAAAAATAAAAACACTGGACATCTGCCAAATACTGCATTAATCTAAATGTTTAATGATCCCATCAGTCCTGCGCTGGAAAAAGCAATCATTCTTTTTTTTTTTTTTTTCTACAGTGGCATGTGTTTATTTTAGTTTGTATTTCATCTCAGTTGCTGATGAGCATGAATTGGCTCTACTTAATATTTTAATGGAAGGTGTATAATTATTCAGCTCATCAAAAAAATAATGTCCTCATACACAACTAATTCTCTGTCATGGTGCAACTAGCTCCCTTTTCATTTATTTATTAATTTTATGTACCAGTTAAGAACCAGGATCAAAGTTGGATGCTGAGATTAAAGCTATGAGTCATTTGCAGTCCTGCCCCTTGAAGGAGTCAAAGTACGTTAAGGGAAAGAAAGGAGTGAAAACTAAAGTACACCACGAGAAGGCTGCAGAGGCAGAGGGGGACTCGGCAGGAGATCAGGGAGGACTTTAAAGAAGAGGACTGAGGGAATGCTTTCTAGGGTGGAAAAATTGGAGATGAAAGGCACCTCTGGAGAGAATAACAGGTGCAGTGACACCAGACTTTTAAAAAAAATGCTGGGTGTTTAAGACATAGGTAATGACTCTGAGTATGGCCTAGGGTGTGTGCCCAAGGAGACTGTGAATGGCATTGTGTACTTGGATTTTACCTTGCAGCTCCAAAACCCTGATCAAGAAAGAGCCATCAGGAGAAGCTATAAGGAATACAGATTGCCCCAGCTTGTACGTCTAGAAATTTGGTTTCAGGAAGGAGCTGTTTTAAAAACTTCCCCTTGTGTCTATGGAGCCTGTGAGACTTTGAGAGCCACTGTGTATAGAAAAAGGAGGAGCACATCATTGAGTACTGGGAAGGAGAGAAACCTGTTCTGGAAAGACAGCTCCTTTGCATCTGGGCAGTCTCAGTACGGCTAATCAAAACAGGAGACAAAGACAGTTGGGCCCTCAGCCATTAAAAAGAATGAAATTATACCCTTTGCAACTAGATGGTCCCAAGTAGAAACCGTTATGCTCAGTGAAATAAGTCAATCCCAAAAGAACATATACCGTATGTTCTTCCTGATATCAAGCAGCCTTCATGCACATTTTAAGATCAATAACCCTTTCCATACTGCCTTTGCTGCAACCCATGGTTTTTGATATTTTTGTTTTTATTTTCATTTCTTCCAAGTAGTTTCTTTCATCAAATTCTTCACTGACTCATAATCATACAATAACCAATAACATCATTTTATCCAAGAAGGTTTTGTGTTTTCTTTTTCATTTCTTCACCAACACATTGGTTATTCAGTAGCGTGCTACTTAACTCCATGGTGCTGTAAATCTTTTGTTTTAACTTAATTCCTGTTGTTGACTTTGTTTCATGGCTTCTCACTAAAGGGAATGTATAGTGATGGCATAACAGAGACTGTCATATCCAGATGTAAAGATACAATGCAGTAGGCATCTCTGCTTCCAGTTTCAAAGATGGACTCCCCATGAGATTGTTGGATATGTCTTGACAATATGATGCTGGACTGTCTGCCATTATCTGTACCAGCAATATCAGGACACACTTAAATAACAGAATGATAGACTTATGATTGCTTGCTATAACAATATGAGGAAAATCAGTCAGGGGGAGGGAATTGGGAGAGAGGGTAGGGAAATCCCAGGCCCTATGGAATTGTACCATAAAATTCAAAACATAAAAAAAAAGGGAATCTGGAAAATTGGTTTGAATAAATTTACATTCTTAGAAATACAGAAGTTGGCCAGTTAGATTGTATTTTTGTAAGCACTTGGGGAAAACATGTTTTCCTTTTGTGTTTTTATGATTTAGGAAATACTTAGATTTAAAATTATAAACTTTAATTAAAAAAAAAAAGATGGACTTGGCGTAGCAGCCTAGTGGCTGAAGTCCTCACCTTTAACATATCAGCATCCCATATGGGCGCCTGTTCTAATCCAGGCCACTCTGCTTCCCATCCAGCTCCCTGCATGTGGCCTGGGAAAGCAGTGAAGAATGGCCCAAAGCCTTGGGACCCTGCACCCACATAGGAGACCTGGGAGAAGCCCCTGGATCCTGGCTTAGGGTCGGGTCAGTTCCAGCCATTGCTGTCACTTGGGGAGTGGATCAGAGGATGGAAGATCTTCCTCTGTCTCTCCTTGCCTCGATATACCTGCCTTTCCCATAAAAAATAAATAAATCTTAAAAAATAAAAGACAGATGGGCTGCTTGGGCATTTTGGGGAGTAAATCATTGGATGGAAGAGTCTCTTTTTCTCTTTCTCTTTGAGTGTGTCTGTGTGTGTCACACTGCCTTTCCAACAAACTAAATCTTTATAAGAAAAAAAGAGAAGGCCTGCACCTGCACTGAGGCAGACTCAGAGGGACAGGAGAGGAGGCAGTGACTGCTCAGAGGCATCTCCAAGAAATGTGATTCACAGGACTGCATGGTCTGGTTGGTGTGGGAATGGGAAGTGGAGTAGATCCCAGCTCATGAAGGTGCCCTTGAGAACTGGAAGTGAATCGTTAGCCAGAGGTGTGGTGATTTGTACACTAGTGTAATGTTGGCTCAAGCAGGGAGACCAGGCTCACACTTGCCATGGGCAATGGGCCAAAGCTTAGGACTGAGCTAGCCAACTTTCAAAGGCCCAGATCTGGGAACACTGAAGTTGGAGATTGCTGGCCACCCCTTGCCTAGGGACACTGTGCCTTTGTGAGGTCTGTGGCTCCCTGCCAGTTACAATTTTTCGTAGCCCTGTTGTTAGGTTTTCTTCATATACGCAGCTTTCTGAAGCCAGAATGTATGGTTTATCAGAACCCGGCTTAACACCTACCTACACATATGTGGTACTCACTAACAACTTATAGGCGAGTGGATTTTATCTATTATCTAGATAATCACAATTACAGTAGCCTCATTATGTAAGCTAGTCCTTTGGCCTCATTTTTGTGGTAATTATATAAACGTGAATTTCTGTAATTTTATGTGCTTCTGTTATTACTTTCTAAAATGCACATTTTTCTGATGAATAAGAGAGTAAGCAAAATTCATTTCTTTCTTCCAAACATTAATAATTGCAAGATGACTGTATAATTAGTAAAACATTCTTCTCTTCTATATAGTAATTTAGATCTCAGCAAAAAGCATTTGATTAGGAAAAAATATTTAAAACTTTTCAATGGATTTAGTTAAAAACAAAGATAATTATCAGTATAGTTGTCTAAATAAGCTTATATGGATTCATAAAAATTATTTTTAAGGGGACTGTTATGATTACCTTTTTAAAATATTTATTTGTTTTTATTTGAGAGAAAGAGAGAGAGATTTCCTATCACTGGTTTACTTCCCAAATCCCTCAACAGTTAAGACTGGGTCAGACTGAAGCCAGGAACCAGGAACTGCATTTGGGTCTCCAAAATGGGTGGTAGCAACCACGCACTTGAGCCTTGAACCATCATCTGTTGTATTCCCAGGTATATTAACTGAAAGCTAGATCAGAAACAGGGTAGCTAGAACTTGAACCTGTACTCCATTATGCTGCATCCCTTTTTGGAGTGTCTGAGTTTGCTTCCCTACTTTGGCTCCTGATTCCAGCCTCCTGGTAATATACACACTGAGTAGCAGACAATGGCTCAACTACCTGGGTTCTTGTCACCTATGTGGGAAACCTGAATTGAGTGTCTTGTTCCTACTTTTGGCTTGGCCTAGCTCCAGCCACTTCAGGCATTTGAGGGTGAACTGAAAGAAGAGATGTCTCTCTTTCGCTCTTTCTCTCTTTAAAAAAAAAAAAAAAAATATATATATATTTTAAAACATTTAATGTTACACAGCAAAGAATTTGGAAAAAGCTAAAAACAAAATCTTTAGAATCTTATGCCTACATTTCATACTAGTTATTTAGAAGGAATTCCTGCATATGGATAATGAGTTATACCTCTATAAGCCTCATCTCTTTTTGTCACGTGTGTGTGTGTGTGTGTGTGCTCATCTCATTGATGGAGTCTGATTATCCTAAAAAGCTGTAACATCCTGTTTGCTCTGTTCCTCAAGAGACTTTTCAGCCTCTCTGCTTTTGGGTTATATGTGCTATGTATCAGCTCCATTCCAGTTTGACTGTTTGGTATGCAAAGTCTACTAGACTTTACTGGCCAGACTCTACCCCTACTTTTATTTCCTTAGCCATGCTCTGACCTTTTGTTGCCAAAAACTCAAAAAATGAGAACATCTTGCACCAGCTTTGCATTTGTCTCCTTGATCCCAGATCCGTTCATCCTTAGCCCTTCTGTTGCTGTGTCTGCAGGCCAGGAAGGTGCATTCTGCTAACTGCATTTCCTAGACTGATTTGCCCATGTCTGAAAGAAGTCATAACAATATAATACAAATTAAAAAGATAAAGCTGTAGTACAGGTAGAAGAATAAAACAGGAATCCAATGTACATTCCCCTCCCTCCTGACCCCTTTGATTCCAGCAACTTCAACGTGCCTATTCTTCCTCTGCAGTAAACTGTTCTTCCAGCCACAAGCAGTGATTCCCTGACTCTGTTAACCTACCTCCTCCATTAGACTCTTCAGCCTCAAAGCTAAATGATAAGGCTTCGTACTATTGCTGTTATATGAGATTTCCTCCTTTCCCTGTTTGGCTGTTGGATCTTCCTTGTTGGTGTGAAATGCCTCAACTGAACTCACTGACTTGGGCTCTGATTTCTTGCTAGACCCCATCTCAGACCATAGATGGAAATACCTGGTAGGTTGTTATGCAAAGAGCAAAATTGTTTTATAATTATAGAAATAATGTAAGTATTACCAGGATTACATTCAAGGAATGTCCAGTTGAAATGTAAAATAACTCATGAACATGTTATTAAAAGTATATAATACAATGGAAACAGAATCATTTAGATTTTCTTTAAAGCTACTTTCATTTAGTTCTTATCTTTGTTCTGTAGCGAACACCCATCAAAAGGGAAACCATGGGAATGGAGCAGAGTACAAAGAATGATGCCCACGCTGTACCCAAAATAGTTCCAAATGGATTTGCCTGCACAAAAAACCTTATAATCAGTACTCAGAGTAGGTAACAGAATGCATTGAACACTCACTTTCTCTGAAGACCACTGCTGCTCCCCCCAGAGCTTACTCACCCTCTGTCTCTCTCTGCTTTAATTTGGCATTCCTAAGACAGAGCAACATGCAGCAAGTCATATAAGTCATGTAAAAATCTTAGCTTATTACATAGAAAGTACAGGATCGCAGTCCATGACCTAAATGGCCTGAGCACAACCTGTCCTTTGAAAGAGGCTTTGAAGAATCAGATTTGTGTGTGCTTGTGAAAGGTTTAGGCTATAGTTGCAAGAACTTGGGAAACATTTACTTCATGACATCTAACTTTTAAACAAATCTTGTTTTGGTTTTCTGGGAGTAAAATAAGAAGCTACAGCAGAAGTTCATTTTGTTTAACCAGTGATGGACTGTGTATTCGGTTGCTACTACAACTTAATGTCCTGCATTAGATGACTTAAGTCACAGACATTTATTATCTACAATTTTAGGGCCTAGGAGTCCCAGGTCAAGGTGTGGATAGTTGTGGGGTTTTTTGTTGTTTTTTGTTTTTTGGTTTTTTTTCTGAGGACCGTGAAGGAGACTGCGTGCCATGCTCCTCCAGTTTTTGGTAGTTTGCTGGCAATCTTTGGACTTCCTGGGATTCCTTTGCATCACCTCTGCTTCTGACTGCATTGTCTCCTGTCTGTGCTTGTGCCTACATTTAATTATACTGAATTATGGCTTATCCCAATTATCATATTTTTTGATTACCTCTATAAAGAAGCCACAGTCAGAGGCACGGAGGGTTAAGACCTTCACAAATCATTTATGAAGGAGGATGCAATTCAACTAATAACAGGTAGCTTGGACTGAATGCTTAGCTTAGTATCTCAGAACTTTTTCTCCATGCTCACCTTATCATTTCCCTGTAACATCCCCTTTTTGTAGAACCTGCATGGTTAAGAAAATACCTGGTTGGGCCCGGCAGCGTGGCCTAGCGGCTAAAGTCCTCGCCTTCAACACCCCGGGATCCCATATGGGCGCCAGTTCTAATCCCGGCAACTCCACTTCCCATCCAGCTCCCTGCTTGTGGCCTGGGACAGCAGTCGAGGACGGCCCAATGTATTGGGACCCTGCACCCGAGTGGGCGACCCAGAAGAGGTTCCTGGTTCCCGGCTTCGGATCGGCGCAGCACTGGCCCATTGGACGGAAGATCTTCCTCTCTGTCTCTTCTCTCTGTATATCTGACTTTGTAATAAAATAAATAAATCTTTAATAAAAAAAAGAAAAAAAAAATACCTGGTAGATCCATTCACAATGAGATCTAACAGTGATCCAAAAGGTACAGAGCCATGAAAAGAAACTCATTAACTCTACTATGGGGACCTTGAAATGTATGCTTTTTATTTATTTTTTTTTAAAGATTTATTTATTTTTATTACAAAGTCAGATATACAGAGAGGAGAGACAGAGAGGAAGATCTTCCATCCGATGATTCACTCCCCAAGTGAGCGCAACGGCTGGTGCTACGCCGATCCGAAGCCAGGAACCAGGAACCTCCTCCACATGGGTGCAGGGTCCCAATGCATTGGGCCATCCTCGACTGCTTTCCCAGGCCACAAGTAGGGAGCTGGATGGGAAGTGGAGCTGCCGGGATCAGAACCGGCGACCAAATGGGATCCCGGGGCGTTCAAGTTGAGGACTTTAGCTGCCAGGCCATGCCGCCAGGCCCGAAATGTATGCTTTTTAACAAACACAAAGGATTGTATCCATTCTTAACTGTCACACACATGGTAGCAAAACTTGGGATTATGAGTAAAAGCTGAAGATGCAATCTTCGGTTTTCTTTGTAACTAGCATAAAAGATGTATTTTCTATGGATGGTAGAGATCCAGGCTGGTGACATAGTGATATGCATTCACAATTATCTCCTGATGACTGTAAATATCTTCTTCAGTGCCACTGAAAGATATAAATATTTCTGAATGGACTACGCACATGGTAGTTATTCACATATTATCATTGGTATTTCTTAAGTTGGTAAGAGACTATGCAATTAGCAAAATAGTTAAGTCATAAAAAGCAACATCGCTTTCTGTTTAGATCTATCTCCTCCAAATGTGCACTTAGGAGCCAATTTTGCATCCATAAAATTTATATATATAGTATAAATATATATAAAATGTAAATATATATTTATAAATTATATATAAGAAATACAGTAATATATAATATACACACATATATTTTTAGAATTATTTATGTAAAATGTGCATGAAAGGGAAAGAACAAGAAAGAGATCTTCCATCTGCTGGTGGTTCACTTTCTAAGCAACTACAACAGCTGTGGCTTGGCCAGGTCTCCAACATGGGTGGCAGAGTCCCAAGAACGTTGGCCATCTTCCACTGCTTTCCTAGACACATCAGCAGGCAGATGGATTGCAGGCAGAGAAGCAGCACTCAAACCAACACTCTCCTATGGAATGCCAGGTAGTATTACAGGTGGCAGCTTGATTTGCTGTGCTACAACACCAGCCCTAAATACGGTTCTTATCTCAAGAATGTAGGATATATTAGCACAACTCTCATATTTAAGGAAGACTTAGACGCTACAAACTAAATGACATGATAGTAACAATAGACTCCATGTGTTATGCTCTAAAATATGGCACATTATCATTATTCATGGTATGTAGTAATAAATTTACTCTGAACATTGAATTACTTCCAAAAGAAATACGAGGTTAGATTCCTAGGGCTGCTGTGTGGCACAAGAAGTTGAGCTAATCCCTGTAACCTAGGCATGTGTGAGCATTGATTCAAGTCCTGTCTCACTTTTGATCCAACTCCCTGCTAATGCATCTGAGAAAGCAACAAAAGATAGTTCAAGTACTCGGGCCCCTGCCACCCCACATGCAGACCCAGATCAAATTGCTGGCTGATGGTGGTTTTGGCCTCTTCCAGGCCAAGATGTAGCCATTTGTAGAGTGAACCAGAGAACTTGAATGATCTCTCTCTCTCTCTGTAACTCTCTTTCAAATAAATAAATAAATCTTACAAATAAACATTGACCACATAGCTATGTGAAACCTCATAGGACCCAAACATGTGCCCTTTGCTCCTTGCAAACTGCGGTGATTTCTGCTTTTTTAGTTTCTGCCTTTCTTGCTTGGCTGGGGGGCTGTGTGAACTCCAGGCCTGACAGCCTGTGTGACTTCTGACAGGTCACATAGGCAGAGCTTTCCTCAAGAAGGAGACCCATGGTGTGCTTTTTAGATAAGACTTGCTCACTACCCCACAGCCCACCAGGTTGTACCATTTGAAAGTTGCTTGCTTTAAACCCAGCAATATAAGCCTGCCAACTTGCTTTTAAAAAAAACTCAGCAGTTAGACTGACCAATCATGACTGTGGAATTGTGTGGAATTGGCCTAAAGTGCATAAAAACTGCTGTCCAAGCTTGGGGCTGCCCTTCCCCAGTCCCGCTGGGCTGGAGACGGCTGGGAGCCCAGGCTAGTCTGAACAAACGGCCCTTATGTGTTTGCATCAACTCCAGACTCCTGATATACCTGGGGATCTCAGAATCTGGGTACAACAGCCAGCAGAACATCTAGATGAAACGTATCTACCACATACATTTTCTTCTCAAGGCGCGTCACAGCCTTCTGTGCTTAGTAAAGCTATACAGATTGGGGGCCATTTTAGCTGGCAGAATCACTTGAGAAAGTGAAAATATGAAAAACGTGGTACTAAAGAGATGGCAGAAGGACAGTTGCATGCAGTAGGCAAAATGAAGCAAGAAGGCTTAATGTTGCTTTTTTCAAACTCAGCTGGAAATGGATATAATGAGCAACTTAGACTTTGCTCTCCTGCACATGTCTGCTAGTAATTGCAAAAGTGCCACACATACTGATTGGGGATTACAAAAACCTTAATGAGCAGGAGAATTCACGATTATGGGAGCCATGGATTAAGAGCACCACTTCTTCCTCCACTTGGCCTCCATGCCCATAAAACTAAAAAAAGGTGAGGGGAGTGGAATAGTGGGCTTCGTTGCTCAACAGAAAAGGAAGGCTGTTATGATTTTTGTTTTAGGTTATTAAATGTGAGACCTCAAAGACAGTTGGACAAGTGCAATTAATATCCAAGCTGTGTTACTAATTCTTTGAGTGACGTTAGGCAAACAGACTGAATTTCTGTGGGTCTTAACTTATAACTCATGAACTGACAGTCTAAGAACCACAAAATTTTATATATGAAAACACATAACATTTAATATATAGATTTCAAACTGATTTTGCAACCCACAAACTTTTAAATATGCTTAAATATCAGAAAAATAACATGTAAGCAGTAGGAATCTAGAGAGATGGGGAACATTGATAAGATGGGAGATTTTTGTACTTTTGGGGTTTTTTTTGTACCTCTTGATTTTTATACCTTTTGGTTTTTTTCAAGCATGAGAAAATATTTTAAAATGTTGAACTTTAAAAAGGACAAAGATGAGGAAAAAGAAGAACATGGTGGACAGATTTAAAAAGATTTATTTGTTTTTAATTATATATGTATGTATGTATGTATTGAGAGAGAGAAGGAGAGAACAGGAAATCTTCCATCTGTGGTTTACTCCTCATATGGCTACCACAGCCAGGGAAGGCCAGAGCAGTACAGAAGACCAAGTACAGGAGTCAGCAACTGCCGCCTTCCAGGCTGTGCATCAACAGGAAGCTGAGTCAGAACCAAAGTTTGAGGAGGGGTGGGAACAGTGCAGGAGGCTCAACAGGCTAATCCTATACAGGCACTGGCTCCCGTCCCAGCTACTCCAGTTCTGATCCAGCGCCCTTCTGATGGGAACGCATCAGAGGATGGCCCAAGGCATTGGGCCCCTGTAGCCATGTGGGAGACCTGGAAGAAGCTCCTGGCTCCCAGCTTTGGAGTGGCCCAGTGCGTCCATTTGGGGAGTGGAACCAGAGGATGGAAGATCTCCCTGTCTATCCCTTTTCTCTCTGTAATTCTTTCTAGCAGATTAGTTATTTTTTTAAATGAAACTGCTGTAGCTCCCCTCAGTCAGACCATTATTTTCTGTTAGGCAGGAGAGTGGTCTGGCACTTGCCTTCTGTACTCCAAGCCTTGAGTCCATTCCTGACATGAACTTGGACATTTGAAAACCTTCAGTTTGGGCCTCCCAAAGACTCTTCTCTTAAACTGTTCCCTTCTTGTGGTTTCAAAGTCTGCTTTGAAATGCAAAACAGGTCAAGAAACCATTTTGCTTTCTTTGGTTCCTTTTCGGAGACAATCAAGACGAAATAGCTGATCACGGAATCCCAAGGATGAGGAATAACAGGAAAGTACAGATGGGAGGGAAGGAAAACAGTAGTCGATGTTCAGAATACCAACCTGCTACATGCATTTGTTGATCTTTTCTCAATACAGATTCTCAGACTCCTAAACATGAGGGGTACCGAGGCGATTATTTAGAGAACTTGCTTAAAACACACAGATTCCTTTTTGTTTGGAGAACATCACTCTAGATCAGTGGAAACAAGCTAATCTACATGTTTACATTCATGTCCATTGGCAAGTAAGTAAATCTAAGTTAAAATCAGAAACTGTTTCAGGGGACGAAACTGGAATCTATTGTTCCATAGGGAGTTGGAACAGCTTTTTGTACAACCAAATCTCTATAACTCTATGGCTTCTGGGCTTTGTCTGTGAAACAGTTCTTTGAAACACGAGTGCTGGGCCATTATTTAACCAAGACCCTTGTAAGCCAGAGCTCCAGGAAAATGGCATAAAAGATCAGAGGAGAAGCAAGCCAACAGTGCTGCAAGGCTGCCTGTAAGCACCAAAAGAGAGGAAATAGGCCGGAAAACAGCATCATTAGAGGAGGTTTAAACTCCCTTGCTGATGTAACAGCAAAATATTCAAGATGTGACATTGTAAAAACTTGAATTTCTCGGATAGTAGTGGTTTGGATAAGGGAACAAACAAAAGGAAAGAAGAATAAAAGGAAAATAGCACAGTATGTTTGCAGACACACAGGGCAGGTGTAAGCGTACTTAAAAACATTCACGAATAAGTGGGGAAAGTAAGTTTAGTCTGGTGGAAAAATTTTGAAATTCATGTATAGTTTGTTCATAGTATGCATTTCCATGAAGTTTTTGAAAATCACACATACAATTTCAATTTTTTTGTATCAAAATAGTTTTATATTTTAATTCTACTTTCCCACAGAATTTTTTTTAAAGGCAACTCATATTTTATCAGATGCTATAAAGGTTAAAAAAAAACAATTTAGGAGAAAGGATTGATAAAATAGCAATTTGCCCTATTAGTCCAAGGAGAGTTGACAAGTTGAAGAAAAAGTGTGAGGGAATGGAAGAGGGATTTGCCAAAGCAGGAAGAACTGGTATGGCAACAGATGGAAAATCTACAAAAAACCAAAACACCAGTTGATTTTTTTTTTTTATGGACTTGTCTTATGGTGCAGCAGATTCCTCTAGCAGTACAAGTATCCCATTTCAGAGTGCTGGTTCAAGTCCTGTTTGCTTCACATCCGTGTGTCTGTTCCTTATCTGGGAAAGTAGCAGAAGATGGCCCAAGTACTTTGGACCCTTGGCACCCACAAGTGAGCCCCAGTGGAGAGTTCTGGGCTCCTGACTTGGTTTTCCTAGTTCTCGGCTCCAGCTCCGGCCCAGCCCCAAGTCTTGTAGCCATTTTGGGGATGGGAGATCTGCTTCTCTCTCTGTCTAACTGTCATATAGTATTAGGTTAACATAAAAAAAGTTTTATTTTTTTAGGTAAAAAATATTTCACTAGTTCAAAGTCTCTAGACATGTGATTTATGTTTAATTTAGATTGCATTTAAATTATCACATTTTTTTTAAGAAAAACTATCTTCAAAAATTGTATCCAATCTTCTTGACCACAGCTCAGGAAAGAGTAAGGAAACATCATATACTCGGAGAATTTCTTCTTCTGCAGGCTAATTTTATTCTCTAATTTTCATCCTGTCAAACAGAGAATAAACACCGCTTGTTTCTGCAACAAAGGAACAACTCTCATAACAGCTCCAGTTCTTAAAGAAGTAAAAATACCACCAAAGTTTTAAGTTTTTCTTATAAAAAAAACTTTCTTCTTTCATGAATAATCACTCACAGTTGTTCAACACTTCATACTTTTAAAACACTCTCAGATGTACTAAACCTCATGTGGGTTTCAGTGAATTTCAGCGTAAAGAGCATTTTGTACTGTTTTTTCCCTCCAGTACAGCCCCAACCCTGTGGTTAGTGTCTGATACCCTCAGTATGCTCAACCATTCACTGTTTTCTCTCTAATGTTTCCTTTCTCGTTCCTCCTCACCAGCAGGTATCTTGTGCTGTTGGTCCATTTTAGTGATCCTGACAGTTTGCTATACTTCCACCATAACGAACTAACCCAGGATCTGTAATACCTAGAAAAGGTCTGGATTGGGAAAACACCCAGCCTTCTATGCCATAGCTGCTGCCCAGATCATTCATTGGTGGTAAGAGCCACTGAGGCCCATTAAGGGTGTTGATGGGCTTTAGGAGCTCTCTACTGAGGTTGTAATACCAGAGGAGACCAAACTGTGAACTTTGGGCTTAACATTTAATAGCTGTGTGGCATCTGCTGTAAGTGGTGATACCCAGTTAACCTCATTTGGAAAGTTTCTAAGCACAGTAGAGTCCCTACTGTAGCAAGCACTAAATGAGTTTTCATTCCTCTCTCTTGCCTCATAAAAAGGAAAACAGTCAAGGCTGGAGTACAATCTTGATAGGTACCGGCAGGAACTTATGGAGCCTAAGTTAATTGTGTGCAAGACTTGCCTCTGACCAAGCTATCAACTTGTGAAACCACGGTATCTAACACCCAAGTGGATGACACCGTCCCCATTTGAACAGCTCATGAGATATCTGCATGCTTTAATCCCAAAATGTCCCATATGTGCAGAACAGACCACTTCAACAGCCCCCGGACTGTGCCAATCAGCATCGTTCAAGCGTTTGACTTTCCCAGTGTGGGAGAGTTGAAATGAGATGGCTTTAAGGAACCCTTTCTGTTCCAATATACATGTCTTCCTGTTCTCTGAGTGGACCAGCTTCCTAACTTGGCAGTAAAACATTTTTATATAGTCTCCCTAGTGGGTCTCTAATAGTTTATTTTCTTCTTTCACAACAAAGAATTTGTATGTCTCTGCTACAGTGGAAAAGGCATGTCAGTTATTCCCTTATGAGAGAAAATATAGGAAGGTCCCTGTGAACTTGACAGGATGGTTGTTCATTCTCTGTCCAAAGGGGACTGAGAAGGTAGGGGAAGGTTGCTTCACAGGGCGACTGATTTCTCCGTGGCTTGCAGTAGTTCTGTTTTCCATGAGATATACTCAGTATCTACATTGGCCAGACATTGCTAGTGATATGAAGATGAATGTTTTGGAGTGTATTGAACTTGACTCCTTGAACTCAGGCAGATGCTTACACTATGAAGTCTCATGCTTAAGGTTGATGAGCCCTTTTTTCTGAGCAGAGTATTTGCTTGAGGTCTCTATCAGCCTTTCTAAAGCTGTGCCTCCTTTACCTGTCTCTGATCCAAGGAGAAGGGCTTTATCTTGCTCACCTCTTAACAGGAACAAAGCTGGAGAAGTGTCACTCGATAAAAAACTGCTCAGTGAGGCTTAAGACTATTTTCTATGCTGTTCTGGTAAGCACCTTCCTTAGCTGCTGAAATTTATTTATGCATCATCCCTACCCCTTTTGTGGTGGGGCAGTCCTGGCTGATACTTACCTCACATCCCTTGTTATATGAGTATAGGCCACAAAAGCACTTTGCGAACTATAATGCAGCACACAAACATAAAGCATTGTTGCAATTACGTTAGAAACAGAAAACCATTAAAGAGTAAATTCCTTTTGTATGGAGTGTACCCACCCCTCTTGAACAGCGTTTGTGAGGACTACCATGTTCTTGTTCTGCTATTCTTTGTTGTCACAAACTCATGTGACTGGTGTGACTGCTGTGGGGCGCAGAGGAAACTTCTGTTCTTTAGGAGTACTCTTTATTTAAAAAAATGGGGAGCCAACATTTGGCTCAGCAGTTAAGATAACACTTTGAACACACAGACAAACCATATCAGAGTCCCTGGATTCAAGTTCTGACTCCACATCTGATTCTAGCTTCACGCTAATTTGCAACCTGGGGGGCTGGCAGCAGGTGAGAACTCAAGTAATTGGATCACTGCCACCCACAAGGGAGACCCAAATGAGGTTCTTGCCTCTGATCTTTGGCCTTGACCAACCACAGCTCTTGCGGGCATTTGGGGAGTAAATATGGT
Organism: Ochotona princeps; assembly: GCF_030435755.1. Lineage (NCBI taxonomy): Eukaryota > Metazoa > Chordata > Mammalia > Lagomorpha > Ochotonidae > Ochotona > Ochotona princeps. The sequence continues at coordinate 17,136,416 of NC_080836.1, forward strand.
TGAAAATACTCTACCTGCTTTTTCAAGAAAATTTTAAAAAAATTTATAATGAACATACTAATTCTAGAAGCATATGTAATTTTTTTATTACCTGTGGATTTCTTTTTTATTTTGTGAATATCTCCAAATTAGAGCACCCCATATCTCCATGAGATGTACTGCATACCCACTAGGAAAGGCTTAAATATTAATGTGCAAGAAATAGCACTCAGTTATGTTGAGTCAACCATCTCTTATAGGTAACTTGTAACTCTCACAGTTACTTTCTTTTTAAATTTTTATTATTATATTGTGGTACCTGTGACACCATTCCTTAAGGGCATCAATGTGTGTTTTGGTTGCTCATCTTCCAGTCTAGTTTGCTGCAAATGCCCTGGGAAATGCAGTGGAAGACGACCCCAAATGCTTGAGTCCCTGCATCCAGGTGGGAGGACTGAATAAAGCTCCTGGCAAGCCCTGGCCATTGTGACTATCTGTGGAGTGAACCAGAAGATGAAAGATATTCTCTCTCTCTCTCTCTCTCTCTCTCTGTAATTCTTTCAAATAGAAAAAAACAGTTTAGAAAATTTTTTTGTGTGTTTTCTAATTTTTTAGCATGCCTTCCCTCTCCTGTTCATGCTGAGTGCTTCCTGTGCTTACATCTATAGTAGGTCTGGGACTAATAGGCACAAAAGTAAGCAATACTGAATTTGAATTCAGTAATTCTGATGAATTAATTTGGATGGATACTCATAGTTAATTTTTTAAATTGTTTACTCATTAATTTGAGAGATAGAGTGTTCCAGTCTGATGGTTCATTCTTTAAATGTCCTAACAGTTGAGGCTGCCCAAGCCCAAGTCTCCCATGTGCATAGTAGGAACCAATCACTCGAGTCATCACTGCTGCCTACTGGGATCTGTATTTGCAGGAAGCTCAAATTAGTAGCTTCAGTCAGGAATCAAACCAAACTATGATATGTGATGTGGCAGTCAACCAGCAGCTTAACACCAGACTGCCCTAAAAATGTGATAAACTTTAAATGTGGCATACAACTAAAATTAGAAAAACACTGTAAACATGTCATGCATATGCATAGTAGACAAAGGAGAATAACTTAGGAAAAGATATGAAGAAACAATAATTGCTGTATATAGGAATTATGGGTAAATACAAAAACTGATGGAAAAAGTTTAATCCTGTTTTGTAATAAAGAAAGTATCTCTGAATTTCTGTCTTCAAGCCATTATGCTTTCCTTTGCTCCCATTTGTGTCATTCTGTCTTTTCCTTGGTGACTCTCATTCTTTCTTTAGCGTGTGCATTAAACATCTGAAGTCAAGTAAGTTTTGTATTCTAGCTGTAAAATTCTTCCCAAGCTGAAATTGAGGTCAGCATGCAAACCCTTTTCCCTAAATTTCATTTCTGTGACGTATGATCTGTTATATTAATGTACCTCACTCTCCCTCTTTCTATCACTAATGACTATGGTGAGAACATACTACCAGATAACACCCTCTTCATTTGCCTCGATGACCCAACTGAAAATTTGTCTTGGTGCAAAATTAAAAATAGTCTGGTAGATTCCTTCATTTTGGTGTATCCCATGTTCCTTAAGCCACAAGCTTATCCTTTATTGCCTTTTTATGCTGTACTTTATGCCTTGTGAGTCATGCTCTGGAAACTTTCTGCTTGCTTTGCAGTAAGACATACAAAAATAGCTGATAAGTAAGGAAGGTGAGTGTTCACCAATTCGCAGTAGCTTCCAGTTTCTGTTTTAAAATGTCATTGTTATGTATAATGTGTATGGATGGCAAAGTGTGATCGAAGTATGAAGTCATGTGGTACAAAGATAAACACTGGATTAATGAGAAAGCTTTGGTATGTTAAACATTAAGGTGGAGAGAAATAGGGTCAACAGCACATGGGTTGTCGTGGATCAGCAATGGTTTCTGAGTTAGAATATTTCTTCAAAAATATTTATGTTGTTCATTTAAAATACGGAGTTATAGGGATGGAGAGAAAGAGAAAGAGAGGGAAAGAGCAAGCGCCTGAGAGAGAAAGATCATCCTACAACTGGCAAGGTGGACACAAGGAGCCAGGGACTTTGCATGGTTGGCAGGATCCAAGTCCTTGAGCCTCATCTGTTGTCCCCCAGGCTCTCATTAGGAAACTTAATCAGAAGCAAAGGAGCTGGGACTTACACCAGGCACTTTCACATGGGGTACTGACATCCCAAGAGGTGACTTCACCATTACAACATCCAACACCCAGTGCTTTCTTTTTTTTTTTTTAATTTTTTTTTTTTACCCAGTGCTTTCTTTCAAGGACAGAAAATGTGTTAACATTTTGGAAAGCTGAATGGTGGATTCATATGCATTCATTTGTGAGTTTCTGTTCTTCCCTGTGTGCATAAGTATTTCACAATTTAAAAAAATTAACTCACTAGCAAAAATTGCACATTTTGAAAACATGCAACATTTTTCTTCTGCTTTTTTAAAGTACGGATTGTACTTTCATTATGTATATTCGCCTTATTAAACAATACCAGAACTTCTTTCTCTCATCTAACTGTAACTTAATAGCTATTAATTTTCTCCTTTCTCTTTTCCCCACTTCTTCTATTTTTTAAAAAGATGTATTTATTTTTTATTGGAAAGTCAAATTTACAGAAAGAAGTAGAGACAGAGGAAGATCTGTCCACTAGTTCACTCCCCAAATGGCTGCAACAGCCAGAGCTTAGCTCATCTGAAGCCAGGAGCTTCTTCTGAGTCTCTCATTCGGCTGCGCTGGCCCAAGGACTTGAGCCATCCTGTGCTGGTTGGGACCAGGATCAGAATTGGAACAACTGGAACAAACGGGGACTCTAGTGCTGCAGGCTGGGTTCCCAGTGCATGCAAGGCAAGGATTTAACCACTGAGCCATTGAACCAGGCCTCCACCCCACCACCCATCTTTTTTGTTTGTTTGTTTGAGATTTATTTCTTTTTGTTGGAAAGGCAGATAAGATTTACAGAAAGAAGGAGAGACAGAGGGGCCCGGCAGCGTGGCCTGGCAGTTAAAGTCCTCGCCTTCAACACCCCGGGATCCCATATGGGCGCCGGTTCTAATCCCGGCAGCTCCACTTCCTATCCAGCTCCCTGCTTGTGGCCTGGGAAAGTAGTCGAGGACGGCCCAATGCATTGGGACCCTGCACCCGAGTGGGCGACCCAGAAGAGGTTCCTGGTTCCCGGCTTTGGATCGGCGCAGCACCGGCCATTGTGGCTCACTTGGGGAGTGAATCATCGGATGGAAGATCTTCCACTCTGTCTCTCCTCCTCTCTGTATATCTGACTTTGTAATAAACTGAATAAATCTTTTAAAAAAGAAAAAGGAGAGACAGAAAGACCTTCTCCCTTCTTCTCTGAGCAGTCTGATAACCAGCATTCTGCTCAACCTCTAAAAGATCAGTCTTTTTAGATTCTACTTGTGGAGGATGTCAGGCAGTCTTTTTCTTTCCATACTTGGCTTATCTCACTTAGCATGATAAGCTTCAGTTCTATCCATTGTTGTTGTGAATGACACGATTTCCACTGTGCATGTATACCACGTTTTCTTTATCCATTCATCAGTGGACTGTTTCCATTCTTTGATTTTCATTTCAAAAGTTTTTATTTAAGTCGCTGTTAAAGCTTAGTATTTTACTGTGCCAGTCATTTGAATGTTTTTATATGTACTATCAAAAACTTGGAGAAAAATGTGGTAACAGATTTTTGGAAGTGAAAAAGAAGGGGACCTATACAAAACAAAGCTGCAGTTTAATCTTAACTGTACATAAAATGAAGCTACATACTCATAAAAACTAAAGTTACAAGTTACAAAAGAAATATAGAGTAAATGAGTAGCATAAAATGACAACAGGGGAAGTAAAAATTATGAGATGTTCATGTTGGGAGGTGGGGGGAAATATGAAAGAACTACGTTCTCATCAGAACAGGAAGTCCACAGATAAAGTCTGTCTGTTAGATAAATAAAGAAGTGGTGATATGTCTATATTATTAGAGATAGGGAAGTAACCACCAGAAAAGTTTTTTTAAGATAAAAAAGCTCTTACGAGATTACACTTGGTTGAGAGTGTTGGGTAGAAGGCAAAGTTGTTAAGTAGTCAAAAGGTAACAGCAAAACACTTTTAGCTTTTGTAAGAAGCTTGACAGCATATTTGGCTTTTTAAAAAATATGTATTCATTTTCAAAGTCAGATTTTATATATTTTGTTTATTTGAATGATAGAGAAACAGAAAGAGATCTCCAATTCATTGGTTCATGTCCAAAATGCTCACTATAAGAGTACAGGTTGGAGTGGCGGCAGATGAAGCCAGTTTAGAAAGAGCACAAGATTCCATGATTATAGAAGTTTTATGTTTATATTTTCATGTTTACATATTTGGCATTGGTAAATTTTCCTTGTCCATTGGCAATTTTTATTCTCAGTTTATCTTTCTGAATTTCAATTTCGTGCACATTTGTTTTTTCTGTTTTTCTGTTGTGTTACACATGGTATGGAATTCTTATTAATTTATTGCATTCTCCTATAGGTTCTTTAAAATATTTATTTATTTATTTATTTATTTATTTATGTATTTAGCAAAGTGAAAGGACTCAGAGAAAGAATAAGAGAGAGAGATCTTCCATCCATTGCTTCGATCCTGAGCTCAGCACAAACATTCTGTGCCTATGTCTGGGCCAAGCTGAAGCAGGGAGCCAGGAACCCAGTCCAGCTCTCTCATGGAGGTGACACTGGCCTCAGCACTTGGGGCATTTTCTACTGCTTTGGGGATTTTTAGCAGAGAGCTGAATCAGAATTGGAGCAGCTGGGACTGGAACCTGAGTTCCATAAGCGGGGAGCTGGATGGGAAGTGGAGCTGCCGAGATTAGAACTGGCGCCCATATGGGATCCCGGGGCTTTCAAGGCGAGGGCATTAGATGCTAGGCCACCACACCAGGACCTAATCTATTTTCATACATTTTAACATTGTTGTTTCTTTTATGAAGAATTTCACCGTACTATGATTACAAAGCGTTTTGTGAACTTTATTCCTAATTGTTTTATAACTCACTTTTTATTTAGAAGTGTTTAAATTTTTAATCTTTATATGGCTTTAGCTTGGTATATGATATGAGAGATAACTAATATTAGTCTTCTCCTAATCAATAGCCATTTATTATAAGCTTTGTGAACAAATCTTTTTTATTTCATATATTAATCTTGTATAATACCTACATGGAATACTAAAATACACACACACACCCATACACACATACACGTACACACACGCACACCAATACAGAGAAAGAGAGCCTGTTGTCTAGTTTCCATTGACTTATTACCTGTTCCTAAACCAGTACCAGGCTATTACTTTTGTGTGAGTTTGGTAGAACAAATATCATCTTATTGCAATGTATTTAAAATAAACAGAAAAATCTCACATATAAGTAAATGAAACTTTCACCCAAAGATGCCAAAAGACTTGCTGAAACTCATCTAAAATTTAGAAGTAGAATTCTGAGACTAAATCCAATCCTTTTGGATTTGATCACATATTCCTTTTGTTTTACAGATTTTTATTAAGGACCTACCTACTGTAGGCCCATGGTTACTGCAGCTACCATAGACTGAGCAGTGAATGAAGCATAAACATCTATGTCCTCATGGAGTTAGCACACATTCAGCATTATTATTCCTTTTTAAAATGTATCCTCTGAATACTTCTGCTGAATTTCCTAATGTTTGAGAAACAAAATTTGGTTATTTAGCATAATTGGAAGACTTATAACTTCATTGTACTCTATATTTCACCACCTCTTTTTCTTGCAAATTTTTTTAACTCTTTAGTTTCATTTCTCTTTTTAAAAATGCAAAATGTTGTTGTCTATGGCCATACCACCCTGAACACGCCTGATCTCTTGGAAAAAATGCAAAATGGTTTCTCTTTATACGTTGGATTTCTAAAACTGCTGTGTAAAAGAATTTAAATGTTAAAGAGTATAGGATTTAGGAATAAAATTAGTTAAGGGAAAGTTAGGTCACGAATAAACTAGAAAATGCATATTTTACTTAGACATTTATTAAAATAAACACTCTATCTTGCACATAGTATGCATCCAGAATTAGTAATATTTTCCATTTATTATTGTTTCATTGGAGGAATTTCTCAGAACATCTCCTTTATGAAGCTTCAGTAAGAGAGGCATGGTTATTTCATTTTATAAATTTCAATATTCCTGATGAGTCTTTTTTCCCCTTCATGATAAAAATTAAATTGCAAACTGGAATTCACTGTCTTCTCGTAAAAAGAGCCCTAAGAAAAACAGTCTGCTAATTTCAAACCATGTGAAAACTTGCTACCAGTGGTTTCCAGTTAGTTCCTAAAATTGTGTTCTTTGTGGAATGGGGCCCTGCTGACTCAGCTGAATAAGAATGCAGTCAGGTAGGAGTGGAGCAATAGTGGAACATGGTTGCGGTTGACCCTATAAGGGTAAAAAGCAACTGAATCACTTATAAAGCTTGAGTGGAATCCATTCAGGAAGAAGCGTTTAATGAATCAGTGGTCAGAGAATAGCTACCAGTGGCCATTTGACTACCAAGATGGATATGGTACACCAGGACACTCTCGCGTTACCATTCCGGCTTTTGTAGGTGGAGCAGGGAGAAAATATTGCTCAGGGTACAACGGCTTGAATAATCTGACCGAACAAAATCTGTCCCATTGCTTGGCTGATGCTCTGACCCAGCCTGGCCTGGCCTTCCCCCAGTCGCTGCATTTGCCAGCAGATGTGCAGCATTCATTTGCTTCTGCCAAGATGACTGTCATGATCATAACGTTTGTGTCTCTTTTAGTTTCATATGTTAAAAGTGATGGTGATGGTATCAGGTATATCTTGGAGTGCAACTAAATCAGGAGCAGAATGATCCAGAATGGCAGTAGTGTTTTAGCAAATGAAACCTGAGGGAGTTGTTAGCCTTTTAGCCCTTTGGTGACGGTGCTCTGAGGTAGCTCTTTGGTCTTATGCTTCCCAGCCTCTGCAATTATGAACAATAAATTTCTGTTTATAAATGATCTGAGGTATTTTGTGATAGCAAGCCAGTCAGATTAAGACAATGTCCTAGGTCCTTGTTTTTTTGTTTGTTTGGTTGGTTGGTTGGTTGTTTTTTGCTACCTCACAGCCAAGGAGGCTTTCAGCTCCAAGAGGTTGTCACCCTCAGCATCTTGCATTAGGTGCTAGCAGGAAAGGTTCACCTACTAGGCTGATTAAGTCAATCTCTGCCAGCATGTCCCTTTGAATAATAGCAGCTCAACTGAAGAATAACCTCATCAGAGGAGTGGCATCCCATCCTTTTCTCCAGTGCACCCAACACCCAGGTTTGGAAGGAGTGATTATGTGGGCAAATATATCAGGGGAAATAAATCTTGAGGCCTTCCTGGAGTTCTGTCTACATCAGGGAGGTACCACCATTATCCTCATCTTATGGGTAGGGATCAAGGCACAGTCACAGTATGTTTATCTGGAGCAGAATGGAGAAATTTCTATTTTTTAATTTTATTTTTTAAAAGATTTTCTTTCTTTCTTTTTTTATTGCAAAGTCAGATATACAGAAAGGAGGAGAGACAGATAAGATGATCTTCTGTCCAATGATTCACTCCCCAAGTGACCGCGATGGCCAGAGCTGAGCTGATCTGAAGCCAGGAGCCAGGAGCCTCCTCCAGGTCTCCCATGCAGGTGCAGGGTCCCAAGGCCTTGGGCCATCCTTGACTGCCCTCCCAGGCCTCAAGCAGAGAGCTGGATAGGAAGTGGGGTCACCGGGGTTACCTCCAGTGCCCATATGGAATACCAGTATATGCAAGGTGAGGACTTGAGCCACTAAGCCACCGTGCCAGGCCCCAGGAATTTCTATTTTAAAACCAGTGATCAAGAATAGTGAAGCCCTTACTGGCAATTATTCATTGTTTAGAAATCAGTTACTGAATTATCTAATACCGCATATGGAAGCTGAATAGAACAGATACCTGTTTTATCAAAAAGAATTAGTGTTATTGTTATTGCAAACTTCCCCCTGCACCTTTTTTCTTTGCTTTTGGCATCATGCTCAAAAATTTAAAGTGTGGTACTTCAATTTCCAGAGAAAGATATATTTGGGAGGATAATGAGATTTGGGCAGAGTACAGTTTCAAAGTGCTAAAAGTGGACCCAGATTGAGTTTGTGACTCTCTTGACTTTGCTTGGCGCTGACTGTTTCGGACATTTGTGGAGAGTAAGCAAATGGACATAAAATCTCTCTCTTGGTGCCAACATGTGACACAGTGGGTAGAACCTCCACCTGCAGCACTGGCTCCATATGGGCACCGCTTTGAGTTCCAACTGCTTCAATTTCTATCTAGCTCCTTGCCAATGCACTTTGGAAAGCAGCATAGAAAGGCCCATGTCCTTGGGTCCCTGCACCCAAGTGGGAGACCCTGAAAAAGCTCCTGGATCCTGGTTGCAGATCAGACTAGCCATTGTGACCATTGGAGGAGTGAGTCAGTAGATGGAAGATCAGTTGATCCTTCCCTCCCTTCTTTGCTCTCTCTCCCTCCCCTTTGTAACTCTGCTTCTCTTTGAAGCAAAAGACCTCTTTTTTGCACCCAGTGTGTAGCCTAATAGCTTAAGTTCTTGCCTTTCATGTGCCAGAATCCCATATTGGCACTGCTTTGTGTCCTGGCTGATCCACCTCCCTTCCAGCTCCCTGGCTGTGGCCTGAGAAAGCAGTGGAGTGTGGCCCAAAGCCTTGGGACCCTGTACCTGTTTGGGAGATCCAGAAGAAGCTCCTGTTCATGGCTTTGGATCAATTTAGCTGCTATTGTGGTCATTTGGGGAGTGAACCAGCAGATGGAAGATCTTTCTGTCTCTCCTTCTCTCTGTAAATATGACTTTCCAATAAAAATAAATCTTTCTTAGAAAAGATCTCTTTCTCTCACTTCTGTCCCCTAACCCTTTCAAGTAAATAAATTAAGTAAATAAAACAAGCCTAATACTTTAGCACCATATACTAAACCTCCCCGATCATCTCATTTCTGCCCACAACACTGCCCCCATCCCTAGGTCTGTTTGCACAATTTCCTCCATTTGTCCAACATAATTGTCAGACTTCTACTGAGGTCTTCTTCATTAGCATACTTGAGACTGACTAACCCTCATATCTCTCCTGTTTTCCAAACCATCTTTCAGTTGAGAATTTACTGGACGCACCATGTCTCAAAAGCTAATGTTCATTGTTTATGTTACAAATATATTGATGGCTTTACATCACTGGCCAATGGTTGTCAGACTGCCTGGCGACGACTTTATCCCTAGGAAGCTCTGGACATCAGTAAACATAAAAACCTGAAAGCTTTACTCATTTCTACCCCTTCAAAAGAATGCAATGAAAGACATGCTCTTCGACCAAGGGAGAAATTGTATCAGAGAAGTCAAGTGTCTTTGGGCAGTTTGGCCGATAGAAGCAGTATCATTGTTACCAGAAACCTCAAGCCTGGTTAAATGTGATCTTGATCCAGGAAGATGTAATTTCTAAGACTGGGAACCTCAACCTAAATCAATTCATTGGATGATTTATTAAAATACAGATCACAGAATTCTATTGCCTAGAATATCTGTTGTATAAATCTAGGGGAAAGTTTGAGAATTTGCTTCCTAACAAGTTCCCAGATGATGGTGATGCTGCTGGCCCTGGATCACACTGAGAACCACTATTCTGGACAGAAAGGATAGGATAGTGAGTGTTAGCTCAAGACCTGGAGAATACTCTTTGGAAATAGTTATTTATTTGTTTCATTTGAAATTCACACATACACAAACAGAGAAAGACAGAGAAATAGACATTTCATACCCACTGGTTCACTTTCCTAGTGTTCCTAATAGCCAAGGCTGGGCAGGCCAAAACCAGGAATCAGGAACTCCATCCAGCTCTTCCGTATGAGGGGGAGCAGGGAACGCAAGTACTGGAACTATAACCTACTGTCTCCAAAAGGAGATTGTAACAGGAAAATATAATTGGAGCAAAATCAGCACTCAAATTAAGATACTCCCATGTGGGACTTAGGCATCCCAAGTGGTGGCTTAACAACTAAACCAAATGCCCATTATGGAAGAAACTTTTCTTTCTTCGTTTTTCTGTATTTATTTATATAAGATTTATTCATTTTTACAGAAAGAGGGAGAGATGGAAAGAAAGATGTTCCATCCACTGGTTCACTGCCAAAGTGACCAAAATGGATGGAGCTGAGCCAATCTAAAGCCAGGAGCCAGGAACTTCCTTCTGGTCCCCCACAAAGGTACATGGTCCCAAGGCTTTGGGCCATCTTCTACTGCTTTCCCAGGCCACAAGCAATGACCTGGATGGGAAGTAGAACAGCTGGGGCATGAACTGGCACCCATATGGGGTGCCAGCATGTTCAAGGTGGTGATTTAGTCACTGAGCCTTCACATCAGGCCCGGAAAAAAACTTTTCAAAGTAATTGTTATTCTCTAACTATGCAACTTACATTATCATGAATTTTCATGATTGGAAATAAGTAGACATTGGATGATCTCTCTTTGAGAATAATGTAAAATGAGTGTTTCAGTAAGCAATGGTGTCCTGCTCCAATGCATGAGCCAGGATTAATCTGGGCCAGTTGGTAGGGCAAAGACGTGGAGTTCTGCCAGCACAGAACCATCAGAAACAGAAGCTTAGGCACTTTGTAAAACAGGCTTGATATAACTTAGAAGAAACTTTTAAATCTTGTTAACAATGAATGGGAAATGAAAGCAGTAACTAGAGAGCAAAAATTAGAATGAGCCAGGAATAAATAAACTTGCATTACTATAGAAAGGATTATGTGGCTCATATTTAAAAGGTGGATAGAAATGAGAGGTCACAGCAGAAGGAGGGAAAAGCAAGGTAGTTCAAGAGGGTAATCCCCAAAGGATTAGCTGAATCCTGAACCTGCCCCTGTTCAACAAGTTGACTTGGATGGGTGTGTGGCAGTGGTGGCAGAAGAGGAGGACTGGGTGATGCAGAGGGATCTCTAAAGGAGATGAAGCCAGAAATTGTATCAGAATTACTCCTCAAAATGGTCGTCAGTGTTACCAATGGCAATTACTCGCATATCTCCTATTATGATTAGCAACTCAGAGTCACAAATAGTGGGAAGAGGACAAGAAATCATAATTCTCAGACCTTTCCCAGTTTGAAATTCATTGGCCCCAATGGACTCTACCAACATTTACATTAACTAGTTGTCTCTAAATCTGTTTAATGGCAGGCCTTGAACAACTCCACATGACTCCCTTGATGAGAATAAATCTATTTTTACAGGTAAGGCACCAAATGAACCAAGCACCTTCACTTTTACCTTTTCTCTACATTGAGCAATAAAGTGATGATTTGATTTTATTTTTAATTAAAAATAATTTTTAAAAATCTTTAAAACAAATGGTTTTAGTGCCATTGGATAGAGGCCAGCATTGTACCACTGAGTTAAGCCATGGTTTGTTCTGCCAGCATTCTACTGGAGCACTAATTAGGGTCAAGGTTACTCCATGTCCAATCAGGCTTTCTGCTCATGTGCCTGGGATTGCATAAGAAGATAGCCCAAGAATTTGGGCTTCTCCCCGCCACATGGTAGATCTGGATGAAGTTCCTGGCTTCAGCTTGGCCCAGATCTGGCAGTTGCTGCCATTTAGAGAGTAAACCAGTAGTTGGAACAGCCATATCTCTCTATTTCTCTCCCTCTCTCTCTCTCTCTCTGCCTTTTACTCTCCCTCTATATTTTTCTGCTAGTCTGTTTTTTCAAATAAATACACCTTAAAAAGAAAAATGGATACCTGTAAAAGGAGGTTTTGAAGACCTCCAGGCCAGGATTCAAATCCCGGTACTACCATTTAACTCATAGTAACTAACCTTGGTTGAGTTGTGTAACTTTTCTGAGTCTCATTTCCCTTATTAGTATACAGTAAAAAAAAAAAAAATCCAAGTTTGGAAGTAGTTGTAACTCCTTGAGGTTGTTGTTGCGTTCTTAGTTCCTGGCAATTAGTCATTGCTCCAAAACCAGTTATTGAATGATCTGATATCTCATAAGGAAACCAGATATAGCCCGAGTAACTATTTTATGAAAATGAATTAGTGTTAGTATTATTACAAGCTTTTCTCCCCACCCCGTCCCACCCCTTTTTCGCTTTTGGCATCATGCTCAAATACTGCACGTGTTGTACTTCAATTTCCAGAGAAAGGTAAATTTAGGAGGAGGTTGTGATTTGGGCAGAGGACAGTTGTGAGGTACTAAAAATGGACTTTATTTTGACTTATACATATAATAATTTCCACAAGAAAAATATATTCATGTGTTAAGTACTCAGAAACATTTAAAAACCGAGCTCAAAGCCACCCTCATGATCAACCTCATGAATGCTCAAACAGTCTGCTTAGGGGTTTATTTTTTATTTTTTCACTTATAATCAAACTTTCCCTCGTACACATGTATCAACCAAAGACACTTAGCTTTATATCTAACATATTTCTCTTTCTATTAAGTAAACCATCCTGAATTGCATAGCCTGTTCCTGCTGATGAAATCTGTATTTTCTTTCTTATTCTGCAGCTGTCCCGTTCACTATCTTCTGACAAAACCACTATCTTATCATGTTCTGAGCCTTCTAGCTTATCTTGTTTTGAAAGACTCTGGTTATGTCATTCCCTGCTCATCTGATGCACACATAGTGTGCTGTTGTATGCAACCTGGACATAGAGTGACTGCTTCACTCCTAGCTCCCCCTTTGGCAACCAACAGTCCCAAACTCTCTGCAGGGTCAATAGGACTCCATTTGGTCAATAGGACTCTCTTGACCTAGTACCCTCTTGTGGGAAGATATAACATCCTCACCTCTAGTGCACTTTCACAGTGGAGCCTGAGTTCAAATTGTGTCTCTTTTGCTTAACAATGCCCTTGAGTATCTATAGGAAATGTTCCTGTTGAATGTGGGAAGTTGCAGTTTTAATTTTAAATTAAAAAAAAAAAATTGAGTTAGCTTCAACTTTTTGCCTACAACAGTAGTTGCATCCAAAGAGCCATTTCCTCTTTTTATAACAAGTGCTTTCCAAATGTATACTGTTTTTCAAAGTTATCCATAACTGCTAATCAAATGTTTTTGAATGTTAATGTTTTGGCTTTTTTTAGCCACCTACTAAGATCTGTTGAATTCTACACTGGGATACCCTTTTGTTGACTCCCAGTGTTGATTTGGCTGAAAATATCATTAGTTTTTCCATTGCCATTATAGAATATACTGATATAATAGTTCATTTCCTTTGACTACTGCATCTTTGGTTGTGAATTACTTATTGGAAGAATTTCAGCAATTCTCACGAACATAGGTTGGTTGATTGATTTGTGAGGTGAGTATTGCATAGTGAAGACCTTTGCCTTTGAAATTAGACCTGAGTTTGAATTCTAGATTTGCTCTTTAGCATTTGTGTGGTTGCAGATTATGTTTTTTAAGTATTACTTTTTCACTTAGAAAATACAAAAAGTTAAAAAAAAAAAATCTGCCAGCATATGACAATTGTAAGAATTAAATGAGAAAATGATGCAGCTAAGAAAACAGAATTATTAGAAGTTATTAGAATTCATCCTGCTTCTCCTGTCAGTACACAAATCTGTGTATTTGTTTTACTCTCTATATATTTATGCATATAAGTTATTCCAATATGAGTTATAAGTTGCCAGTAGAAGCTAGGCATTTTTATGTTAGTCACTCAACCAACAAGTCTTTCTTTTTTTATGACTTTTTTAAAAAAGATTTTTTATTTTATTTTCATTGGAAAATCAGATATACAGAGAGGAGGAGAGTCAGAGAGGAAGATCTTCTGTCCATTGATTCACTCCCCAAGTAGCTGTAATGACCGGAGCTGGCCCATCTGAAGCCAGGGCCAGGAGCTTCATTCAGGTCTTCCATGCAGGTGCAGAATCACAAGGATTTGGGGCATCCTCAACTGCTTTCCTAGGCCACAAGCAAGGAGGTGGATGGGAAGCAGGGCAGCCAAGATAGAAAACAGCACCCGTATGGGATGCGGGCGTGTGCGAGATGAGGGCTTGAGCCACTTGGCTACCACGCTGGGCCTTTTTGTTGTTGTTTGTTTGAAGATTTTCTTGTTCTTTTTGTTGTTGTTGTAAAGTCAGATTTACAGAGAAGGAGAGACAGAGAGAAAGATATGTCAGCTGGTCCCCCAAGTGGCTGAAACAACCAGAGCTGACCCGATCCAAAGCCAGGAGTCAGGAACTTCTGGGTTTCCCACATGGGTGCCATGTCCCACGGCCTTGAGCCATCCTCAACTGCTTTCCCAGGCCACAGACAGTGAACTGGAAAACAGGTAGAGCAGTTGGGACATGAACTGTCACTCATTTGGGTTCCCAGCGAATGCAAGGTGAGGCTTTTACCACTAGGCTATCGTGCTGGCCCTCAACCAACAAGTCTTATTAAATATTCTAAATGTAGTACATTTAGATGGACAATAGATACATACGCAACAAAGAACTGTACATAATTAGAGGATGAAGGTACAAAATAGTTTACACACTAGTACCTCCCACCTGTTCCAAGCTGGAACACACCCAAGGGATGATGAGTCATAAGACACACCCAGTTAAGTTGGATTTCTAGTGTGCCAACAAATGCTGTATGTTCTCTTATTCTCAACAGGTTTGAAAGAGAGTATAGTGTTTGGATAGAGGTATCTCTGAATTGTTCCTTTTTTTTTTTTTTAAGTAGGTTATTAGTAAATTCCAGCAGTTTCATTTCTGTTGGGGACAAGTGATTTGGCTGAGCTTAGACACAGGGTTAATTATAAAGTAAAATATCTCCAGGACCAGGACAATAATTAATGAGGTAATCTGAATTTGAAAATCCATGAAAGTTATTGGGAAAAACCTGTGTATTAGTGTGCTCTGCCCCTTGCCCCCACACACATACACACTACATATGTGCCCACCCTTTCCTGCAAATTGCAGGAATAGCTCTGCCATCCACTAGTTTCTCAAAGGGCCCAGAAATCTGTTATTTTATGTGAAATCTCTTGATTTTAATTAATTCAAATAATTTTGCAATACGTCCACCAATTATAAAACCTAAAAGTTTATCATAAAACTTCCAGAGAAGATCCTTTTGACTGTATATATCCTTGTCTGAAAAAAACATTTTGAATTTGTAGCGTAGCTTATTCATGAATTATATGTGTATACACAAATCTATGAAGTAAATATTAATAATGCCATCTTCATTTCAGGAAGGGTACTTAGAATGAGTGCTCTAATATTTATTTCCCACAACTTATGGGAGGCTCCTGTGTGTGTGCAGCGCTTTGGAGACCATGGCCTGAATCCTGGATGTTCTGAAGATGAAGACCGGGGGACATACAGAAATGTAAGTTGGTCCTTCTCATCTGCTCTTTTTTCTTTTTTTTAAAGATTTATTCATTTTTATTGGAAAGCCGGATATACAGAGAGGAGGAGAGACAGAGTGGAAGATCTTCCATCCGATGTTTCACTCCCCAAGTGAGCCGCAACGGCTGGTGCTGCGCCAATCCGAAGCCGGGAACCTGGAACCTCTTCCAGGTCTCCCACGTGGGTGCAGGGTCCCAAAGCTTTGGGCCGTCCCCGACTACTTTCCCAGGCCACAAGCAGGGAGCTGGATGGGAAGTGGAGCTGCCGGGATTAGAACCGGCGCCCATATGGGATCCCGGGGTGTTGAAGGCGAGGACTTTAGCTGCCAGGCCACGGTGCTGGGCCCATCATCTGCTCTTTCACCACTGATACTCAAGTTCCAGTTCCCTTCCCCAAGGTAGCCAAGTATAAATAGTTGTAATTTTCTCTTCTATAAAATATAGCGGACCATTTGTTTCTCAGATGAGGCACTTGTTTGAAACCAGTCTGCATTTTTCATTGTATATTTCATTATTCAAAAGCAGCTTGTTCATTAATAACCAGTATGTACATTACAAGTCCCCGTTGTAAAGGGCTTGGGATCAACACAATAAGCAAGATCAATAAATATGACTGACAAATAACAGATTACTGAAGGGTACACGGTGATAAAAGCTATAAAGAAGAATAAATCAAGGCAAAGTGATAAGCAATGGTGAATAGATGGTGTGTGGGCAGGAAGGGTGCAGAGAAAGGCCCCAGAGAGGTCTTTCTGAAGAGGTAACGGTGAAACAGGTGAAACCTGAGAAGCCTGATAGGAGATATCTAGGAAACCTGCTACAGATGAGTTGCCTAGTCCCTAAGGCTGGCTCAAGCCCCAGCTGCTCCACTGCTGACCTAGATCCCTGCTAACAGGCCTGGGAAAGCTACAGAGGATGAGTCAAGTGATTAAGTTCCTACTGTCTGTGTAGGAGACCTGGGTGGAATTCCACGATCCTGGCTGCAGCCTCGCCCAGCTCTGCCATTGTGGCCATTTGGGACCATTTGGAAGATCTTTCTTTCATTATATGTGTGTCTCTGCCTCTCTAACTCTGCCTTTGTATTCTTTTCAAAAAATATTTATTTGTTTTTATTGAAAGGCAGATTTATAGAGAGAAGGAGATACAGAGAGGAAGATCTTCCATCCTCTGGTTCACTCCCCAAGCGGCCACAGTGGCTAGAGCTGAGCCAATCTGAAGCCAGAAGCCAGGGGCCTCTTCTAGCTTTCCCAAGCAGGTGCAGGGTCCCAAAGCTTTGGGCCATCCTCTACTGCTTTTCCAGGCCACAAGCAGGGAGCTGGATGGGAAGTGGAACAGCTAGGACGTGAACCGGCACCCATATGGGATCCCAGCGTATGCAAGGCGAGGATTTTGCTGCTAGGCCATTGTGCCAGGCCCTTAACTCTGCCTTAAAAAAAAAATTAAAAATACAGTGTTCTAGAACAAAATAACTGCAACATGTGTATGAGATCACATGGAGCTATGGTTATACAGCCGAGGAATTTGGGTTTATTCAATGTTTTTAAGAAATGAAAGAAAGAAATGAGAGAGAAAGAGAAGGAAAGGAAGAAAAGAAAAAAAAAGGAAGAAAAGGGGAAGGGAGGGGTGGATGGAAAAAGGAAGGAGGGAAAAAAGGAAAAAAGGGAAACCTTTTGAGAGTTTTGAATAGGAAAACAATGTGATTTGCTCATGGATTATTAGATGCTCCTGTGTCAGAGTGGGTGGTTTTCCTAAGGATGAGAGTGGTGGAGGGGTGAGATACTGTTGCAACTGGGACTCATCTCCAGGGCTGACCCAGGAGAGCTTGCTGAGCGCAAGCAAGCCTATCTTTATGTTTCTCAGACCCCTCCCCCACTTTTAAGTCACAAACAATAGATTACAGTCTCTTTTGTACCTTGCCGCTTCTTTTTCGTTCACATAAACATTACAGATTATTGCCTATCCGTCTGGATTCATGATGCTGTCCAATTTTTTACCTTTGTCTTTATTTTAATCTAAGTTTACCTGCAGATACTTTTAAACACAAATGGTTCCCTAAGGTTTACTGTGCAAAACGTCAGACCCTTGCTTCCTTTAACTTTCACTTCATTTTTTAAAAAAGATTTATTTACTTTTATTGGAAAGTCAGATTGACAGAGTGAAGGAAAGAAGGAGAGAAAGAGCGTCCATCGGTTGATTCACTCCGAAAGTAACTGCAATGGCCAGAGCTGAGCTGATCCGAAGCTAGGAGCCAGGAGCCAGGAGCTTCTTTCGTGTCTCCCATGCAGGTGCAGGGTCCCAAGTCTTTGGGGTTCCTCAACTGCCTTCCCAGGCCGCAAGCAGGGAGCTGGATGGGAAGTGGAGCAGCCAGGATAGGAACCGTTTGTTTCACCTAAGAATTGTGGCCCCATTTTCCTAGGCAACATCCTTGCATCATGACTTCCTGGTTTTCTAGTTTTTAAAGTGGCCTTTGATTTTTCATTCTGGAATAGGAGTGGAAGGTAGGACTCAATTCTCTGTTATCCTTCCTCCCCCATCAGTGTCACTCTCTTTACACCCCATCTTCCATTCTGGTTAAACCGTAATTTGGATCAGTCTAGTTTGGGCTTTTAGGGTTATTATAAAAAAATGTCCTTGGTCTACCGATTCACAAACAACAGAAAGGTAGTGCTACAAGTTCTGGAGGCTTGGAAGTTCAAGATCAAAATCAGCAGATTTGGTAGCTACTGAGAGTCCGCTCTTTATGGCTGGGCCTTTTTTGTGTCCTTGTGAAAGGGCAAACATGTTCCTTTAAACCTCTCCCCACTCCCTTTCACTCTTTTTTTTTTTTTTTTAAGATTTATTCCTTTATATGTAAGGCAGAGCTTCACAGAGAGAGAGAGAGAGATACCTCCCATGCACTGACTTACTCCCCAGATGACCCCAACAGCCAGCAGTGAGCCAGCCAAAACCAGGAGCTGAGAGCTTCTCCCAGGTCTCCCACCTGCTTGAGCCATCGTTCACTGCTTTTCCCAACCATTGGCACTGGTGATGGGTTGGAAGCGGGAGTAGCCAGTATTTGAACCAGCACCTGTGTGGGATGCCAGCATTGTAGGCAGTGGCTTTACCCACTGTGCAACAACACCAGCCCTCTTAAACCTGTTGATCGGTATACTTATCCCACCCATGAGGGCATAGCCCTTATGACCCTATCATCTCCCAAAGTTCCATCTCTAAAGCTACCACCTTAGGGATTAGGTTTCAATGTACGAATTTTGAAGGAGACAAAGAATATTTAAGTTTGACTGACCTATTTATAACTAAGTCAATATTATGGCTGAGTCTGTGGCAAACTACGTTGCTTTTATTTACTAAAAAATATTGTGTTATCCTCGCAGTTAATAACTGGTTTTCTCCCCTTATGTTAGTCATTTTTAGACAATGGTACTTCAAAAAATATATGGGAAAGTGAAATTAAAAGATAATCTGGGCCCGGCACCGTGGCCTAGAAGCTAAAGTCCTCACCTTGAAAGCCCCGGGATCTCATATGGGCGCTGGTTCTAATCCCAGCAACCCTGCTACCCATCCAGCTCCCTGCCTGTGGCCTGGGAATGTAGTCCAGTATGGCCCAAAGCCTTGGGACCCAGCACCCATGTGGGAGACCTGGAAGAGGATCTGGGTTCCTGGCTTCGGATTAGCACAGCACCAGTCGTTGTGGTCACTTGGGGAGTGAATCATTGGATGGAAGATATTTCTGTCTTTCCTGCTCTCTGTATATATCTAACTTTGCAATACAAATAAATAAATCTTTAAAAAAAGACAACCTTATATTGGTGTTAAACATTTAAATTATGCATATTTTTGTAATATGCATTTTCATGAACTTATATAAAGGTCTTTTCCATGTATCATGAATTCAATACAGAACTCTGGTAATTATCTAAACATTATATCAGTATATTCAGATACATCAGACACATTGTGCTAATTTCAGTCATATTTTTTATTGTTTGTTTTTTGTAAAGTTTATGTGAAAGGTAAAGAAATCACAGAAACACATTCAGGGGAAGGGTGGGCTGAGAGGGGAGAGGTGGGAGAGAGAACTTGCCCCTCCCCATTGCCTGACTTTTCCTGAGCCTGGGAAGGGGAGTGGTTACACAATACCACCACCAAGTCCCAGAGGAGGGGGAGTAGTACAACCTAGGGTACGATGATTTGATTGACAGGTAAGCTGACTGTATGCATAGGGCCAGAGAGCCATGGCTCCCCATTTGAGAGTCTAAGCTTGCTACCTGTCTGTCCCATTTCATTCCCTTCTGAGATATCCATCCCCTTACCCTTAAGGGTTGCTAGAAGATGTAGATTCCTCTCACCCTCTGTAGATACTTCCTATTGGTTAGGAGTATAGGCCTTGCACATCCTGGGTTTAGAAATCTCTCCCTATCTCATGTAACAGATCCATCTCATGAACCACACCAAGTCTAGCTGGTGCCAAAGGCTGCGTCCCTGTTTTACCATTACTCCTCTGAGAAACTGCTGGTCTTTTTTTTTTTTTTTTTTTTTTTTTTTTTTTTTTATCTTCCGAAGCAGCATACAAGAGCCTCATCTGCTCATCTGGTTCATAGGAGCATGCTGCCTCACCCTTTAAGTGCACCTGGGCATGATGCTCTCCCTTGCATGGGGCTTAGCATAGAAGACAGAACAACACGCATTCTGTTCTCTGGTCCGTGATCGGAGATCCTGTTGTGT
This sequence comes from Ochotona princeps, assembly GCF_030435755.1. Classification (NCBI taxonomy): domain Eukaryota; kingdom Metazoa; phylum Chordata; class Mammalia; order Lagomorpha; family Ochotonidae; genus Ochotona; species Ochotona princeps. The sequence goes on from NC_080836.1 coordinate 17,156,607, forward strand.
CTGGGAGTGATGAGACATGAAAGCCCAGGTTTCTTGGTGATGCAAAGGTCACCAGTAGGTGTCCCTGAAGGACCCTGGACATAGGCCCTTGGCCTTGCATGGTTGCAATCACCTAAACTCAATCAAGTCCCTGGCCTGCTTTTCCCAGAGCGGTGCAGTGTTTCACAGTGCACATGGCCTACTCAGGACCCATCAGGTACATGGCCTATGAAGACCATCATCCCTGTCATGCACGTACACACACACACACACACACACACACACACACACACGGGACCTCAGCCCCAAACCCCTTGTCAAACTTGTGGACATAGCCTTCAGCCTTCCCCTCCCAGACTGACATGTTGGCATGCTGTGGGTACAGCATGAACCTATTAGAGTTTTCAGTTGGAGTCTTCTGAGGAGCTCTGAGATAGACAGAATATCAACAGTAACAGAAATGTCCTTTTCTGTGACCCCTTGCATTGTAACTTTGGATGTCTCTTCCCTTTGGTTCTGATCTGGACCATTTGACATGCTTTGGCTAATGAAAAGGTAGCTAACCAACACGACAGAGTAGAGGCATAAAGAGTCTTTGTGCCTGGGCTCTTGGGACCTGCTGTGATATGATAAGCCATGCCTCACTTCCTGGATGGTGAAACATTCACAACCTAATCACCCCTCTCCACCCATCAGCATCAAGATATTCATCAGGTATGAGAGTGAGGGCGTCTGGAGCAAGTCAGCCTCAGCTGGGGTGCAGCTGCACTAGTGAACCTAGATAAGACCTGCCACTAGACCTGCCAAGCAAAACTGGGTGCTAAATAGATGTTTTTAGTTTTGTTTTCCTTAAGCCATGGCATTTTGGGTTTGTTTGTTATGTATCTGATACAAGCAGCATGTAGATGAATTTGCACTGGGCTATCATCACCATCATGGATTATCTTCACTGCCATCCTCTGGCTATCCTTTGAGGTTTTTTTTTATATAGAATCTCCTGTTTCTAGTAACCCACATCTTCCTTTTGCCTGGATTTCTTCATTGACTTGCAAGGAATGGGTGAGAAATAAATTGTTTGAGCATTTGAAAAATATCTTCCTCTTATATTTGAATAATGGTTTTGTTAGGTAAAGAACTGCAGGTTGATTATATTCCTTTGGAATGTTGAAAGCCTTTCCTCCGTTGCTTTGTAGTCCAGTGCTCTCCACCAAAAGTTAAAAATTCATTTGTGTCAAGAATGGTGAGGCCAACACATGTTATCTGAAAAAAAAAAGCATGAAGCAAAATGTACTGCTTGCCATAGTGTGGGAGAGTTTGGTGGTGAGGCATAGCCTCTTCAAGCAGAACGCTCCACAAAGTTTGTTAGCATTTTGAAAAAGCAGGAGGTCAGGGGCTGGTGGACTTTGAATCAGTTGCCATTATCTTTAGAAACACTGAGATCTCACTAACTGATCAGCACTCAGAGTTGTGTTTATTGAAGTAAGTTCATCCTTTATTGGAACTTTTATAAGGAAGGCCCTGGTGCTGATCAGTTGGCTTGCAAAAAATATTCTTTGTTGGGAATTGTGTTGATCAATTAGATAGTTTAATTATGATAGATTTTAAACAGGTTAATAAAGGATGTCTCCAATTATAACTGCTTACAGTATTCCTTACCTCTATAAAAATACACAATAGCAAAAATAATTCAGTACTAACATGGTAAAGGGGAATACGTAATTATAAGTCAAGATTAATATACCTGGAATATTTTTCTATGCATTTGTGTGCCCTGGCTAAAACACACATTGTATAATAACTTTAGTAAGAAAATTCCCAAGCCTGTGTAAACTTGTGGGAGGGTTGTAGTCATGCATACGCTCACACTGAAGTCAGACAAGACAATGAGTACTATAGAATTCACAATTCAAGTTTTCACTCTGCACTGTAGTTCAAAATATGTAAACATATGCGTGAATTTCTTCAAATTGATCACTGTCCCCTGTTGTACCAAAAATTTGATACAGGCTTCTTAACAACTTGGAGCTAGAATAATCTGTTCCTTAATCATGTAATAAAACTGCACTGGAGGTAAGTTACAGCTGTTTTGTAAGTCAGTGTTATTCTATAACTAGAGTAATTTTTTCCAGAGTTCCACCCTCCTGCAGCCTTCTGGGGATGGCTTGCTCTCATGCCCAGAACCAACTCAGACAACAGCACACTGTAGCAGAGCAAACTAAAAATAAACAGGAAAGTACAGGTAGGTGCTTGCTTGGTCCAGTGGTTAGGATGCCTGCCAAGACAGCTGTGTGCACCACACTGGAGGACCTGAACTTTACTCTTGACTCTGACTATAGCTTCTTGCTAATGCAGACTATCGGAAACAGCAATGGTGACTCAAGTACTTGGTCTCTACCACTGACATCGGAGACCTGGATTGGACTTCCGGCTCCTGGCTTTGAACTAATCTCAGTTTTGGGGAGCATTTGGAGAATGAACCAGTGAATGAGTGTTCCCTCTTTGTCTCTCGAATGACTAAGCAAACAGGAAGGCATATGTAGCTAGCTATTCATTTCTCTCAGAAATGACTCCTAAGTCTCCGCCTGAAACTGTAATTGATTTGAAACTGTGTTGATTTTGGCTGGTTTTATCTCAGAAACAAAAACAAAATCAAATGGGTAATTATATGAGATGATAAATATGTTAATTTTGTTATTTTAGTCTTATGACTCTGTAACCTCTCCATTACAGGGTATTGCATATCTTAAGTATATTATGTAATGCAAATTATATGTACATATCATATCTAATGCATAGTATATATAGAGAGATTTTTTTTTTTTTAGAAGGACTCTTCCCTTGATTGCTCCACCTCTTGAAAATTACCTTTGGAGTTGGGAATTTGGTGTAGCTATTAAGTTGATGCTTAGGATGAACACATATCTTACCAGAGTGCCAGAGTCTGAGTCTCAGCTACTCTATTTTCATAGCAGCTTCCTGCTGATGCATATCCTGGGAGAAGGCAGAGGGTGATTCAAGTTGTCTTTGCCAACCCACATGGGAGACACAGGTAGACTTCTGGGCTACTGACTTTGGCCTGGTCCAGTGCTGGCTGTGGTGGGCATTTGGGGAGTGAACAGATGGAAGAGCTCTCTCTCTCTCTCTCTCTCTCTCTCCTCTTTCTTTCTCTCTTTCCACTTCAGATAAAATGAAAAGAAATTAAAACACTTTCCAAAAAAACAAAGTTGACTTGACTTTCCAGTAGTCTTTCCTCCCTTCCATTCTCTTCTCATTGCTTGGCAGTACTTGATAAGATAGCCCAGACCCTGTTTTCTGAAAGAAAATTATAAAGCAACTCACACAGACTGAGTTTCAATGGCAAAACTTCATTTCCCACCTCAAACCCAAACCTTTCCTCCCTCCTTTAACTGGATCCTAATGGTAATAATAATATATTCTGAATAATGATTTAGATATTATGCTTTGTACTTTGCATATATCGGAACTTTTTATTATCACAATGACTTTATGAAATTCAAGCTATTGTTTTCCTATGTTTACATACAAGAAAACTGAATTCCGAGAGTTCAGGTCATTTGCTCAAGGAACACACACTAGTCAGTGGTGGTCCTTGTTTGCAAGGACACCATCCATCCAGAACCCTAGGAATCAGCACAAATGTTTCTCTCTCTCTTTTTTCTCACATTCTCAATATCTTTGGCCAAATCACCACCATTTATTTATTGGATTATTTTAGATTTTATTTTATTTGGGTCCTATGTGATGGCTCAATTGGCTGATCCTCCCCTTGCAAGTGCCAGGATCCCGTATGTGTGCTGATTCGTGTCACAGCTACTTCAGTTTCCATCCAACTCCCTGCTGATGGCCTGGAAAGGCAGTGGAGTGTGATCCAAAACCTTGGGACCCTGCGCCTGCATGCGAGACCCCAGAATAAGCTCCTGGCTTCTGACTTTGGATCGAATCGCCTCAGCACTGGCTGTTACGGCCACATGGGGAGTGAACCAGTGGAGGGAGATCACTGCCTCTCTATTCTGAAAATAATACAATAAATAAATCTTTTTTAAAATTGCCTTATTTATATAAAGTGAACAAGTTTCTCTTATTTCACAGTATTGTTTTGTGGGCAAAGTGATATTTCCCTATCCACCCTCCTTCTTCCTTCTTTTCTTTTCTTTCTTTCTTTTTTCTTTACTTTTCTTTTTTTTTAAATTTTAACAGTGACATACTTTCAGTTCACTTATGAATCACAGGCTTAACACTCCATTACAGATGACCACCATTTTTTTGCCCATACCACTGTACCAGCCTTCCTGTTCTTTCTTTCTTTTTAAAAATATATATGTATGGGCCCGGCGGCGTGGCCTAGCGGCTAAAGTCCTCGCCTTGAAAGCCCCGGGATCCTATATGGGCGCCGGTTCTAATCCCGGCAGCCCTGCTTCCCATCCAGCTCCCTGCTTGTGGCCTGGGAAAGCAGTTGAGAATGGCCCAAAGCTTTGGGACCCTGCACCCGCGTGGGAGACCTGGAAGAGGTTCCTGGTCCCGGCATCGGATCGGCGCGTACCGGCCGTTGCAGCTCACTTGGGGAGTGAAACATCAGATGGAAGATCTTCCTCTCTGTCTCTCCTCCTCTCTGTATATCCGGCTTTCCAATAACAATAAAATCTTTAAAAAAAAAAAATATATATATATATATATATGTATGTATTTATTTGAAAGGCAGAGTTCTAGTAATATTGGTGTATTTTTTTTTCAAGATTTATTTTGTTTTCATTGGAAAGTCAGATATACAGAGAGGAGGAAAGAGAGAGAGAGAGGAAGATCTTCCGTCCGATGATTCATTCCCCAAGCGGCTGCAACGGCTGAAACTGAGCCAGTCTGAAGCCAGAAGCCAGGAACCTCTTCCAGGTCTCCCACGTGGGTGCAGGGTCCCAAAGCTTTGGGCCGTCCTCAACTGCTCTCCCAGGCCACAAGCAAGCAGGGAACTGGATGAGCAGCAGGGCTGCTGGGACTAGAACTGGTGTCCATATGGGATCCTGGTGTGCAAGGCAAGGACTTTAACCACTATGCTATCGCACTGGGCCCATATCGATGTATTAGAAGAGAGGAAAGACAAAGGAAGAGATTTTCCATCCAGTGAACCAGTGTTCACTCCCCAGACGGCCATAATTGCTGATGCTGTGCTGGGCTGAAACCAGGAGCCCAGATTTGTGGGTTCAGGGTCCCGAACACTTGGGCTATCTTTTGCTGCTTTCCTAGGCACACTAGCGGGAATTTGAATGAGAAGGGGAGCAGCTGGGGTTCAAACCGGTGCTGATAACGGATGCTAGCATCACAGGCAATAGCTTTACTTGCTATGCCACAGCTCTGGTCGCCCTCTTGCTATTTCTTTGAATGTTACTTTATGAAGAGTAGTTCATAAGGCACATGTTTTCCATTTATCCACAATTATAATGAGACATTTTTCACAAACCTCTTTTTCACTGACACCATGCAGACAAAATAATCATATAGATAAAAATTTATTTTTCTTGTGTGATAAAACAGTTAACAAACAAAATCTGCTGGACATATGTGACACACTACATACACATATAAATAGAGAATGTACAAAAAATTTGGAACATTTACAAAAATTGATTATATTCAATGCCCAAAGTTAATCTCAAAAATACCATAGTCATTATGTTATAGACCATATTATGTGATCACAATATAATAATAAATCAGTAATAAAGATAAATTAGTTAATCCCCTGTGCTGTTTTCCTCTTCTTCCAATAAGAGGGAACTACAACTCCCAGGGTGCCTTGACTCTGACCTCCTGGTAGACTCTGCAAGTGAGAAATGCTGACCACTGTGATGACCATAAAGTGGAGAGGGAGAGGAAAAGACAGAATGTTTGCCACCTTCTGTGGATAGCCACCCGTGGCTCACATTTCCGTTGGGCATTTTCCATTATTGGTCTTAACTCATTCCAGAGGGCTTCAGTTCAAAGCTCAAGACTACCTCCTTCCACTGTTGTTTCAGACCAAAAGCTTGTAGGGTTTCCTGATGTTGCTAGCAACTGTATTCTAACAGTGTGCTCAGCTTTTCCACTGCCTGTGGAATATTTCCTCTTAATAAATTCTCCTTTAGTTGAACACATTCACACACACACACACACACACACACACACACACACACCATGATTGATACAACCTTATACATCTGGAAATTATGTATAAAATTTCAAGAGAGTTTAAAAGTCTGTGATTGCTTTAAAAAATTTATTGGGTGACATGCTCACCTTTCCATTTGATTGTTGCTTATAGTTCAGACCTATCTTACCACCTAACCAAGGTCTGATTACTTTTTACTTATTGATCTGTTTATTTGGTGGAGTATTAAGCTCCTGATTGTAATACTAATTAAAAATATGTTATCTCAAAAACTGAAAAAGAAGGAAGGAAATTGAGAAAGGTAGAGGAAGAGAAGAAGAGAATGAAGGAGCAGGGAAAGGATGGGAAGAGAATATCATTATATTCTTAGAAGTGCACCCATGAACTACATTAAATCTTTTCATTTTGTATTATTACATTAAAAAGAAAAAATTTCAAGGGTCAATATGTAGAGAGAAGCAACATGAAATATATGACAACACTATGGAATGCAGATGGGATATGTGTTATAGAGAAAGTTCTGTTCCAAAAAACGAGTTCTGATTTTGAACCTCTGCCTGGATTATTTTCACTTCTTTGTGCTCCTTACCAACCTAACTTTCTTGCTTTCTTTCACCAACTCTGTATAATCCTTTGATTTTGAAGCTTCTCTAGTTTTTAAGTGCCTCCACCTATTCTGTCCTGTTACCCTTGAACAAGATACCTTCATCCCTTGTGCCTAGCTCCTTCACTTTATGTTGTTACGCATACTCTAAAATATCTCCCTTACCCTGACTCCTTTTATCACCTTCACTCCCATGTTTGTAGTTGTATCCTGGACATCTCCGCTTTGCATATTCAGAATACCAATTTTAACATAGCTCAATAAAATGCATCATCCTTCTCCTCACTCTCCAGAATTTGGTGCTCCTGATTCTGTTCCTGACCCTGTCACATTTCCAAGCACCCATCCTTGAAAACTCATATTTCACTGGGGGCTTTGGTTGTACCCCTTGTCTACTCTCATCTATTTTCAATTCTTTATTGCAAGCACAGAGCCAGACACATGACAGGTGTGCAATAAATATATTTTTGGATAAAAGACTCATCCTTTTCTAATCCCACATTTCTATTTTTGTTTTTTCTGTAATGGTCTGCCAGGCCCATTGTGATGAGTTCTCTTGGCCCTTCAGTAGTGGAAACATTGGGCAGGGATTCAACTCTGTTAAATTACAATGAATAATCTCAATGGTGTTTAATAAAAGCCAAATACATCCTAGTCAGCAAGAAAAGGAAGGCCTATTTGTGTTGTTAGTAATGCTGCTAACATCACTGAAACAGAAGGTGTCGAGCACATGAGCATTGGTAAGCAGAAAACACATCCAAGGTTAATCCCAGTGGAGTCCAATCAAGTTTGTTCACAATGCCTCCTTGTAGCAATTGTTTTGTTGCATTTAACTTCTCAAGAACCAAACCTAACCAACCTCTCGATTTCTTACAACCCCACAACTCTTCTTTAACTTCCCAGATTCAAAACATAAAAGCAATTACTGACTCTTTCCTCTCTCTATTATTCCTGGCTAACTTATTGAGACTCTTTCTTTAAAATCTTTATTTATATACTTGAAAGACACACAGAAAAACCTATCTGCTAGTTCATTCTCCCAAAGGCCCACAATAGCTAGGACTGGGTCAGGTGGAGACACGGAGCCAGGAATCCAAATTAGGTTTCCTATATGGGTTATAGGGACCCTCACTCTTGAGCCATCCTTGCTGCCACTCAGGATACATTCCAACAGGACTCTGGAATCAGAAATGGTGCCAAGACTGAAATCCAAGCATTGCAAAATGGGATGCAGGCATACTAAGTAGCAGCTTACCCACTGCACCAGATGTCCATCACCAATTTAGACCCCTTGGTGTTTCCCTCATCTCTTGTCTCCTTCCTCCTTGTCAGACGTAATGTATCAGGTGCTCAGGAAAACATACCCCTTCAGTTGGATCTCTTTGTCTCTATCTGCTCTTCTGGTGAGTCCTGCCCATGACCATCAGATTCCTCATCCTGATGTGACCTTTTATTTTGCAGTGACACCAGACCTGGCAGTGTGCAGTGATTTGCTTGGTGATGAAAGATCTTCCTCTCTGACTTTTCTCCTCTCTGTATATCTGCCTTTCCAATAAAAATAAATAATTTTTTAAAAAAAGGTTATTAGGACCAGTGTTGTTAAGAGGTAAAGCCTCTGCCTGAGATGCTACCATCCCATGTGGGCTTCAGTTTGAGACCTGGTTGCCCCACTGCTGATCCAGCTCCCTGGTAATGACCTAGGGAAACAGTGGAGGATAGCCCAAGGTCTTGGCCCCCCGTAATGATGTAGCAAACATGAAAGAAACTCCTGGCTTCTCACTCAGTCTAGCCCAGCATGACCATTTGGGGGAAGATATCTCTCTGATTCTCTTCACTCTCTGTAATTCTGCCTCTCAAATAAATGAAATAAATCTTAATTAACGAAGGTTCTTCAAGCTATAAAGTCCTCAGGTCCCCCATAATCTGAATTCACTTCTAAATCTAGATACTTCATTCTGTTCTTTTCTTTGGGAATTCTCTGATTGGTTAATGTTCCAAGTACTTGCTTTGTCTGTGTACCATGAGCTTCTTGCTGTGTTGTGCTGCATAAGTATAATAAGGTGGTTCAAAGGGTCATAGCTGGAGTTCACAAGTCTTATAGCCATAAATTGCCTCTGCCATTTCCTAGCTGTGTGCCAGATCCTAGCTCTGATTCCTCATCTGTTAAATGGAAATGGTTATGGTGATACAGTGCAACTTTTGGAGGCCCAAAGTAAGGAGACTATGAGTTGTATTTTGTGGCTGATTTGGTACAAAGACATATTATTCAGAGATGATTCTATACCTTCCTTTCTCTTTTGTTACTATGAAAAGAACTAGAATGTTGCGTGTCTTGAAGAGTGTTCCTGTGCCCAGGCATTGTGCCCCTGATTACAGTCCACATGAAGTCTGGTAAACAATAAATGAGACAATACACACAAATCCTTTGACCTGGTGCCAGGCACATAGTGAGTGCTCAGTGTTAGTCATCATCACTGTATGATTATGTACATCTTTTCTATATGTCACAATGAAAAATGGGATATTAATGTTTAATTAATTGATTTGAATGGAATGTATTTTACACTAAGCTCTTTGTAGTCATACCAGTTGGGCAACAGAGCTATCTCTTTCTTGCATAAGCATAGCGTGCTATCAAGTGCACCTGCTCTGGTTGCAGGTTTGGTGCTTTCCCTGCGTTTAAGAGGTAGTTATTACCTGCCAGGCTCAGACACTTTCAGGCTGCATTTCCCAACAGAAGTTCTTCTGGTCTTTGATTTTCTTCTCCCCCTCCACCTCCTCCTCCTTCTTCAAAAGAGAGTCATTTTCATCCACAGAAGCCTGCAATAATAAGGACTGGATTAGGTTAAAGTCAGGATTATCCAGGTCTCCCATAGGGGTGGCAGGGGCCAGAACACTTGAGCAGTCATACACTGCCTCCTAGGAACTTTAGTTAGCAGAAGCTGGATCAGAGGCAAAGGCCATCACTAGATCCTATACTGTGATATGAGATGCTGCGTCCCACACAGCAGATCAACTTTAGCTTTCTGCACCTCAAGGGCAGCTCACCTGCAGATGTTCTTAAACACCAACTTCCCAGACTCTGTCCAAAAAGTTTTGATTCAGTGGTTCTGGAGTGGATATGGAAAATACGTATTTTAAAAAATAATGTTTATCCTAAGGTAATTTTGATGAACAGTAAAATTTGTTGAAAACCACAATGGTAGGCATGCCAGTACACATCAGTAGTGTTTGGAAGAGCATGTGGTGGGCTTAGCTAATCACTTCCAAGACTCTGTAACACCCACCTAATCACTGTGATTTAAGATGGTGTGCCTTCTACACAAATGCAGCTTCAAGATGAACTCCTAGGCACTCCCTTCCCAACCTCCTTAGCAAAGTCATTCTAAAATAGCCAGCAAAGGAGATGCCATCCATATTATAGTTTTCTAGGAGCTTCCAGGATATTGATGAGCATAAAAAAAATCAGGAGAGCATGTTGTAAGGGCCTCATGGGCATTCTGGACATTCAGCATTCATTCTAGGGAGGAAGCTATCCCTACAGGCTGAGCTGCTGGAGGAGGCCTCAGACTGAAGACTGACTCGAACTGAATCATGGAAAAAGTAGGTGATGGAAAAAAAGAATTGACCACGGGTCAGGAAATCTAGGAATAAAACTAGCTTTGATGGGGGCCAGGGTTATGGCATAGTGAGTAAAGCTACCACCTGCAACCTGGAATTCCATGTGGGCACTGGTTTACAACTGCTCTGTTTCCTATTCAGTTGCTTGCTAATGGCCAGGGAAGGCAACAGAGGATGGTCCTAGCAGGTCCCTACCACCCACATAGGAGACCTGGGTGAAACTCCTGGCACTTGGCTTTGACCTGGCCCAGTTTTGTGGCCAACAGGGGAGTTGGAGAAATTGTTGGCTTTAGAGAGGAGATGGAATTGCTGGAGAGAGTGCAGGAGACATACTTACCTCCTTATGCCACTTTGTAGTGTGTGTGTGTATGTGTCTGTGTGTATGTTTATGTTTTGCAATAAACAGATATCACCTATTTAAAAATTAAAGAACAAAGGCAAAGAAGTGTTAGAGAGCCAATCCTAAGTCAACAGAAGGATGGGAACATTTGTTAATAACATAGGCATAAGCAGATGGAGAAGGAATTTGTACTGAACAATTCTCTAAATTTAGAATTAGTTTGATTTTTCCTCCCTCCCAAATAACAAAGGAGTAGAAAACTGGAGAAAGTCAGGCAAACAGGGTATGCTCAAAAACCTGCTTCCTGATTAAAGATGGTCCTGTGTTAATGGGGTGAGGATGATTTTATGACCCATTTCTACTTTTTGAAAAACTTTAGGCAAGGTGGTCAGTTTTATAGTCAGTTTTATGGTCAGTTTTTTAAAATAAAGTAGTCGTCAGGACCAGCGTGGTAGCCTAGCAGTGCAAGTCCTCAGCTTACACATGTCAGGATCCCTTATGGGGGCAGGTTCTAATCCCAGCAGCCCTGCTTCCCATTCAACTCCCTGCTTGTGGCCTGGGAAAGTAGTAGAGGACAGCCCAAAGTCTTGGGACCTCGTACCCATGTGGGAGACCCGGAAGAAGCTCCTGGTTCTGGCTTCGGATTAGCTCAGCTCTGGCTGTTGTGTGTGCTAGGGGAGTGAATCATCAGGTGGAAGATCTTCCTCCCTGTCTCTCCTCTTCTCTGTATATCTAACTTTCCAATAAAAATAAAATAAATTAATCTGCAAGAAGTTAATGGTAGTGATGCATCCATACTAGACTACGACTCAGCAATGAAAAGGAAGCATTAGTAGATACAACAACTTGCATGGATCATAAACATTGTGCTAGTATCCCAAGATTACATGCTGTAAGGTTTCATTTACATGACCGTCTCAGAGGCAAAGTTATGAGGAAGAAGGAAAATCAGTGATTTTCAGAGACCAGGAGTGGGTATCCCCACTTCTGGATATGGTAGTCCACCTTTACCTTTATAGGAGCCCAGTGGTCACACACTGGAAGGGCCCACCTTTGTAAAAGCAGAACACAAATAGACACCGATAGGTGGTCACAACATTCCAACTCACACTGTTTTTTGATTAAGACTCATAACACATCTCATGCGGATGTTCCAAAAGCAAGGAATCAGCAGCAGATTTGGAAAGGCAATTCAGCAAAGTTCCCTTCCCTAAACTGACTAAGCTACTTCTTGTCTCTCAAAGAAGAGAGGAAAATCAAGTCTAACAGGCCTTTCTGAAGCCAGGTGTGAAAAAACAGATGCCGTCTTTGTCCCTGATGATGACACTAAATAAGTATTTGCTTAATAAAGAAAAACAGTGATCCAGTGGGGTAAGTGCCTTTTGCTTAATGGTTCATGCGTCAGTATCCTGTTTTGCAGTACCTGAATCAAGGTTCTGGCTCCAAGCTTCTGATTTCAGCTTCCTGTAAGTGCGTACTTGGGGAGGAAGTGTTGATGGCTCAAGCTATTGGGTCCCTCTCAGCCATGTGGCAGACCCAGCAGTTGGTTCCCATATGCAGCCGGGCTAGCCCAGGGTTGCAAGTGGTTGAGGATGAGGAGGAATGAACCACTGGAAGGGAGTGCATTCTCTTTCCCTCCCTCCCCGTTCTCATTTCTTCCCTCCTTCCTCCATTTCTTTCTGTCTCTTTTTCTTTTTCAGACTCTCAAATACAAAAGATACATTTATTGGCATCAAATATTACACATCCTCCTCATATCTTTTCTAAAGCTTATTAAAAAGTATCCCTCTTTTGGGCCTGGCGTGATAGCGTAGTGGTTAAAGTCCTCACTTTGCATGTGCTGGGATCTCATATGGATGCTGGTTCTAATCCTGGAAGCTCCACTTGCCATCCAGCTCCCTGCTTGTGGCCTGAGAGAGCAGTTGAGGATGGCCCAAAGCCTTGGGACCCTGCACCCAATGTGGGAGACCTGGAAGAGCCTCTGGCTTCGGATTGGCTCAGCTCCAGCTGTTGCGACTGCTTGGGGACTGAACCATTGGACAGAAGATCTTCCTCTCTGTATATCTGCCTTTCCAATAAAAATAAATAAATCTTTTAAAAAAAAGTATCCCTCTTTTGAAAATGCTTCTTCAAGATGCAGGGTGGAGCAAAGCATTGACCTACCGTTCGTTTCTTCCCCCTGCTTGTGTTTGTCCTTGCATAGCCTATTTATCTTTCTGTTTGTCTCAGATTTCATCACAGAGAACCCTTAGGTGAGATGAGTTGACAATTCAGATCATCCTTCTACTTGGGAAGTAATCATCCCATAGAAAGAACAAGTATGGGAATTCCTTTGAAAGGAAGGGCTTTGGAATTATTAGTCTTGCTTGACTCTCACCACTGTGACCGTAAGTAAGCAACTAAACTTTTCTGTCCTTAGTTCATTCTCTGCTAGTTGTGGAGTTCAGTGAACTGGTGGTAACATTAAATGCAACTTTTCGTATAATGTGCTTGGTGCCAAGTCTGATGGTTAATATGTGTTCAGGAAGCGGGAACTATTTTCTTTTTTTTTTAAGATTCATTTTTATTTGAAAGTCTAGATCTGCATCGATCCGGAGCCAGGAGCCTCTTCTGGGTCTCCTACTTGGGTGCAGGATCCCAAAGCCTTAGACTGACCTCAACTGCTTTCCCAGACTGCAGGTGGGGAGCTGGATTGGAAACAGGGCCACCAGGATTAGAACCAGCACCCATATGAGATCCTGGGTTATACAAGGCGAGGACATTAGCCACTGGGATCAGTGGGAGCTATTTTCATGTGATATGTCACTGATGTCATTTTCATGTCACATAAAAGTATAGGAGTTCCATGAAGGCATTTAAATTCAGTTACTTTACTCTGCCTAGAGCGACCTACCACATACCCTTGCTAGGCTGATGTTCCGTTCCCTTAGGGGCTCTGTCAGCGTGCTAGTCAACCATGAGCGTTGGGGTGGGCGGGATGATGGTATTATTTGACTTCTCTGTTCTTAGAGACTGATAGTTTAAGATGTATGCTTCAGGGACCAGCAGGGCATTCTATTTGGGCACTGGTTTGGGCACTGTTGCTCCATTTCCAATGCAGTTTCAAACTTGTGTGCCTAAGAAAGCTGCTGAGGTGGCCCAAAGCCTTGGGCTGTTGCTCCCACATGGGAAACCTGGAAGAAGCTCCCATCAGCTGACTTTGGAATGGCCCAGCTCAGGCCATTACAGCCATTGGGAAGTGAACCAGCAGGTAGAAGATGTCTGTCTCTTTTGCACTCTTTCTGTAACCTTGGCTTTAAAATAAAATAAAAAAAAAGAATCTCTAAAAAAATATGTCCTTCATATTGGAGGAAGCCAATTCTTCAGTTGGGGCCTAGTGGGGATTCTTGGAGGCATGCCCTTGGAAGAGATTAAGTAATTGGTGACCATAGGGAGTCCAATGTACTATCTTTTCCTGCTGGTCCCAATAAGCCCCACCATTTCCATCTATCATCCACTAGGGGGCCCTCATCAGAACAAAGCTGATGTAGACACCAGGCCATTGAACCTCTAAATTGGGAGCTAAGTTGTCTTTTCCTCTTTATCATGTTAGCTGCCTCAGGCATTCTGTTACAATATTGCAAACTGACTAATAGAACTGATTAACTGACAAGACTAGGGTTGGTAATATACATTGACTGTTCATATTCATAGCGTGTGTTTTTAGCTGTTTTGCCTGTATATAGACCTCTGAGCATTCAAGGAAATGAGAGGTCAGTCTGAATGGGCGTCTGAGGACTGTTTTATGGATGGAGCAGGAATGAAGCTGGGTCTTTGTACAGCCAATATGCAACCTTGTGCTTTTCCTTTTTGCCTTCATGTGTTAAGCTACATCTGTTCTGACATTCTGGCAGCTGCTTCCATTCCTGAAGGTACAGAATTCACACACTGATCCCTTTCTAATGGAGTTCTACTTTACTTTGGATGCCACCACCAAATGTCTGCCTCCCTGTATGAATTCATCTTCTGTTTGTCCTTAGTAGTCTAGTTCACCTTTGGGAAGGGTTGTTTTTGTTTTCTTTAGATATCCCTAATTAGATTACAGCTCCCTAAAATACACTATTGTGATTCTATTTGTTGTTCAGATACCTTTGTGCAGTCCTAGTCATTGGGCTATCTGTGCAGTCACTGGTTTGATGTTTATCTGTCCTGTTAAGCTGTCTACAGTGCCTACAATCATATCTAACACACAATACATTCTCAGTTTATATTTAATGAGTGCTTTGCAGTAATGAAACCTTGGCACCTACAAAGACCTCAAAATCAGGATTATCAGAATTATCAGAACTCAAAACCTTCACAATCTTCCAGCTTCAGAAATGAAAAGCAGAAACAACTTCTTTGCTTCCCCATAGTCATCTCCAAATACTGCTGTAGCATTGTCTTTCCCCTCATTGCTTAACTTCTTGAGTGGAATATGTATATGTTCTACCCAGTCTTTGTCACTTCTCATTCATGATTTAGTGATGCCTGCCTTTACCTTCATGTTTTAATGAAATTAGGCTCCCTATGGCCACCAGTTACATCTTTGCAGCCAAATCAAGTCAGCATTTCTCCGTTTTGCACTTACACACTTTGGAGAATGCAGCGTCAGCTTTACTTACCCCTCTCTTTAGGGGTGCGCTTGACTTTTATGACCCATCCTCTGCCATTTCTCTCCCCGCACCCCAACTTTCTTGTTAGTCTTGTGTAAGCCAGTGTTCTCTCTGCTTATTCCTTAAATAATAGTGTCTCTATGATAGATGCTGTGCTTTTACACAATTTTTTGAAATGCCATCCATAATTATAGCCTCAATAAGAAGGTCTGCTTTTGTGATTTGCAAATTTATGCCTCCAGCTCAGCTTTGCATCTTAACCTCAGACCATCACCTCCATTTGGGCAGCTCCATTTGTGAAGCTTTCACTCCATGTTTTACAATTTGGACGCATTCATTTTACGTTTTACATTCCAATGTTGAAATTTGGGTACAAATAGTTTATATCAAGAGGTGTTCCAAGGGGATGGGAAACAAGGCTGGAGAAGATGGAAAGCCAAGAGAGGACATGTTAATAAACAGGTTATTGCTGTTGGTAAATGGGGCTGTCTCACTCACAATGAACTCTCGGAGGCACTAGGTGAAACACACTTCCTTTTTTTTTTTTTTTTTAAAGATTTATTCATTTTATTACAGCCAGATATACATAGAGGAGGAGAGACAGAGAGGAAGATCTTCCATCCGATGTTTCACTCCCCAAGTGAGCCGCAACGGACCGATGCGTGCCGATCCGAAGCCGGGAACCTGGAACCTCTTCCTGGTCTCCCACGCGGGTGCAGGGTCCCAAAGCTTTGGGCCGTCCTCAACTGCTTTCCCAGGCCACAAGCAGGGAGCTGGATGGGAAGTGGAGCTGCCGGGATTAGAACCGGCGCCCATATGGGATCCCGGGGTGTTGAAGGCGAGGACTTTAGCCGCTAGGCCACGCCGCCGGGCCCGAAACACACTTCTTAGCTGAGGCATTAAGGATGAGAAAACTAGGGTGTTTATTCCTCAAACCTCTCATGGTTGCTTGTCTACCTTGAGGCAGCGCCTTGATGCCAGTCTCACTCTTGGCCTGAGAATGACCTCAAGCAGAGGTGCAGAAGTTGTTTTTACATACCAGAGGTGTCTGCAGGCAACTTCAGCAGTAGGTCAAGGAGAGGTGAAGGGGTCATTGAGAGTATGTGCTACACATTTCAAACCAAAATGTTCCTAATAGAATTCAAACACTTTTGGGACAGCCCAGTATCATAGCAACTAATCCTCTGCTGCACTGACATTCCTTGTCAACACTAGTTCGTGTCCTGGCTGCCCCATTTCTGAGCTAGCTCCTTGCTTGTGACCTGGGAAAGCAGTAGAGGATGACTCAAGTCCTCGGGTCCCTGAATCCACAGGGAAACCTAGAAGAAGTTCCTGGCTCCTGGCTCCTGGCTTCAGATCAGCTCAGTTCTGCTGTTGTGGCCATTGGGGAGTGAAACAGCAGATGAAAGATTCTTTTCTGCATATTTCTTTCTCTCTGTAATTCTGCCTTTCAAATAAAAATAAATGAATCATTAAGTAATGATAATTATAATTTTTAAAAAGTAAAACCAAAACTTAACTTTCAGGTCTATGCCAGAAACTTGGCAATCTTGGTGTCATCCTGAGTGGCTCCCTTTCCACAGTATTCTTTTTTTTTTTTTTTAAAGATTTATATGTTTTATTGTAAAGTCAGATATACAGAGAGGAGGAGAGACAGGAAAATCTTCCATCCGATGATTCATTCCCCAAGTGAGCGCAATGGCCAGTGCTGTGTCAATCTGAAGCCAGAAGCAGGAACTTCCTCCAAGTCTCCCATGCAGGTGCAGGGTCCCAAGGCTTTGGGCCATCCTCGACTGCTTTCCCAGGCCACAAGCAGGGAGCTGGATGGGAAACAGGACTGCCAAGGATAGAACCAGCATTCATATGGGATCCTGGTGCGTTTAGGGCGAGGACTTTAGCTGCTAGGCCACTGTGCCCCCTCCCCCTGCTTTCCACAATATTCTTATCATCTCTGTCACCAAGTTCGACCTTTTCTGTCTCCTAAGCGTTTCTCAAATCCACCCAGCTTGTGCATTGCCCACACCTTAACTAGGCTACCAAACATCTCATGTGGAAGCCTACATAGCTCCCTCACTGGGCTTGCTGTCTCCTTTTTCCAGCTTTCACTCTCCTGATCCATCTGTAACAGAGCAAGCAGATCATAGGAACATAAATTCAATCATACCACTTCCCTCTGTGAACCATCCAATGACTTACTTCCCTTGGAGTAGAGGCCAACAGACTCTGATAGGTTTTTCTCTGGAGCTTGCATGACCTTGCACTTGCTTATCTCTTTAACCTCATTCTTTTATTTTTAAAAATGTGTTTACTTATTTGAAAGTCAGAATTACACACACACACACACTCACGCGCACGCGCGCACACACACACCCAGAAGCAGAGAAAGAGAGAGGCTTTCCATCTACTGGTTCATTCCCCAAATGACTGCGTAGCCAGAGTTGGGCCTGGCCAAAGCCAGGAACCTGGAGCTTTCTCTTGGTCTCCCATGTGAGTGCACTTGTGCTTTTTCTAGAGAGACAGTTCAGAAGTGAAGAACACAAGACTCAAACTGCCACACATAAGGGATGCTGGCACTGCAGGTGGCAACTTTTTCTGCTACATACACCACGGCCTTGGACCCTTATTTCTTTCCTATGCAAATGTTTCCTAAAATCCACGTTTCTTTTCCTTACTTAGACAACTTCCTTTTTACTTATAGGCTTTTAAATATACCCTATTTGCTCCAACCTCCTAGTTTTTGTTTTCATCTAAAACAACTACAGAAAGAGAGGGGAAGATATTATATTTGCTGGTTTACTCCCCAGATAGCCATAATGACCCTGGGCTGGGTAAAGCTGAGTCCAGGAGCAAAGAACTTCATCCAGTCTCCCACAGGAGTAGCAGGGGCCCAAACAATTGAGCCATCCTCGTTGCTTTTCCCAGACCACTAGCAGGGAGCTTGATGGGAAGTGGAACAGCCAGAACATGAATCAGTACCCACATGGGATGCTGGCATCCCAGGGGATTGCTTTATCTGCTATACCACAACCCCGGCTCCCAACCTCCGGGATTTTGTTCTGTCTTGCTTTAATTAAGACTTTTTATCCATGTGATCACAATGACAAGTCATTTCTTTCAGGCAGTCTTCCTTGGTATCTGTTATATGATTCCCATGGCACCTCGTCATGGTATCTCTCACACTGAATTTCAGATTATTTACCTGTCTAGTGCCCTTCCATGCACCCAGACTGAGAATTCTATTAAGTGAGGAGCTATGTCAATCTCAACCATTATTGTAAAACACCCATATTGACTGAGCAAGAAAAAGAAAATATCTCTACCCTCTGGTAGACTCAATAAAAATGTAAATTTGGCTGGCTGTTGATTCTTTCCTAAATGCATGAAATCTGAGAGTTCAAAGCAGTTTTTATATCTTGAATACCACATAGCAAAGAAAGGCCTCTCTTTGAAGTCAGAATGAGTCTTGTTAATCCAAATACCCCAGGGGCAGGGGAAAATGCTCTATCAGTAGACATCCCTTCCACCTGCTGCTGGAACAATTTGTCACCGCTCTGAAGAGTATCCAAAAAGATATGTTTCCCGGAAAATCAAACCAATGAACTTTCCAGAGTCCCCACTTTCAGTAACCCAGTACAGTCGGTCTATTCATCTTTCTGGTCATGATATTTTTTCTCCTCAATGCTCTCAATTCATTTTCCGTCGCTGACATGCAATCCAGAAATAATAGAGGTTGATCTAGTATAACTCATATCCCAAAAGGGAAAATGCCAACACCCTGAAAGAAAAGCTCTGAATTAAGTATTCCCCAAAATAAGTCTCAGCAAGTTGGGGGGTAGGTGGGGTGTGACATGCTTATTCAGTTATGAATAATAGTTCTTTTTGTTATTCATAATAAATATTGCTCCTCTATGCAAAGGGTTAAGTTTGAAAACATACCTCAAGCACGGTCTTTGAAATTATATCCTAGGTTCCAAATGTGAAAATTGTTTGTACTTTTCTAATAAACTCCCACTTGGAGGTCCATAGAACTCGCCTTGTGGTTTGAAAATCCTACACTCCTTCTATTTTGCCAGTGTGAATAGTACATGATCAGATTACAGTGACATGATATATTTATTATTGTGGCCACTGGATTTCAGGGTATATTAGTACCTCTTTCATTACTGTAACAAAATACCCAAGGCAGCTGCTTGTGAGGAAAATGGGTTTATTGTACTCAAAGTTTTGGTGGCTGGAAGTCTAAGTTCAGGTAGCTTGTGGGTAAGCCTCTGGTGAGAGCCTAATGCTACTCTGGATGCATATAAAAGTATGTGCAGGAGCAAGAGGTCATATAGTATAACAGGAAGCCAGAGAATGATTCAGAAACTGAACTTGTTTTCTATCTGCTTGCTCTTGTGAGAGTCCATGGGTCTTTTCAGAGGGTAGTCTCCCTAACGGCCACTGACCCACCACTTTTCGTCATCATGCTTACGAATAAGTTTTGAGCACGTTAAACTTTGGCAGGGGGTAGGTGGGGTGGAGGGACATGCTCAAACCATATCTGACAGTAACAAATTGAACAGTCAGTCTCTGTTCATCTTCTGAGTTCAAAATCATTTGAAAGGTAAATGCTAAAATTTAACAATTGGAGATTAAAATACCTAGTTCTTTTACTAAAATGGCGGTTTGGAGATTAAACTATAGAGTTTAGCCAAAATTATGTTCCATAATAACACCCCCTGAATTGGTCCTACTGGTCACAAATTTATGCTTTCTTAAATTCCTTGCCTATTTTGCATGTAGTTAGTTATTTGATCAACAGACAGAGCTGCTATCCATTGCCTCATTTCCCCAAAGCCTGGGACAGCTGGTGAGGCTGCAATGCAGGAACTCAATGTTTCTTCCATGTGAGTGACAGGGACTCAATCTCTTGGGCCATCATCTGCTGCCTCCCAAGGTCTGCTTTAGCCGGAAACTGGAATTGGGAGCTAGAAACAGCCAGAGCCATGTATCAAACCTGGATACTCTTGATACAGGATGCAGGTGACTTAACCAGCAGGCCTAACAGTTGCCCCATTCCAAACTTTAGTCCTCCCTACTTCAAGATCAGATTATGACACAGAAGGTTTACCTCGTGGAGACGTGAAATGAGAGTTCTTGAGGAGAGGTGGGGCAGAGAAATAATCATGCAATGTGTATAAGATGAACATGCTCACTTGCTTCTCTCCACTCTCTAGTCTTAAGTAACTTTTCAAAATGACCAGCACTGTAGTTACTATATTCATGTAATGTGACAGCTGGACTAGGAGATAGAGTTTAGAACCATTTATTTTCAAAAACAAAACAAACCAAAAAAAGGGTCCTATACTGTTGGATGGTGAGAAACAAGTTTAAATAAAGCCAGGTCTGAAAAAAATAGGTTCATCTGAACTCTAAGAGTTTACCTAACAAGTCACCAAAGGACATCTGAATAGAGGGATTTAAAAGAGAAAAAGCCCTATTTTTCCTCTTCTCATTTGTTTTCCCCTGCTGCTGGCTTGCTTACATCCCAAAGAAGGATATTTAACACAATTCACTGAAGCTTAGAACCTTATTGTAGTTTCATTATGGAAGTTTTAAGGATGTTGGCTTTGGCTTTAAGCTGATGACCAAGGAGCATATTGGGACACCATTAAATCTGAGTGGTTTTAAGCAACAGGAGAAGCACTATTCAGTGACATCTTGGAAAAAACAACTAATCCTATGACTGTCATGTGGGATTTATCAAATGAGTAACAAACATGTGTTTGACTTGCAAAGCATAACATGCCTTTAGACTCTGCCAATTTGATTTTTCTCTTTCTCTCTTCCTTTTATAGGAAATCAGAATGGAGGAATTGATAGCTGGAGATATAGATGATAGATGTTTTGGTAGATACACAGGAAGGAAGGGAAGAGGGAAGGAAAGAAGGAAAAAAGAAGGAAGGGCAGTCTCCTCCTTTAAACAAGTTTAGAGGCTATATAGTGAACTGAGTCATTTTTGGCCAAATGCCTTTTTTATGTGTAATAGCTAAGAAGCCACAGGCTCATCATGTGAAAAGGAAGAGAATGGCATTGCATGTAAAATCATAATTATCCTCTTTGCATAAATCTTAGACAAAAACCTTTGATATGATGTTACTGTTGTCATTGTGCTTCAACTCCTCCCGGGACATCATCACTTGGATGAACTGCACAGAAGCTAAGAAAGAAGCTGTCAGGGTAGGCCTGCATCACTCATGTTGCCATTGAAATTCTTCCTTTTGTGCAAATCTTTTCTACAACAATTTGTTCATTTCCTTTACAGCTTCTTATTTGGTATCAAGGAATCCAAAAAATACATTGCAAAGTATTTTCATTTCAGGTGGGCAGGTTTTTTTTTTTTTTTTTTTTTGTTCCTGAAACTGAAAGTATTAGTGTTTCTTTTTGCAAAAGAAAAACATATCTGAGTATAGAATGTTCCTAAACATTGGTAGCTGGTGGTAAAAAGATGTTATTTCTTACCTGGGTAATATGAGTAGTTTATTTTTGATGGATAGTGCACATTTCCTTTCATATTAAATCCTTCATTCTGGTATATCATATTTTAATTTGGATATAGTTTATTAATGCTATAAAATAAATGTTTCAGGATCTCTTCTAGTCAGAGAGGCACCTAGAAACTTGAAAGCCTCCTTCATTAATGAACATTTTTTATTCAAAGTTTTCATTTCACATTGGATTCTATGATATACTTGGTTTCTACTAATTAGCAAGCTTCCTATTTGTAGTATATGTGTTGCTACAATTTCCATCATTGCGTTGGTGCTTGAGTGAGATGGAATACCACTGTTGGAATGAATTTTTGGTGCTCTTAAACTTGAATTATGATTTTCCACTTTGAGTTGTCTCTGGAATCTGTTTATTCTCCCAGAGTAAATTATAATGGCAGTTAGCCCTAGTGTGCCAGGGAAAATATGGGAGTTTATGTTTCTGTAATGAAAGCAGTTCTAGTCATTTCTGCCCACTCTAACCTGTAGATCAGAAGAATCAATAAAGAGAGTTGCTTTCCATGGTCCATTTACTTTATCCAGGGTGAGTAATCATCTCAGTGTACCTAGTACTGTGGAGGTTATTGGGACTTGAAACTTTCAGGGCTAAAACAGTACTGTTCTGAGCAAACCTGTACAAGTTGCTGATTGGTTGGTCCTTATGTCTGAAAGACTGCAGATCCTTGATGGAGAGCGTTCAGAGGTCGGAGCACCATCATGGGAGTGCTGTGGCTGTTCAAATGCAACTCGCTGGTTCCAGGTCTGACTGAGAGTGATGCAGGAAGAGCTTTTCTATTTGAGGCCCCTACAGAGTCTTTCCTGAAAACTTTCTTGAACTACTGCTGTGCTGCTGCTAAGGAATTTATTCTTGGTCTTAGAGTCTGAGCTTATAGATTCAATTGTTTGCATTTCCCCTGTAAGGCTTTGATAGATTTGCTAAAAGGAAAAAAAATTATGTTCTCTCCATTTATTTATTTAACAAGAGCTATCTTCCTTTTTCTTTTGTAACAGCTATATTGAGCCATATTTTGCATGCCATACAAATCTACTCATTTAAAATGTACAAATCATTTTAGAATACTTTCATTACAATAATTGAAAACAAAAATGTATTTTAACACCAAATTTAAATAGATGTATTTCAAATGCACATAGAAAATATACAATTCAATGGTTTTCAGTGTATTCAGAGTTAAACAACTATCACCACAATCTAAGATGAGAACGCGTATTCAGCAGCCTCAAAAGAAATCCTACACCCACGAGAACCACTCACTACTCCCTTCCTCCAACCCTGACAAGCCCTAATTTATTTTCCCACTTCATTGCTCTGCCTGTTCTGTTCATTTCATAACCATGGAGTCACAAAACATGTGATCTTTTGTGAGTGGTTTATTTCAATTAACGTAAAGTTTCTTTTTAATTTTAACATTTATTTATTATTTATTTTCAAAAGAGACATAGAGAAAGAATCTTCCATCCACTAGTTTCCCCTCCAGATGTCATCAACAGTCAGTGCTAGGCCAAACTGAATCCAGGACCTAGGAGCTTCATCTGGGTTTTGCATGTGGGTGGCAAGGGTCAAATACTTGGGCCATTCTCTGCTGCTTTTTTCAGACCATTGCCAGGGAGTTGGATTGGAAGTAAATCTGCCATGACACGATTCAATACCCATCTGAATACCAGTGTCAAAAGTGGTGGCTTGGGGCCCGGCACGATAGTGTAGTGGTTTAAGTCCTCGCCTTGAACGTGGCAGGATCCCATATAGACGCCAGTTCATATCCCGGCAGCCCCACTTCCCATCCACCTCCTTTTCTGTGGCCTGGGAATGCAGTTGAGGATGGCCCAAAAGCGTTGGGACCCTGCACCCGCATGGGAGACCCGGAAGAAGCTCCCGGCTCCTGGCTTCGGATTGGCTCAGCTGCAGCCGTTGCTTGGGGAGTGAATCATCAGACGGAAGATCTTTCTCTCTGTCTCTCCTCCTCTCTGTATATCTGCCTTTGCAATAAAAATAAATAAATCTTTAAAAAAAAAAGAAAGTGGTGGCTTCACCCAAAACACCACAACATAGGCTCTGACAAAAGGTTTTCAACACTCATCCATGCAGTATCTGGCATTAATATTTTATCCCTTTGACAACGGAATGATATTTGATTTTATACATATATTGTATTTTATTTATATACTCATCTATTAGTAGAAATGTTGAATATTTCTAATTTTTAGTTATTTAGAGTAATGATAGGACAAATGTTGTGGCACAGTGAATTAAGCCACTGCTTGTGAAGCCCTGATTCCCTAATAGAGTGCTTGGTTTGAGTCTTGGTTATTCCATTTTTTAAAGGTTTATTTGCTTTTATTGGAAAGGCAGATTTGTAGAAAAAGAAGGCGAGGCAGAGAGAGCTTCTGTTCACTGGTTCACTCCCCAAAGGGTCTCAACAGCCAGCCTGGGTATTGAAGGCATCTGGGGAATGACCCAGTAAATGCAAGTACATATTTTCTCTGCTTTTGAAATAGAATGAAACTAAATAGACACATTTTTAACAAAAGAAATAAACCTTGTTTATAACATTCCCGATTGATGCTGCTTTGTCATGGCAGCCCAACTGAGTAAGATGTGAGTATATGGATAAAAGAATATCAGCTTTATCTGAAACTTTATTGTAATAACTATTTTGGCATTTCAAATAATACTGTGATTCAACAATCTATAATTGAATTTTAAAATCAAGGTGATGAAGAATCAAGATGGCGGAATAGGGTAAGGACACGTTTATACAGACGGAAAAACATTTAACCAGGATGAAGCAGAGAGGACATATTTCAGGAAATAGGAGAGGACAGAACAACAGCAGAGGGGTACCTGGAGACTGACAGATACAGGAAAGCAGTGGACACAACAGTGTGGTGTTGCAGAGACTGATATTCCAGCAGTGCGATCTGAACTCCACAGCAGCCGGAACTCCATCAGCAACCAGGTGGGAAGGGACTTTCACTGGGAGCTTGGGAGGTGAACCCAAAGAACTGTCCATTCTGCTGGTCCGTTTGATTTGACCAAGAGCAGAGACAGAGCAGCAGATCTCAGACGGGCAGTGCGAGAACAGAGTGGATTTCACAATCCAGTCAGCCCCCTAGAGCTGAATTGGGCGCCATTTTACATAAGGAGGAAAGGGCGAGGGAGAGGACTGAGCATGCGCTGAGCTGGGAGTGAGCTCATTTCTGTCTGAGTGAACTGCAACGACGTACATTCTACTTGTTCCACTCAGGGCAGGTCTGGGATAGCCCTCGGATCTGACGGCCAGCAGATCAAGAACCTTAGTGGTTGTATGGCAGGCGCCATTTTGGGCACTGTGGCAATAGCTTTGGGACTGCAGGGGACAACAGTGAACTGCGCATGTGCTGATCTCACGAGAACTCGCTGAGGTCCGTGATTGCACTGGTCGCACAGGAAAATAATACTGACTGTGTCATCGTACAGGTCAAAATAGGTCCGTGTGGCACCCAGACCTAATGTCCAACAGGTTCCGACAAGATCAGCGCCACCAACAACCTAATTATATAGGACACCTGGTGTCTCTCTATTCCTGGGACCTGCTCCAACCGAAAGTGGGAGAAAGGTTGCAGAGACAATGGTGCAGCCTCAGGACGGTATCACAGGAGGTGGTGAGTGGTGAGCCAAGAGCTGGGGCTTTGGAGACCACTGTGGAAATCTGACATAAGAACCCAGACCTGGAACTAGCTGGAGGTTGTGGTACGAGTGGCTGCAAGAAAAGTTGTGTACCAACCGCAATAAGTAAAATCGCATTGTAGATCTGTGGGTGACACAGCTTAGAAACCTACCCCAAGGAGAAGACTCTGCTAACCAGAAGTACAATGATCAATAGCAAAAGAAGAGACAAAAGCACAATGAACATTGCTGAAAACTCTCCTGCAAGGGAGCAAAACCCTATGCCAATCTCAGAGTTAACTGAGGAAGACATCGAGAAAATGGGGCACACAGAATCCATAAGACTCATTTTAAAGATTCTGATCAACAATGAGAAGCTCATGCAAGAGTTAAAAGAATTTAAGGAAGCAATAAAGCAAATCAAGGCTGGTATATCAGAAATTAAGAACACAGTAGAGCAAATTAAGAGTACGTGGAGAGTCTCCAAAATAGAATGAATCAAGCAGAAGAAAGAATCTCAGAATTGGAAGGTATTTCCTGTCACTAGGGGGAAGCAAACAAAAAGCTGGAGGCAGAGCTGGAGCAGGCCAAAAAAAGTATTCAAGAATTGAAAGACACTATTAAGAGGCCAAATCTAAGAGTTATGGGAGTCCCAGAAGGTGCAGAAAGAGAAGCTGAGTTTGCAAATGTATTTAATGAAATAATAAAGGAAAATTTCCCTAATCTAGAGGAAGAATTGAGAAACAAGTTCCAGGAGGGGCACAGAACTCCCAACAGGGTTGACCAAAAGCGATCTTCACCATGACATATGATAATCAAGCTCTCTTCAACTGAACATAAGGAAAAGATCCTTAAATGTGCACGTGAAAAAAATCAATTGAAATATAAAGGAAAGCCAATTAAGCTCACAGGAGATCTCTCACAGGAAACTCTACAGGCAAGAAGAGAATGGAGTGACATATTCCAGATTCTAAAAGAAAAAAATTTTCAGCCCAGGATAACATATCCAGCAAAGCTTTCTTTTGTCTTTGAAAATGAAATAAAATTCTTACACAGTCAAGAAAAGTTAAAAGAATTTGCCTCTTCCAAACCTGCCCTACAAATGATACTTCAAGTTTTTCTCTTGGCAGAGAAGAAGAATAGCACCTACCCAAACCAACGGCAAACGGGAAGAACATCCCAGTAAAATGACAACAGAAGACTAAACCAATGAACAACCCATTCCTAAAATGACAGGACCAACGTAACACCCATGTATATTAAACTCAGAATGTAAATGGCTTAAGCTTAATCAAACATCATAGAGTAGTACACTTGATTTAAAAACAAAACTCATCTGCTTATTGTCTGGAGGAGACATACTTCAACAAAGATTAGCGGAAACTATATCACATGGGTTTTGTTATTCTCTGTTAGTTTCATCACTTCAAAACACTTCCTTCGGATTAAATCATTCAATGACTCGTATGTCATATGGTAGCATCATTTTCTTTTTTTTTTTTAAGATTTATTTTATTTTTATTACAAAGTCAGATATACTGAGAGGAGGAGAGATAGAGAGGAAGTGGAGCGCCGGGATTAGAACCAGCGGCCATATGGGATCAAGGCGAGGACCTTAGCCACTAGGCCACGCTGCCGAGCCCAAGGTAGCATCATTTTCTTCAAGAAGGTTCTTAATTTTCATTTCTTCAGCTACACATTAGTCATTTAATAGCATGTTATTTAACTTCTTGGTGTTGTTAATTTCTTTTTTCTTCCTGTTGTTGATTTTGTTTTGTGGCTCTTCATTTAAGGGGATGTATAGTAGCTGTGTAATGGAGACTGTCATATCTAATAACATGTCATTTAACTTCAGGCATTGTAAATTTCTATTTGTTGATTTTGTATTGTGACTTTTCAGTTAAGGGGATGTACAGTAGTTGTGTAATGGAGACTGTCATATCTAGTAACATGTCATTTAACTTCATGGCATTGTAAATTTCCTCTTTTCTTTCTATTGTTGATTTTGAAACATGACTCTTCATTTAAGGGGATGTACAGTAGCTGTGAAATGGAGACTAACATTCAGATGTGAGGATGCAGTGTGGTATGCATTTCTGCTTCCAGACAAAGATGGACTTACAATGAAACTGTTTACTATGTGTTAACAATAGGATCTGGACTCTCTGCCATTGTCCAGGCCCGCAATGATAGACATATGACTGAGTATGAAGAACTATATGTTAGTAATGATATAGCGGAACTGGGGGGGGAGGGAACTGGGGAGGGGATAAGGGAATATGAACCTGTACTATAAAATAGTAACGATAATAACAAAATGTACAAAAAAAGGGAAAAAAATCAAGGTGACATCCCAAGAATCTATTAAATATATTAATTTAAATTTAGCAGATTTATTAATTTATTTAAAACATTTTCTGAGTGCCTGATGTGTACCAGATATTTTTCTACGTGCTGAATATACAGCAGGGAAAACCAAAGGCCAAATGCTGGGCCTTGTGTAGCTAATTGTTCAGAGTTCAGCTAAGCTGATGTAGAGGGCTGTCAGGGTAGCCCATTAAAGCAACAAGCCAAGATGAAAATAAGAGTGAGAGTGAAACCTTTGACCACTTACGATGCTAACAGCAAGAGTGTAAAGCTAGAAAAAGCTCTTACTGCCCTGTTTCTTTTTTCTTCTTGAACTCGCACAGTGATTGAGGTTTGGGTGAATCAGTAGATGCGGAGGCCCCTGTACAAAAGATTGACAGATTTATAGATGGGGGGGAGGAGGGATGGGGGTGGAAATATCCTATGTTCTGAGTCATAGTGGGAAAAATATCTTCAGGGTTCCCTCCTCCTCCAGTAAGGAAATGTCAATGGAAGCCTGATGGGGCCCTCTACCAAGGCTCAGAGGAATGAAGGGCCAGGGGTAGGAAAGTATGTGTGTGAGGGGTGTGAATGCCCGAGGTGAGGGGCTGAGTCCTTCACGGCACCCCCCATTTAAGACCCATTGAGTACTGGCTGTGTCCCAAATCTGGATGGGGAAGACAGTATTGTGAGGCCAGCAAGAAGTTTAAGAAGTTTACCCAGGATGCTAACTCAACACTGACATTATGGACAATAAGCAGACAAGGAGACTAAATACTTTGTTATGTCTTTGTATTAGTGGTTAAGTGCCAAAAAAGAAAGGAAGGGAAAAGGGAAAATAGAAGGAAGGCTGAAAGGAAGGGGTGGGTGTTTGGTTTAGCTGTTAAGATCCCTGCATCGCCCATTGGAGTTGCTGGGTTTGATGACCAGCCGTGGCTGCTAACTCCAGCTTCCTGCTAATGAAGATAACCCTGGCAAGCAGCAGAGATGGCTCATGAAGATTCCTACCAGCCACCTGGATTGAGTTCCTGGCTGCCAGGTTTGGCCCAAACAAGCTGTTGTCCTTCACAGATATTTGGGGAGGGTTCAGTGTACAGAAGCTTCCCCTATCTGTCTCTCTCTAATTAGTTGTAATTCCTAAAGGAGAAAGAGGAAAAGCAGGAAAGAGGATAGGGAGTAAACAAGCATTTGGTGTTGCAGTTTGACAGTGTTTTTAGCCAAGAACAGGTAAAAATTTTAAAAATAAAATTTAAAAAAAGTTTCACTTGAAACATGGCATTTGGTAAGTACTTGAAGAATTGATCCTGACAGACACCAGAAGAGTAAGTCAGACCCAACAGTGGAAGGTAGAGATTACCTGAAGTGGAAATCTAAGGGAGGCAGCTCATCTGTCCGGAGTGCTGGGAACACAGGGAGAGGAGCAAGCTATGGGGTTGTGGAGACAGGTTCTGTGGGGCCTTGTGGCCTCTACTCGGATTTGGGACTTTTTGTTTGGGTGAGACTGGAAGCCTGCAGAGATTCTAATCACAGGAATGACATGACCTGATTCTATCTGCCCCCTTGAGGACAGAAGAGGGATAAGGGTATGGTAAGGGCCTCAGCTGGGGAGACCTGTAGGAGGCTGCTGCAGTGACCCAGGAATGAGGCGACGTTTGCCTTGGGCCAAGGAGCTAGGGTGGGATGTTGAATATGTTTGTCATGTTGTGCTCCCCTCTCATGCATTCCAAACATATTTGAATGTATCTGAAACTGGAAAGGAGTAGTATCTTAGGATTGCTGTCAGGCCAATGGCCCTTGTGACAGATATCGCTTAGTTAGTTGAAATCTGTGATAATGCTGTTGGGTTCGAGGGGGATTGCCAGCACTAATCCATAGATGGAGATTTGTTGTGGTAAATTCAGATTGTATGCATTTATATATCAAAGATTAATACCTCTGCTCAGTAATACTTCTTCACTCACTCACTTTGCTTAATACAATCAGCCCTCCAAATCCAGGACCTTGCATCCTCAGATTCTACTAATTGGGGGTCAAAAATATTCAGAAAAAACTATCTGCTCCGAACATATATGACCTTTTCTCTTGACATTACTTCCTAAGCAATGCAGAGTAACAACTATTCACACAACATTGGCATTGTCTAAGGTATCTAGAGATGATTTAAAGTAGCTGGAGGAAATACATAGGTTACATACCAAGTATTACGTCATTTTATGTACTTTTTAAAGGATATACTGATTTATTTGGAAAGCAGAGTTATAGAGAGAAAGAGGAAGAGACAGACAAAGAGAAGTCTTTCAAACTCTGGTGTACTCCCCAAATGACCAGATCTGCCAGAGCTGGGCCAGTCTGAAGATAGGAGCTTCTGGGTCTCCCACGTGGGTGCAGGTTTCCAAGGCTTTGGGCTGTGCTCAGCTGCTTAATCAGGTGCATTAGTTGGGAGTTGGATGGGGAGTGGAGCAGCTGGATTTCAAATTAGCACCCAGATCAGATTTAGGCTCCACAGGGAGTTGCTTTACCCCACTATGCCAGAGCTATGCATTTTATGTAAGCGATATGAGCAGCCTCAAATTCTGGTATTTGCGGTGGGATCCTGAAATCAACCCCTTAATGACACCAAGAGATGACCTTATTAGGGTCATCATGGTTTTGTACCTGGGCATTCACTTTCTCTAAATTTGTTCAGCATTTCAGTTTTCCCCTCAAATAAGCATTATAGACTGGTGTCAGAGCTGTCCTGAAAATGAAGGTTAATAATGTATGTATGCTTCCAATGCTGTGTGGTAGCTACAGAATTTATACCTAACTTGACAGCTTCACCAGAGGGCCTTACAGTCTGCCTCGCACCTCCAGCCCTATTTCCCATTTTCCTTAACTTGTACTTTCTCCCTAAGCCGAATTGAACGGTTTCTTTGAGATCAGGACTTGTCTGAACTGTATCTTTTCTGTTTTTTTCTCCCACTCATTAGTCTCTAGGAGCCAACTCAGCTGTCTTCTCTTTCTGTGAAAGCTTTTGACCATCAAGAAGATTAATTTTTTATCTGTGCACAAAACATGCTGCATGAAAAGGTAGCTCATCTTCTTGCCCTTTTTTCTCTTCCAGGAGTGCGGTATGCTGGGGAATCTCATTCATTTTTGCCTCCCTTGAACATAGTGATATACTTGGCACAGAACACTCATACAATATTTGTAAGAGCCTGTTTTTATGGCATTGGATTTGATGAGCCACCATGCCCTCTTCTGCAAAATGTACATAATAATAGTCCCTGCCTCAGAGAGGTGTTTCAGATTTAATTAAAATAAATACAACATAAATACTCAAATGTTTGTTCTTCTATTAATGACAGGTGTGTGTGTCATAGCCAAGATATGGAATCAACTCAGGTATTCATCAACAACTGAATAGGTAAAACAAAAGGAGCTTGAGGCCAAAAAGGAGACTGAATGGTTAATTATCTTTATTTAATATGCACAAATTATATACATTTACTAACTGTCACACTGTTCTTCATACACACACACACACACATATACACAATTCTGGCTAATCCATTTTTTGTTATTTAAAAATGGGCATTTGGCACTTGGGAAACCTCTGTCCTATATCAAGATACCTGGGTTTGAATCCTAGCTCTACTTCCACTTCTAACTTCCTGTTGAGGTCTACTCTGGAGGACAGCAGGTGATGGTTTTAAGTACTTGAGTCCCTGATGCTTGTATGAAAGGGCTGGATTACTTTAATTTGGCCTGGCCAAGTAATGATGTGCATTTGGGGGTGAACTTGTGGATTTTGATCTCTCTCTGCTTTTCAAATAAACATAATTTAAAACTTAAAGTGTTTTTACATTTAAACAGATGGAAATGCTAACTAATCAGTCTCCACATCAAACCCATGTTGACTTATCACAATGAATTCCATAAACTAAACAATTCAATGTAAATTCAATGTTTATTCTTTAAAAAATTATATCCTATTAGATATAATACTGCTAGTATGTTTTTAATAATCATAATGTATTTCCAGCTTATCTGAAAATACTTATATTTATTACTAAACTTCAGAGCACAAACTATCCCATTACAGACACTTTTTCTGTGCTCAATGTGAAATTAAAAAGCAGTGCAAAGAGAAGTTAACCCCATTTCGTTTTTCTCTTGGTGATATGATGCTGAGATATATGATCATTTGAAGATTCTAAATATAGTGCTTTGATGACCCAAAACTCTTCTCAACTGTCTCTTTTTTTTCTAATAGCGTCTGAAAAAGTACTCCCAGGAGTATTAGAGCTCTCGATGTCAAAGTTTATACAGCTTCCAGTGGAGTGTTGCATTTTAACACATAAACTTTATCTCTGCTAATGTCTGGTCTTCCTAGGTCATGATAAATGCATCATTTGGTTATTTGTTTAGTCTTTTTTCTAAGATGGAGATAAATGATTTAACATACAGGTCAAGTTGCTAAAACAGACATAATTTGAGTCTTTATCTCTGACTAAGGGGAGGAGGAATGTTTGATTTAGCAATGAAGATGTCCACAATAGAGTGCCTGGCTTAGATCACTTCCTCTGCCTCCTTTTAATCCATACATTCCAAGGTTACTTCCAAGGTGATGGC
Organism: Ochotona princeps; assembly: GCF_030435755.1. Classification (NCBI taxonomy): domain Eukaryota; kingdom Metazoa; phylum Chordata; class Mammalia; order Lagomorpha; family Ochotonidae; genus Ochotona; species Ochotona princeps. The sequence continues at coordinate 17,189,096 of NC_080836.1, forward strand.
TCAAGTACTTAGGTCTCTGCACTCACATGGGAAAGCCAAGTGGAATTCTGGCCTCTTAACTTTTGCCAGGTGTAGTCCCAGCTGTTGCTGCCATTTGAGAAATAAACCAAATGTGAGAGGTGTAGCATGTCTCTGTCTCCTTGTCTTTCAAATCAGTAAAAATTAAAATTTTGCAAAGTGTCTGAATAAGACTTTGCTGCGTCTAGTATGTATGACTTGGAAATTTTTGTAATTGCTTTGCTGACATAGATGAATGCTGTGGTTTGCATGTTTGTCTGTTCCAAAACTCATGCTGAAATGTAACCGCCACTGTGGCAGGGTCTTTTTTAAAGATTGATTTGTTTTATTAGAAAGTCAGATATACAGAAAGAAGGAGACAAAGAGGAAGATCTTCCATCTACTGATTCACTCCCCAAGTGGCTGCAACTGCCATAGCTGAGCTGACCCAAAGCAGGAGCCAGGAGCCAGGAGCCAGGAGCCTCTTTCCAGGTCTCCCACATGGGTGCAGGGATTAGAACAGGCATCCATGTAGGATCCTAGTGTGTACAAGGTGAGGAATTTAGCTGCGAGGCTGCCATGCTACACCCCACTGTGGCAGTTTTAAGGGGTGGGAACTTGGAAGAACTGATGAGGCCGTGCAGGCTTTGCCCTCATGGGTGGGGTTGATGCCATTATAAAAGGGTAAGTTCAGCTTTACTGTGTCTTTCACTCCCTTCTCTCTCCCACTCTCCTCTGCATTTTCTTGCCCCTCTTCTTCTTCCTCCCGTCATGTGATAGTGCAGTAAGACAACCTGGTGCTAACTCCTTGGTAGTGGACTTCCCACTCTCCAGAACTGTGAGTCTGAACTCTTGGTTATTAACCATTTTGCAGTGCTGTGATCAGGGTATGGTTCAAGTGTTTTCCCCAAAGTTCCATTTTTGGAAGACTGGTGCTTAGTGTGATGATGTGAGAGGCAATAGAACCTTGAGTGTTGAGCCTATAGGAAGTGGTTATATCTCTGGGGTCATTATCTCCTTAAGGTACTCATATAGTTGTTGTGGGCTTCCAGGTGGTTCTCATTGTAAAATGAGACCACGTCGTGTATCCAACTCCCTCTTCACATGGATGGTTCATTTTCTGCTTTTCTGCCATCTTTTGATGGGAGCCAGAGCAGGAGGGGCTGTTTGGAACACCACAGGGTGTAATAAGATGGAAGAAAGAAGACAAATTCAACATTACACAGAATGCATTTGGTGGGAGGGCTCACAGGTAGAAGTATGGTCTTGGGCAGCTGCATGATCACTGATCTCCATGTTCCCAGTCAGTAATAGGAGGTTTAAAAGGTTTAGCTGTACCAAGGTGGTTCATGGCTAACCTAAATACACTTGGACTTTCTCAAGAAATACTATCACTATAGACATTAGATAAGGGGTGTTTCAGCAATGCCAATCTGACAGGTCACCTTAATTACTTTTGTTCAACCTGTTGTAGAGTTTGAAATGACTGTCAGAATAAGTAAAGGGCAAGATGGTAGTTACATCCAAACTGGGTGCTCTCACATCAAGTTGAACTCCTATGGACCTCATTAAATACCAAATGCTTGTGGCCAGGCTGCTCAAGCTTGAACTTTCTGCCTGTGAAACTGTGAGCCAAATGTTCTAGTTTGAAGATGTACAGTCTCAGATGTTCCTTATAGCAACAGATTAAAAGCATTCTGATATAGCAACACAAATAGTCTAAGATAATGAATTTTAATACATGATTACAAGATCTAATACATGATTACAAGAGTTTAATTAAAGCTTTGCTAGAAGGGTGAGAATTTGGCCTAGTGGTTAAGACATCAGTTCCAAAGCCCACATCCCGTATTGGAATACCTGAATTTGATAGCAGGCTCTGCATCCTGACTCCAGCTTCCTAATAGGGGGTCTAGGAGCTAGTGTGATAATTAAACTAATTGAGTCCCTCCCACGCATGTAGGAGACATGGGCTGTGTTCCTGGCTATTAGATTCTGTGCTGTTCAGCCCTGGGTCATGGTAGGCATTTGGGGAGTGAACCAATGGATAGGAGTGCACTCTCTTTCTCTCTCTTTCCATTAATTCTTCTTGATGAATGCAGTGTTGTTTTTGATAGTTGAAGTGGCTCCCTTTCACTTTTTTTTCTCATTTAGAGCATTCAGAAACTGTAGCATTTGTTGAAAAAGTGAGTGATGGATAAATGTATTCTTTTCTAGTCGGTGTCGTCAATTTGTGATGTAAAGTATGGTAGAGGACTTTTTCTCCCCTTTCCTTTTCTTCTTGCTGATGGCCTTGACTGATGCTTCATGGGAAATAGAAGCAAATAGCGACATTCTCATTTCCCTAGCATGCTGGATTGGGACCCACTGTGTCTTTTATTTTGCCATTCCATGAGAAAGTGCCCTTGCTCCTAGCTGAAAGGTCAAGCCTTCTCTTGCGCCCTGAATCTCATTCCCTGTTACTTTCTCAAGGATTTTTTTTAGAGATCTATTATTTATTTTTATTCAAAAGTTAGATTAGCAGAGAAAAGGAGAGATAGAGAAAAAGATCTTCCATCTGCTGATTCACTCCTCATTGGCTGCAACAGATGGAGCTGAGCTGATCCAAAGCCAGGAGCCAGGAGCTTCTTCCAGGTCTCCCACACATGTGCAGAGTCCCAAGGCTTTGGGCCGTCCTCGACCGCTTTCCCAGGTCACAAACAGGGAGCTGGATGGGAAATGGAGCAGCTGGGATATGAACTGGTGCCCATATGGGATCCTGGTGCATGTAAGGTAAGGTCTTTTAGCCACCAAACTACTGCACTGGGCCCCCTTCTCAAGGACTTAATTTCTGTAGCTACGCCCTTCTCTCGTGCACCATTGATTCTGCTCTTTCTAGGGAATTGTTTTCATCAACAACCAAGCCTGTTCTTGACCTCCCATTCCTGTGTAGCTGCTGCCAAGTTATTTTGCTTTCTCATGGCAAAAGCTTCTCAGATGAATGACTTTCCATGTTTTATTTCCTCCACCCATTGCTATTAGACTTTTGTCCTCCCCCTATATCTGAACCCTTGAAACGATTCTTCGGTGACCTCCATGTCACTAAATGAAATAATACCTTTCTACTTTCCTCTTGCTCAACTTATTTGTTCCAAATGAATACCTCTTACCTCTTGAGACTCTCCTTTCCAATGCCCCCCCCAACTTCCTGTTTTTTTTTTTTTTTTCTGTCAGTGCCTATTCCATTGACTGTAGACTGGTAACTCCCAAATGTACACATCCAAATGTAACCACTTAGAGTTCTTTCTATTCTAATACTACTTGGCACCCACCCCCTCTTTGAATGTCTATTATGATCAGCTTTCAGTGTAAATGAACACAATAGACTACCCTTATGCACGGTTTTGCTTTTTACAATTTCAGTTACCTTGTGTTCCACAGTGGTCTGAAGAATTCCAGAGATAAACTTGTCATAAATGTTAACTTGCATGCCCTTCTCAGCACTATAATGAAATTATTCTCTTGTCCCATTCTATCTGTAACACAGTACCATTGAATCATCTCAGCTATCAGATCAGATCACTGTCATGGTAATGCTGTGCTTGATTCAAGTGGCCCTGACATTACAATAATGGTCCGAAAGTGCAAGAAAGAGTAGACCAAAGAAGCAATAAGATACTTTATTTAAGTGGAAAGGTAAAAAAACAATAAAATATGTTGAAAGAGATATTGAGAGACTGCATTCACTTAATTTTTAATAGAGTGCATTAATATAATTGTCTTATTTGTCATTGTGAATCTCTCATCATCATACATTTATAATTTTGGTAAGTATGGATAAGTCATGTACAGAAAAAAAGCACAGTTTATACAGGTATGTGCTCTTCACTATCTGAGGTTTCAAGCATCAAAAGTTCTGGAGGGGTATCTCCTGTGAATGTGAGAGGACTACCCTACCAGTCTACCATACTGCTACTATCCTCTGTGACTGATACTTTCTTCCTTTTATTTTTCTTTGCTGCCCCTTCCTTTAAATCAGCCACCTGTGGATTGGGTCTCTTGATGATGTTTTAGCATCTAATAGGCTTCCTTCATAGTAATTATCATACCTACAAACAGGCAATCAGATGTGTGAGTAGGTTTAATGTCAGTCTTGCTTCCTAGGCCTCTAAGACTCCTGAAACCAGAGATTAGCTATGTTGTTTACTGTAACTTCAGGACCCTACAAATTGCCTAGCACATATTGGAAACTCAGTAAATATTTTTAGAAGAAAAAAGTAGATGTTCTACATTGTTTTTCATTGTTATGTAAACTTGTTTTAACTAGTTATAATCTAGTTAATTCTTCTTGCTGTATGTGTGGACAATTTCCTATTTTTCACTATCTTAAAGTGATTCTGTGATGAGCATCTCCACAGCTAAATCTTCTGCACATGTTTATTCATGAATTCAAAAAAAAATTGCTCGTCACTGATTTTATAATAATCTGCAAATGTGACCATCATTAACTCCTCCCTTCCCTATATAAGCAAGCCACTCAGCCATCATCAGGCTACCTTTGAATGCCTTGTTTTGAATTTTAGTGCCTTGCCTTGCTTTGGCCTTTAGAATGTGATGGAAATAGGGTCAACAGATGAAATTCAAGGTGCCTCTGTATTGTTTTGCTCTTTAATATGAAATACTTAATTTGGTTTTCATCTCTAGCTCCTGACGCTGAACTCCGAAAGCCCTTATTTATAGAGGTGAAAGGGACATGTTTTGTTATTCACAACAAGTGCCTTCTAACTACATCAAAGTTTATGTTAGTGAGCTGACAAAGGGTTGTCAGTGGAATGAACCATGTGATAGAGGGTTGGAACTTGTAGTTCCACCTCTCAGCCTCCAGAAGGAAGAGAGGGGCTGGAAATTGCCCCTGTGGAAATTGCCAACAATTTTATTAATAATGCTTTGGTGATATAATGAAGCTTCCATAAAACCTCTAAATGGCTGAGTTCCAAAAGCTTCCAGGCTGACTGATGAATACGTGGAGATGCTGAGAAAATAGTGATCCCAGAGAGGGCATGAAAACGCACCATCCTACTTCCTTAAGGTGGTAGTTGGTGACTTTAAGATTATTCTTTTGTAATAAAGCTGAAAAAGTATGTGAAGTTTTCCTGGTTTAATGAGTCATTCTAGAAAGCTATTGAATCTGAGGATGGGGTTGTAGAAAGGTCTAATTAGTAACCAAGTCAGGACAGCATAGTTACCCACTACTTGTGATTGATAATTGAATTTTGGGACAGTGTGTGGTGTTGGTATGGTTTGGTGAAACTGAATTCTTAATTGGTGGGATTAAAGCTAACTTTGGCCCATTAGTATCAAAATTGAGTTGAACTGTAGGATGTCCTGTTGGTGTTCTCCAAGAATTAGGGAATTAGTTGTTGTCAGAAGTGTTGTAGGAAAAGTAATAGTTTCTTCCCCTTTTCAATTAAATTTGAAGATTGAATCAGTAGAGAAAGTGATAAATTTGTTTATATGAAATTGAAATGTAACTGAGCATCTGTGTTATTGCTTGATAATCTAACAACACTACTAGGAGTGCTGACAGGAGTCCAGTTACTGGATTAGCCTTTAAGAAGGTTGGTAGTTTTGCCTTTACCCTCTGGAATCCAGCTGTCATTTTGTTAAGAACATTGGACTAGACTGATGGATAAAGACAGACCACCTAGAAAAATCATACAGGAGGAGATATCTTTTTGAATTTTCTAGCTCCAACTGTAATAGAACATTCCTAAAACTATTGGGAGTAGTTACCACCCTACCGCATTCCCAAACTGGTCTGTTTGTTTAGTATCTATTTGGAGATAAAAAGAAAAGTAGTTTATTTGCAATGCACAGAGCAAGGAGTAAGAAAGCCTGTACTCAATTCCCAGATTCCCCAAGGAATTAAAGGCAATGAATCTTTAAAGTGTTGGTTGAGCAGTACATGATCAACCACTCTATGGATCTCTAGTTAAGCCACAGTGTACATTATCTTCCTTTAATTGGTCGTTGATCAGGGCCAATGTGTTTCCTTTCAAAATGCAGAGTTGTGTCCCAGTCTGTTTGGGTCTTAGGGTAGGTTGGGTGTTATTTGGTTTCATTAGTGATTGTGAGTTTCTGTAAAGCTTTCGGAATGCAGACTAACATTGAGATGGATTGTTAGGGGAAATTTCAGTCTTTATGGTTCTGGCTTTACCCTTCTGCTAATTCCTTAACTTAGGAATTATTTTTTGAAGAAGAACAACAGGTTAAGCGAGAGATAATGGGAGCTGATGCAATCTATATCAAAGGCACTTGGGGTAGGGGATTAACTTCATAAAAAATCCACAGGCTCAGGAAATCTGGCTTAGGGGGATGGGGTCTTTAAACTATATTGTGAGGATCAAGAGCCCAGGCTGGGCTGGGACAGACCGCAGCTAGACTTTGTTCCGATTCTTGCCATGACAAGATAGAGAGCAGAAAAGTAATATTTAAATAAAAGGCAAAGGAATAGTGTGGACAGGCTAAAGAGAGACTGCCTGCACCCAGACTGGGGTCATCCTTTTATAGGATAGAAGTGCTGCTCTGGGTGTGACTGCAGGGCAAGTGGGAGTCTCCCAGAAGATGTCCCAGCATGTAGAGCAGCACAGACAGAGAGATTTAGCTGCACAATGAGGAGTTGGTTTGCTGAGTCTTCAGCCATGTTGAATCAGCATAGAAGATGCTGATGGGATTTGAGAAGAGCCTGTGGCTTGGGTATTGGAGGTTCTCAGCTGCTGTCCCTTCCTGACTGCCTACCTTGCCACATCAGAGTATCTGATGAAACACGCTAGATTGATTTTAGAAAGATTACAAATGTGTTCTTCCTGCCATTGGAGTGAGGGCTTTTTGTGGTTTTCTTAGCTCTTTCACTGCATTGCAGGCCTGGTGGTATGATATCTGGGGAGTAGGGAGAAGCAGAAAGTAGTTTACAAAAAGACCCCATTGCAGGGAGACAGAACCAGAGAAGCTGCAGCTACATCAGGACACAGTGTATTGAACTTCAAGTCTGACACTTTAATGGGATGAGATTTCTTGCTGTCTTGGGAGGGGATGAACACATTTTGTATATGGGAAGAATGTAATTTGTGGAGGTCATCATAAATTATAATGGTTACAGGTCTTTGTCAACTTCATGAAGAGACAGTCCATTTCCTCTCCCACACTGATTCTGGGTCATTCTTTGTAACTTGCTTGGACAAACAGAATATAATAGAAGCAATGATGTGTGTGTGTGTGTGTGTGTGTGTGTGTGTGTGTGTGTGACTTTCAAGAATGGTGTTCTGGGAAACCAACTTTTGAAAAACAGTTAAAAAAATATAAGTAGCTTGTGATTCCATTCCCATGATTTTTTAAAAATTGTTTTTAAATTTCTTAAATTGAAAGGCAGAAAAAGAAAGAGAGTGAGAGAGACAAAAAGGGAGAGAGATCTTCCATGTTCTGTTTTTCCGGTTCCGTCACTAAGTGATTTCTCAACAGTCAGAACTGGATCAGACTGAAGCCAGAAGCCAGAGACTTCACCCAGGTCTTCCACGTGGTGGCATCAGTGCAAACACCTGCCCCAACACCATTATCTCTTGTCTTTCTTAGTACATTAACAGGGAGGAGGACTACAAACCAGAGGACCAGGAAGTTGCTTACCTGAATGTGGAGGTGAATGGTGTAGATGAAGAAAAGCAAGAGGGTAATGGGGAAGACTTTGATAAACAAGAGAAGGAGGAGGAAAGTATAGAAGGGAAAGAAGGGGGAATCAGTGGAAGAAACAGATTTTGTGTTAAGATTAGATGAGAATGAAGAGTGGAATGAAAATGATGCAGAAAGTAGGGATGTAAAAAGATAAAGAAATAGATGATAAGGGGGGTGATGATTAAGAACAGCCCAATTCACTCCCCTCCCCCTGCCTATAAAAAAAAAAAAAAAGCCTGTTCTATACTGGTTAGACCTCCTCATATAAAGCCCAGGATATCCACCCACCAAACGGCCCGAGAATAGTTCCTGTGAGATCCCACCTTACTTCACTTAGTCTATTATGGCGGTAATCCACCACCACGCTTGGGGTCCTTCCATTCAATGCAACTGTCAAGAGTCGTGGGGTCTTGTGCAAAACTCTGTGATTGTTGAGCCAGCATTGCCTGGTTACCAGTCACACCCAGACTGCAACAACATTTTTTTCTCTGTGTTTTAAAGATTTATTTTGTTTAGGTGAAAGTGTTACTGAGAGGAAGAGAGAGAGAGAAAAGGGGAAAATATATCTTCCAGATGGCTGCAATGGCCTAAACTGTGCAAGACTGAAGTCAGGAGCCAGGATTTCATCTGGGTCTCCCAAGTAGATTCAGGGGTCCAAGGTCTTGAACCATCTTCCACTGCTTTCCCAAGATCATTAACAGGAAACTAGATTAGAAGTGGAGCAGCTGGGACTCTGGCATACCTATGGGATGCCAGCATTCCGGTCCGAGGCTTTACCTGCAGACCACAGTGCTGGCTCCAACATTTTTGCTTTTTGTACAGCAAAGAAGCTTTGTATATAAAATCTTGGAGTGAGTATTGGAGCACAGGGGTGTAGCTGCTGCTTGGAATATCTGCATCCCATACAAGACCAAGTGCCTTGGATTGAGTCTCACCTCTGCTTGTACTCAACTTTCTGGTAACACACACTTTGGAAGACAACAGTTGGTGGCTCAGGTACTTGCGCCCCTGTTGCGCATGTGGGAAAGACCCAGATGGGGTTCCCAGCTTCTGGTTTCAGCCTTAGCCGAGCTCTAATTATTGCGGGAATTTGTAAAGTGAATCAGCAGATGGAAGATCTTTTTCTCTATCAATCTGTCTTGCAAATAAATAAAAACAAACAAACTTAAAAAAATACCATCTTACCACTAAAAATTATTTCCAAGTGAGAAGTTAAAAGAAGTTTTAAAGCTCCATAATGTAATAGGCTTATGTGTTCTAGGAATGCTATTCCTTCAGTTCTACTTATTTCTCTGGAGAAATAGACAGTTTTGAATTAGGTGATGATTTTAGGACCTTATCCCATGAAGCTGAAATAGAAGCAAGTGAAAATCTAAGCTGGAATCATCTCAAAAAGAAATCTCTTTCTCCTGAGACAAGCCACAAGCAAAGCCCAAATGTACTTCCTTTAAGTTTGTAACAGTGGAGTGGGGGCAGTAAAGCCTTATGGTTCTGTAGTCTCTTATGGACAAACATGTGATTAAAGGCCTGACTGTTAAGTGTGGAATCTGGAGGCGAAGTCCCCAGGTGGGGCTTTGGTTTCCCTCCAAGAGGTAGAAGCATAAGTGCCTGAATCCAAATGTTGCAGGCACAATCATAAATCTTTCTTGGAAACTTGGCTCTTGCCCATGCAGGAGACAAAGGGTTTCCCCTTTGTGCTTTTGTGTATTCCTCTCCCACCGCAGCAAGTGTCTGAGAGATGGAAGAGCGGATTAATGTCTTATGACTTCACATTCCTCTGTAAGTTTCTTTGCAAATAAAATTGATTTTTTTATGGGCTTCACAGTCGTACAAGAAATTCCAATAATTCAAATTCTGTTTCAGGTTTTACAGTTTCTGTTGTTTTTTTCCCCTCTATTTAGAGGATGTATCTTGAAACATGAAGATACACTCCCTGCTGTCTCATTTCATAGAACAACTTCTTCTCCACATTCAGCAGCCGTTGAATAAACAACGCAGTTGCATTTCACAGAAATTTGAATTAGCAAATGTGAGAGGAAACATACTATTGAAGTCTCCCTTTATGCACACAAGTTGAAATAATATAAATTTCCCACAATAACGTGTGTTTATTTTGCATTAAATAGTAAGTCTGACAGAAGAAATGTAGTACAATGGTCCAGATTTATGTGCAGAGAAAATATTTGTTGCATTCCATTTATTCTTGGGGGGATCTTTGGAATAATGCGCATTTTGAATTTTGTGAGACTTTCAAAAGTATTTCCCAGAGTGGTGCTCAAGTAGCATGGATGATCCAACTCCCCAACCGAGATTCCATTTGATTAGCATTAATTCAATGATTGCTAATGGTGTGAGTTATAGATTGCCTACTCCTGTGCCAGGTGCTTGCTGTGTTTCCATGTGCTCAACAGTGTGTAGATTTATGAGACAGGCATTGTTCATGTTATTTCCATTCTATCTGTGAGAAGTCTCATGTTTGGCAAATTTGGAGATTTCTTTCTCCATAAATTCTGAGGTATTTTGTGAACTAATTCAGTATTAGACGTTTATATGTTTCTCTCAGTGATTTCGGTGCTGCAGAAAGAGAGTGAGGTCTTTGATTCTTGATCGTGGCTTTTCAAATGTTAAATTTTGGTCGGCTACTTGGGTCCTGGATCATTCAAATAAATTTTAGAAAAGCAGGTAAATCTATGTTTGGGATTAGTCAGAAATAGAGTAGCTACTTCACCCCCCCCTTTTTCTGTGCATGCTGGAAATTTCCCATATAATTATTCACATTCTTTTTTGAGATAGTCTTGTATACCTCTTCTATAAACATCAATGTTTCATCAACATTTTCCTCTTCGTAGGCATGGTTTATATTAACTATATCATGGGGGGATGTTGTGCGGTGGTTTTTATTTTGTAACTTTTTTATGTTGGAGTTAAAAAACAGTAAATCTATTAATAGAGGGTGCTTTGGTTCCTTCCTGCCATGTGAGGCATCCCATGACCTATGATGTAATCTCCATCACTAAATCCTTCAATTCAGGGAGACAAAACAGCCTGGGACAGGGAACTAAATCGTTTTAATGTCTTTCAGTCTTTGGATGCAGTTCAGCACCTGGAATGAAGAAAGATGAGCTGAACTGGAAATGGGACTTTCAAACTCCATTCCACTTACATTTTCTATCCGGGAAAGTGTGGCCACACCCACAAATTCCTGTGAACTAAAGCCATCAAGTCTTGCTTCATAACTGAAAATCTTTACAAGATTGTCATGAATTATTTTTTCATATTTTAGTGTTTTATCTATTTTTATAATTATTTTTATTTTGATGATTTTTACATAGTTGATTAGGGTGATAAGGGTCAAGGGCTACAGGAAGGTGGGTGAGATCACTATTTCCACATTCTCTTTTTTCCCTTCCTGTATCTGGGAGAAGGAGGGAGACAAGGGGAGAAGCCACACCCAGCTTCCCAAATGCTTCTGCACCCTTGGATGGAGGACAGCCACCTGACACCACCCCAGGGTCTCCGGGGGGGGGGGGGTCATGCTCTGAGGGTCCTGCTCATGAGGTTTCCATAGTTCAACAGTTCTGTATTTTGCTGATCTTGCCACTCCAAGCACAATGAAATCTCTCTAGACTCCACAGGCTAACATAATCCGACTTAGAGATGCTGCTTGCCAAGGTATTCACTGCCAACACTTGGCTGGAGTAGTTGATCGATTTGTTCTGTCCTCAATCTTCTGCTATGGTACCAGGTGTCTTCTGCAGGTTCCAGTGTACTGCCATATCCTCCATGTGCTTCTGGATATGCTGTCCAGTGCTTCATCTAAGCCACTGAGGAGACCCAGCTTTGACACATGCATTCCACGGTCAGACCAAGGAACCTGCAATTTTCTCCATGGTTGGACTTCTGCGTCCAGTGGTTCAGTTGGGGGGATTCCCATAGAAAATTAATCTCAGGTGATTCCTGACCTGATTCTCGTGTGTGCATACCAGTACAGAGTATGGCACAATCCGTCACCCAAATTGGCCTTTGTGCACACTGTTAGTTGCAATTGCTGGGTCAGTTGTCTCCAGCCTGTCTTCTACACAAACTAATGCATATTGCAGCCCAGTCTGATCCTGCCCATTGCACACTTGCTCCCCATGCATACCAATGGAAGCTGTAGCTTACTAGGAGTGACTTATAATAACCCCCACCAGGCCTGGCCCCTGCCCTGGTTCCCGTGCTTGCCAGAATGGACAGCAGACTGGTCCAGTCTGCCCCATATCCCATTCAGCTTTAATACATGTCAATGGGCATTGAAGCTTAGTTCAACCCAACCAGCCCCACTATCCGGCCCACATACGTGCCGGCAGGTGCCACTCTGTCTATCCATGCCTACCCCAGTTCTGGTTCTCATGCTCACCAGTTTAAGTGGCAACCCAAGAGGGAAGTGCCAACTGTTTCCCTACTGGGTCCACTCCCACTCCTAGATCTTGCACTCTCCAGGTGGTTCTGCAGTTTAACTTGACAGAATTAGCCCCACATGCAAGCATCTGCCAGCTGATGCTATGGCAAAGCCCAACCAACCTACACCCACTCTGACTTATGCATGCACCAGTAGGAACAGTCAACCCAGTCTGGCTGCCCCTGATCCAGTTCACGTGAGGCCAACAGGTGTTGTATCCCTACCTAGCCTGGTCTGTTCTCGTCCCAACTCTCACACTCACCAGTGGGAGTGGTGATCAAGCAGGGGAGCTCCCCTAGCAAATTTACTTCCCTACCTGCTAGGTCTCACGTGTGCTCGTTGGGTGCTGTGGCCCAGTCTGACATGGCCTGCCTCACCTTGACATTTGTCAATGGGTGCTGTCGCCTGGCAGGACCAGACCCACCTCCAATTCCATCTCATGCTGGTAAGGCTACAGCCTAGCCCAGCCCAGCAGGCCTCTAGTCCTGGCCCTGCTGTGAACTAGCTTGTGTTCCGGTCCAGCCTAGCCTGACCCACACTCCATTCTGGTGCTCAGATTTCATGATTAATTTTCGTTAACAATTTTCAGTGAGGAAGCTTCATGAAGGTAGGAACATTATCATAGAAGAATGTCTAACTTACAGGAGACATTTGATTATTTTTGAATGACTGAATGATTCAGTAATTGAGACTTCATGAAAGAAGCTTCCACATAAATTTAATGGGAGAAATAGGGACTAAAAAAGTAGAAGGAGCACAGGAAGAAGAGCCTGGAGGACTGGGTCCAACTTTCAGCAAAAGCCTCAAATGGGGAAGTGTGTAACCTTTGGCAGGTTCCTAAATATCACCAAAGCCTCTCACAATCCTCTCCACATTCTACGTTCTGATTAAGGTCTTTTGACAGTAACTAAAGTTCTAAAAGATGAATTACTGAAGAGACCAATGCTGTGACATGGTGGGTTCACACTGATAGCTGCAATGCTGCTGGCTATCCCACATTGTAGCATCAGTTTGAATCTCAGCTGTTCAGCTTTTAATCCAGTTCCCTGTATTGCCCTGGGAAGACAGCAGAAGATGGTTCAAGAGCCTGGACCCCTGCCACCCACATGGGAGACCTGAAAGGAGTTCTTGGCTTCTGACTTTTGCTTGGTCTAGTCCTGGCCATTGGGGCCATCTAAGTAGTGAACCATCAGCAGATGGACAATCCTCCACTCTCTGCCTTTCAAATGAACAAATACATACATAACCTTTTAAAAATGGTTAGTTAATGGAATACTCACATGCATTCTAAAAACATTTATTCATTTATTTTATTGGGAGAAAGAGACAAACAGAGAAAGCTCCAATCTGTTTTTTTTTCACTCCCTCAAATACAAGCAATAACCAGGCCTGGGCCAGGTGAATGTGAAGAGTTTGAAATTCAATCTAGGTCTTCTGTGTGGGTCTCAGGGATGTAACTACTTCAGCCATCACTTCTGCTCCCCAGGGTGCACATTAGCAGAAAGCCAGAGTCAGAAGCAGAGCCAAAACTCAAACATGGACACTCTGATATGGGGTTTGTGTGTCCCAAGTCTTCTTAGGCCAAATACTTGCCCCTAATTTGTGCATTTTTAGAGTCTGTTTATCTGAAAGGTCATAGGTTATACATCAGCATATTTTTTAACTAAAGTAGTAATGCCAATGATACACACTGTGGATGTGGTGGCTGTTTCATGCCTAGTTTATGTTCTATTAATGTGACTTGTTACATAAATCATGAAAGCTTTTCTTCTCCTACATATTTCCCTGGACACATCTGCATTTATTTTTGTACCCATGTATCTACTTTAAACAATTTTACAGTGTTCATTTGCTAAGGTAAGGGTTGCTTTTAAAGGAGGTTCATTATTGTTTGACAGGTGTATCCAAAGGGAGAGAGTTGGCAAGATTTACCCTACTCATCAAAGAATCAAACCCTGACATTCAGACTGCCTATCTGGAATTGGAGTCACACTTGTCCAGCAGCCAAAGGAAAACAATCACCTCCTTGAGAGTCAGCATTTTCTTATCTTCATTATCACATATTCTGAAAGTGCTAAGGTAAAGAACAAGCTGAATCGTGTTGCAGGAGAGGCCCCGAGTGCTTATTCTGCTGTAAGCTTGGCGGATGAGGGAACTGGAGTTCTTCATATCTGAACCTCCAGTTTCAGCTTTGTCCAACCAGTGCATGTACAGGTAAATAAGACCGCTCTTTGAGTTTGTTCCTTCTTTCATTTTAGGCATCACCCATTCTGAGCAAGATTGTATTCTGGTCAATGGTTTCCAAATTTATCTGTAATTTCAGAAACGGTAAAATGCAGGATATACACTTTCTATCTCAAACCCATCCTCACATGTATACACATGTGAGTATGAACACACAGATACGCACTCACCTGAACATAGAAATTAAATTTCTTGGACATAATGTTTATCCTAACAACATTCAAGTCATCTGCTACTTTTTTTAATGGTGTGTTGTTTTTTTTAAAAAAAATATGATGACTATGATGGGTCACTTAGTTTTAGGACCCTCTCCAGTGGCCTGATAGAAGGGGAAAAAACTTTTCTACATAATTTCAAGGGATTTCAAGAAATTCAGAGGGAAATTAGGAGCCTTTACTGAGAAAATGCACTGAATTAGCAGCAGAAACCCAAGCAACTCTCAACAGTGGTACAGTGGGACAGTGGTACAGTGGGACATTGGGACAGTGGGACAGTGGGACAATGGAGCAATTCCAAATGCAATAGAATTAGGTGGACCCAATCTCATACCAACGACAAAAATTAACCCAAATGTGGAAGGGGTAGAATTGTTAAACTTCTTGAAGAAAACAGACATCAATCTTCATGACCTTGAATTAGGCAGTGATTTCTTGGGTGAGACACATAGAAAATCAGGAAGAAAAAAACAGATTATTCAGGAGGAATTCTTCAAACTGCAACATTTTAATGCTTCAAAAGGCAGCATCAACTACAGAACAGGAAAGACTTTTTCAAGTTATTTGTGAAAGAAGATATAGGTGTCTAGAAAATATGAAGAACTCTTACAACTTAACAAAAAGACAAACAATTACAAAATGGACTAAAATCTGCACAGACACCTCAGACATTCTTCAGTGTTTGAGAAAAGAAGGAAGGAAAGATAGTAAGAAGGGAGAAAGAGGAAAGGAAAGAAGAGCAGGCAGGAGAGACTGAGAGAAGCAAAGGAAGACAGAAAGAGGGGGTGATTATTTCTTGGGACTTGTGAGCAATAGGGTTTTTTAACTTATTACAATTATTATGGTACAATTCTATAGGGTCTGGGATTTCCCTACCCCCTCCCCAAATTCCCACCCACTCCAACTGATTTTACCCCACATCTTCACAGCATTATATTCCTTAATTAGCCGTCATAAGCACATCAGTCTGTCAATTATGTCCTGACATTGCTGGTACAGATAATGTCAGACAGTCCAGCATCCTAAGTAATGGGTATTTTTTTTAATATCAGGAATCAAACATGGGAGACATGACCAAGTGCGTTTCAGGATCAGTGTCACAGGTAACTTGTTACCACAGTCTCCAACTAGGGGATGATAACCTAGTTACTTCAACAAATAAAGGAAACGGAGTCCCAAAACATGTAATGTCTGTCTCAAGATATATATTTGATTTCTTTTTTAAAAGGGTTTATTTATTTATTTATTTATTTATTTATTTATTTATTTAAAAGGTAGAATTACAGGGAGAAGGACAGGAAAAGACAGAGACATCTTCCATTTGCTGCTTCATTCACCAGATGGCTGCAACAGGCAGAGCTGGGCCTGTCTAAAGCCAGGAACCAGGAACATCAACCAGGTCTCCCAGAAATGTGCAGGGGTGCAAACTCTTGGTCAATCTTTTGCTGCTTTCCTAGGCACATTAGCAGGGAACTGGGTTGGAAGTGAAGCTACTGGGATTCAAATCAGTACCCATACAGAATGCTGACCCTGCAGGAGGCAGCTTTACCCACTGTATCACAGCTCCAGCCCCCTGTTTATTTAATTTCAGACAAGCTAGAATTAGTTCAAGAATTAAATGATTCAGGGCCTGGCGGCGTGGTCTAGCAGCTAAAGTCCTCTCCTTGAATGCGCTGGGATCCCATATGGGCACCGGTTCTAATCCTGGCAGCTCCACTTCCCATCCAGCTCCCTGCTTGTGGCCTGGGAAAGCAGTCGAGGATGGCCCAATGCTTTGGGACCCTGCACGCATGTGGGAGACCTGGAGGAAGTTCCTGCTCCTGGCTTCGGATCAGCACAGCACCAGCCATTGCGCTCACTTGGGGAGTGAATCATCAGATGGATGATCTTCCTCTCTATCTCTCCTCCTCTCTGCATATCTGACTTTGTAATAAAAATAAATAAATCTTTTTAAAAATGACTTATAAAAAAGAATTAAATAATTCATTAAATATTACACTAAGAGAAAGTATAGAGAAATGAGGGACAACGAAGCAGGAATTAGGGACAAGTTAAAGACACAAAACATACTTTGCCATAGTGACCATAGATCTCCTGGACACAGGCATGGGATTTGCAGTGTTAAGATTAGAATAATCCACAATGATGTCAGGTTAGGACCATTGAATGGACCCTGTGGGTGCTGGTTAATTAAAAAAAATAGGTATAAAAGACCTGGTGTTCTGTTAGTGTCGTCTGTAATTCTCTTCAGAAGCAAGTGAATGTGGGAATGATTTCCTCCTGGTGTACTAAACATCTCCCACTCATATTTCTCTACTACCACAAAATAGCAGGCATCCTCATTTTGTGGTTTGGGAGAAAGCCTGATCTGTAAAGCAATTACAACTTTCCTCCCGAATTATTAAAAAAAAAAAGTCAAATGGGGATGTTTGGTAGCTCAACAAGCTAATACTCCAACTTGCAGTGCCAGCATCCCATATAAGCGCTGCTTTGTATCTGGCTGTTCTACTTCTGATCCATTTCCCTGTTAATGGCATGGAAAAGTCACAGAGGATGGATCAAGTCTTTGAGTCTCTGCAACAACATGGGAGACACAGAAAAACTTTTGGTTTTAGATCAGTTCAGCTGCAGCCATTGAGGCCATTTGGGGAGTGAACCAGCAGTTTGAAGATATTTTTTTCTGTCTCTCCTTCTCTCTGTAAATCTGCCTTGCCAATAACAATAAATAAATATTTTAAACAGATGATTGAGCAGGACACTATTGAAAAAGTTTGGTGACTAAACAGAAGAGTAAGCCTACCACAAAAAAAGTCACAGAGAGAGGTGAATGTGTGATGACTTCTATTCTTCTTTGATTGTTGTAGGTTATCTCTTAGTAACCTGTCACAATCTTGAACCTAGTTATAATATCATCATTAATTATAATATAGAGCAGGAAATACAGCTTTTTGGTTGGCACAATATCATTAATAAAATCTTGGTTCCATTGGAAAGGAAGACAGAATGCATATTCAGTAGGTGATTACCAACCAATTTCATCTCCTATTTTTAAAAATGATGGCTTTAAAATGATGGAATATACCAGAGGGGCTAGAATTAAAGATTTTTAAATAAAATATTCATATATTTCTTTTTTCAAAGCTTTTTAAAGTATATGGGATATCACTTCTAATACTGTAGAGAACTGCAAGGTGGTGAAGCTTATTTCAGAAACTACTATAGAAACTGATGATCCTAACCGTTCTATGTGGTATGTTGGATGGCAACTTTCAGAGAGGATGAAACTAAAAGTATCTTCCTCAGTCTTATATAGCTAAGAGCTCTGATTCGTTCTCTAATTTGGCTACTTCAGTGCAGGCTGAGTACATTGTGGGAATCTCCCATGAAGGACGTTGCTAGTATTGGGATGGGGAGGGAAGTTGGTATGGGCAAGCATGGCACCAATGTCACAGTAATCTGTGTTCTCCAAACTCTTCTACCTATGAGTAGAGCTGGAATCTCCACACCTACTGTTGCTATTTTACAGACGTCATATGGCTTTGCAATCCTCAGTAGGATTTCTGAAGTGTAACTATTTGGTAGGTATGGGCATTCGATTGTATGATTAGCATTGTTAGTGGCCTGTCCTCTGTATATTTATGCAGAAAGTGAGAGAAAGAAGAGTTGTCCGCAATGCCCATGTCACCGTGTACCCCGAGTTGAGCGGAGGGACTAGGGTTACAAAAAGGACAACACACAGTGGGTCATTCTTGTAAAGAGAATGCCATTTATTTGAGGTTAGCCTGCCTCTTTTATAGTCTTCCTAGTTCCTCCCAGTATTTTCCCCGATTCTCTAGCAACTCCTAAGCTCCCCTGGGGGCATCTTAAAAAGGGGGAAGCAGGGAAGAGGGAACTGGCTGTCAAGCCAGGGGCTAAATGTATCAGGCCAAGATTGCCCATCCTGTTACCCCTAGAGAAACAAGCTAAGCTGTGGAGTTAACCCTTGTGAGACCAGGGCCGACAAAGAGTCAGATTATTTAGAGTTGTGAACTACTTAATAACAGACACACACATAAAAAAGTGAAAATAAGTGTCTACCCAGAGTTTAGGGAAATTGAAATTGTTAATGTTTTACATACTCGAATGCTACAACAGTCTTATTTTCATTCATTTATTCAATTGAGTTGAGACTGTGTTCATAAGCAGGTCTGGCATAAAGATATAAAAAGAAGTCAGTCATGATACTATGCCTTAAGAAAAGATGTGGTTATTGAAGCATATTAATTTTGCATTGAAAAATACATAACTGTTTCCCTGGAAAGACTGCACTAATAAAACTCTTTTGAACTTTTTACGCCATGTAATCAAGTTGAGATTTTGGTGTATTAGGTACTGAAAACATTTTATAGATCACTGTAATGATTGACAATATTTCAAATATAAGATGTCTACAAATTGAAATTATATAACAGGGCATCTCAAAGTGCTCACAGAGTGGGATGAAAATATAAGTTTATCTTGGAGTGAAGTTTTGAAATCCATGTATATGTTTCTTATAATAGATATTTCCATGAACTTTTTAACATTCCTTGTGTATGAGTATATAGGAAAAATTATGCAATAATATTCTCAGGAAATGAAATATTCTCCTTCAAAACAAAGTGACTTATTATCTAGTTGTATTTGTTTAGATTCTTCCAACTTTTAGCATAAGTAAAATATATTGCAAGCAAAATGTCTAGTATCAGAAGTGTCTCTGGAATTTTCTCTTTCATATTACATAAACTTTGTGTAAAACATAACTAAATTGCTAATATTTTTTAATTTTTAAAATTTTTTCTAAAAATTCATTTGTGAGACATCTACTGATTCTCTCCTCAAATCCTGCGGTGACTGGGCTGGGCTGAAGCCAGAACAAGGATCTGGGAACACAATCTAAAATCTCTCATATGGCTCAAGTAGCTGTGTCCATCCACTTCCTCAAAGGGTCTGCAGATCAGGAATCAGGAGCCAAAGTTGTGGCTGAGTCTAAGCGGGTATTAACTTCTAACAAAATGCCCATTCTCTACCTTTAATTTTTTTTTAATGTTTATTAGCAATACAGAGAAATAGAGACAGACAGATCTTCTAATCATTGGCTCACTCCTCACACACCTGCACCAGTTGGGGCTGGGCCAAGCCAAGGGAGTCAGCAACTCCATCCAGATCTCCCATGTGGGTGGCAGGGGCCTAAGTGCTTGAGCCATTATCTGTGCCTCTAAGGGTATGCATTACCCAGAAGCTGGATTAGAAGGGGAGACAGGAATCACTGCCAGGCATTCTGATATGGGAATGTAGGAGTCTCAAGTGGGAGCTTACCCGAGGGTTACAATACCTACCCCTGAGTTGCCTTTGTATTTGACCAATTATGGTTTTTTTTTTTTTATTATAAACACTACTCTGAATCTTACTCATATGGTTCTATCCTTTGCTGATATGACTGACCCTCGTGAAGTTGGTCTTGAACCTTTTTGACGTTATCACAGACATTTTTGATGGTTTCCTTGCTTCAATATGACCATGTATTCCAGATCTGAAAGTAGCCATTCAACACTTAATCTTATAACTAATGGATAGATCCAATGGTGGAGGGTCATGTTATTTTTTACTATATCTGAAAAGAGTTTTCATGTAGTTGTTGAAAGGGAAAGTAATTTTGTTGCTCGGACAAGTTCTGCATAAAAATATGCTTTAAAATATTCAATTGCTTAACCTAGTACTATATTTGGTTTTTCTATACTTTCTTATGAAATTCATATTTGATGAGGACTGAGTTGAGAGAGAGATCTCTGTCACAATGTATGTCAGCTTTCATTACTCTTTAATATGCATATTTTTTAAAAGGCAAAATTACAGAAACTGGAAGCGGGTTGGAGAGGAAGAGAGAGAATATTGATCTTTTATACAGTGGTTCACCTCTCAGGTGGCCAAAATATCTGAGGTTGGGCCAGGCAGAATCCAGAAGCTTCATCTAGGTCTTCCACATGGGTGGCAGGGGCCCAAACAGTTGGGCCATCTTCCACCTGTTTTTCCCTGAATCTTATCTGGGAGTCAGTTAAGAAGTGGAGCATCCGAACATGAGTTGTGCTCATCTTGGAAGCTAGCATTACAGGCAACAGTTCGATACAGGTATCATAATGCCAATTCCATCCCTCTTTAATGCAACACCCCACTGTGGATAACAAGTGCCAGAAATTATCTATAACTTTGGACAAAACTTTGTGAAAAGAGCCGCATCGCTCCTGTAATTGTGTGTATTTAAGGGATGACTCAGTTCAACTAGTACTACCTAACCAGTAGCTTTGAGTTAAAGCAATCAGTTGGGTTCTATGAAATGCTAAATAAATAGATGAGAAATAGAAAAGCACACTCCCTCCTTACACAATTCAAGATGGAGCAATAAGACACACAAGAATAATTAATTATTATGCATGACATGTAATTATGTGTTCACGCAAGTGCTACTAATACAGCTGTACGATTTCAGAGGCGAGATGAATTAGCTTGGCATGGTCTGTGGTGGATTAATGGTGGATTTGTTCCTTGATCCAAACCCTGAAGAATGAATGCCATTTCCATGGGCAGCAGAAAGGAGTGAAAAAATATGTGAGCAGTTATAAACCTGGGTCTGAAAATTATATGCAAGACAATTGAAAGGCCACCCTGGTTTAGAGGGTTCTGGTTGGGAAACCAGGCTGATACATATGGAACACATAGGCTGAACATAGTTTCTTGGCAAGTTGAAATGTGAGGCTCCAGGGATTAGATCTGACAACAGCATCTGTGCCCTTCATCTCAGCTGGCAAGGTCTTTGCTGTTAACCAGTAGCTAGAAAATGTATTTCGGGAAAAAGTCCAGGAGTATGATTAAAGTTGAAAAAGGACAGAGTTTGGAGTGGAAAAGGCAAAGCATGCAGAATAGAGATTTAAGTGAGTAGCAAGGAGAAGGAGCAAGTAAACTCAGAGAGGAGAATCCATTTATTTATTGAAAACCTCTATGTGTAAGGGATGTGTTAGGCACTGAGGGCAGAGACTGACACCATCCCTTAAAGAACTGTTAATGTTGTGAATAATTGAAGAACAATCAATATTTGGATGCGGCTGTCTTAATAATTTAGTCCTTAAGAGTAGAATTTCAGACAAAGTGATAGCCCAGGAGAGAAGGTATTCTTTGTCACAGTCGCGTCTGCTATCACCTTAGATAATCTTATGTGTTCATACACTTATTCTGCTGCCAATGTGAAATGCCAATGCTGTAAAAGGAATGTCTCTCCCAAACTCTCACTTTCTCTGACTTTTCGTATCTCCAGTCTTTGAAGGATGCTAGGAGGAGAAGGGAGCCATAACAGTGAGAGTTCTGGAAAGTTGAGGATAATGACTCTAATGCATTTACTGTAGGCTAACTGCTGTGGAGAAGGGAAGCTGTATGAAAAATTGTCAGAGAGCATTTACCAGCCATTCCATCCAGCAGTAAATGTTCCTTGCGCTCCTGTACTTTAGGCCTGGATCCAGGTGCTGGAAATGCAGTAAACAACCAGACGGAAAGAGTCTCTGCCTCATTCATTGAATGGTTGCTCTGATGATAAAACAGATGTATGCACTACGTTTTGAATGAGTGATAAGAAGAATGGTTAAAATGTATACAGCAAGGCAGAATTAAAAGTAGTGGGATGATATGTGTGTGTAAGGGATGGTGCAGTAACCTAGGCAGACTGGATTGAGGAAAACTTCTCTAAGGAGATAGTGTCAGAACACTGCAGAAACAGTGGAAGAAGAAGTAATGGCAGGTGCAAAGGTGGAGGCAGCGAGAGCTGGGAATGATGCAGGAAGAGCAGAAAACTAGTGTGTCTGGAGTCTTGTGAGCTGGGGTTAAGCAGAAGCAGAGGAAGGTACGGATCAGTATACTCTTGCCCCAGGGAGAAACTGCAATAAGAAAAATGTGATGGTTTTGAGAACAGCAAATAAACCATCTGATTCCCTAGTTTTAGAAAGTCTTTCTCCTCCTCCTCCTCCTGTGACAAGTGGCTGGATGCAAGCAGTATTTTGTAAGCATAGCTGGAAGCACTTGATGTAATTAAATATGGACGAAGAAATGAATAAAGAATGATCCTTCCCTACCTCAAGATGAATGATAGATGCATTTACTGAGGTGATTAAAGGCTGCTGAAGCATTGGGCTTGGTACTCACTAAAGATTTGTTACATGAGCAGATGAATCAATGAATTAATGAAATTCTAAAGTTGAGCTGTGATGAAGATAAATTGTTATTTCCTCTCTATTATGAGACAATAAGAATTTATAATAGTGTCAAGTCATTTTAGACTTCAGTGGAGTATCTAGAGTTTCAAGGACTGGGGACAAAGAAAACTGTGAACAAATAGAGTAATTAGAAATCCCATAGCACAAAAAATTCAAACAATGAGTTGAAGAGAAGTAGGACCAGGTGGCAAGTCAAAATGCTTTCAGAGCTTTAGATAAGGGATAGAAAAATAATAATGTAGGTTTCCCCACCCCCACACCAAAGCCCTAGACTTTTGCTTTGACCATATTCTTCCATTGAAGAATTCCAGAGAGAATGGATAAGTGCAATTTTTTCTTTCCTTGACAGTATAGGGATAATCTACTAGATGTGGTCCTGTCAGCTGGAACATGGAGCTAGACTCTCCCCATCTGAGCTGTACAGGCTATCATTCCAAATGTAGCCCTGGCATGTGTTACTGAGTAACAAAGTCATGGTTAATGGCATTCTTCCACCTCACACAGGGACCTTTCTATAGCCACATCAGTAAATCATGCTTATTGTAGGTGGCAAAGCACTAATTTCCATACCAGGAAACCTTCACTCTGTGCTGTAGGCACTGAAGCAACTACTCAGCCTAAGTTAATTTTTCCCGTAGTGCTTTAGGCCTATATGCAATTCTGATCTTCTTTATTTTGAAAAAAATCAGATTTACAGAACTGTCAACAAATGTCTAATAAACTTTTCCAACTCTTACTCTAGATTTTCCAATTGTTTTATAAGTGTGGACACATGTAGTTAAAAAATACACATATTTGGGTCTGGCACGGTAGCCTAGCGGCTAAAGTCCTCACCTTGAATGTGCCAGGATCCCATATGGGTGCTGATTCTAATCCCAGCAACCCCGCTACCCATCCAGCTCCCTGCTTGTGGCCTGGGAAAGCAGTTGAGGACTGCCCAATGCATTGGGACACTGCACCCACGTGGGAGACCTGGAAGAAGTTCCTGGATCCTGGCTTCAGATTGGCATAGCACCAGCTGTTGTGGTCACTTGGGGAGTGAATCATCAGATGGAAGATCTTCCTCTCTGTCTCTCCTCCTCTCTGTATATCTGCCTTTCCAATAAAAATAAATCTTTTTTTTAAAATGGCACATATTATTACCACTGTTATAATTGCTGAACTTTTAAAAAATGGTACAAATCATATCTTTCCCCCTTTTTTTCTGTATCTCCTGTGACCAGTGATGTTTTCTTATATAACCACAAAACATCAATCAAATGCATTTGACTTGAGTTCCTCAGTATCGTGTGGTATACAGTCCATATTCAAGTTATAGTAATTTTTTCTTCAAAATCTTTAAAGCTTTGTATTTTAATTAACAAGTAAAATTATATCTTTTAATTGTGCACATTATTTTAAAATAGATATGTAGTGTAGAATGAGTAAGTAAAGTTAATGTTTGCCTTACTTTACACCCTTACCATTTGTGTGTGTGACAAGAATACTCGAAACTCTACTCTTAGCAATTTTGAGGAATACAATGCATTGTTATTAACCGTAGTGCCCATATTGTACAAAATATCTCAAATTTATTTCTCTTAACTGAAATTTTGTAT
Organism: Ochotona princeps; assembly: GCF_030435755.1. Lineage (NCBI taxonomy): Eukaryota > Metazoa > Chordata > Mammalia > Lagomorpha > Ochotonidae > Ochotona > Ochotona princeps. The sequence continues at coordinate 17,213,571 of NC_080836.1, forward strand.
CCTTCAACCAAGATCATAAAAATCCCTGGGCACTAGTAACCATCATTATACTGATTGTATAAGCTCATATTTTTAGATTCCACAAATAAGTATCCTCTTGGTTCATCCATATGCCACAATGGCAAAATTTTCTTCTTTTTAAAGGATGACTAATATCCCACCCCTTATTATCTGTTGATACTTATATTGATTCTATATCTTGACTAGTGTGAATAATGCAGCCAGATGGGAGTGCAGACATACTGAGTTAATTTCCTTTGACTTTATATCCAACTGGGTGATTGCTCAATTATGTCATTTCTGTTTTTATTTTTTAGACACTTTAATACTACTTCTCATAATGGCTGTACTAAATTTTTTTACTTTATTTTTTATTTCTATTGGAAAGTCAGATATACAGAGAGAAGGAGAGACAGAGAGGAAGATCTTCCATCTCTGATTCACTCCCCAAGTAACTGCAGTGCTCAGTGCTGTGCCAATCTGAAGCCAGGAGCCCAGAGTCTCTTCTGGGTCTCTCACACAAGTGCAGGGTCCCAAAGCTTTGGGCCATCCTCGACTGCTTTCCCAGGCCACAAGCAGAGAGCTGGATGGGAAGCAGGACCACCAGTATTAGAATCGGCACCCATATGAGATCCCGGTACATTCAAGGTGAGGACTTTAACCACTAGGCTACTGCGCCAGGCCCTGTACTAATTTTTTTTGTAAATATTTCTTTTATTTATATGAAAGGCAAAGTCACAGAGAAAGAGGGAAATATATATAGAGAGACTCATCTGTTGGTTCACTCCCCAAATGGCTGCCATAGCTGGGCTGGTGCAGACTAAGTCCAGGATCCAGGAACTGCATCTGGGCTCCTATGTAGATGGCAGGGGCAACGCACTGCATCATCTGCTGCTGGGTTCCCAGAGGCACTAGCTGGGAGCTGCGTTTGAAGCAAACCAGCTGGGACTTGAACAGCCTTCAGTATGAGATGCTGGTGTTACAGCTGGCAGTTTAACACTGTCATCCATACTGGCTGCAATTGTACCACTTTTTAAAAATTATTTTATTTTTGATGTTGTGTACATATTTGAGAAGGATATATGCCCATGTGGACCATTGATTAGGATAGGGAGGGTTGAGGTGGGGGGGGGAAGGTGGGTGGAACAAATGCTTCCTATTTTTTTCCCTTTTTCTCTTGTATTCATGGGGCAGGAAGGAGTAGGGGTCAGTCACAGTTGCCAAACAATATCAGAACTTGGGGATGGGGATGGACACTTGATGTCATCCTAGAAACCCTGGCGTGAAGAATGTTCCAAGAATACTGCTTAAGTGATTTCAATAGTTCCAAGTCGTTGTTGGTTTCATTGCTCTACGGCTGAGGAAATCTTTCCAAGGTCCATTGACTGACATAGTGCACTTTAGTGCATCTACTTAGCCAGACACTTGCTGTCAAAGCTTGGCCAGGAGAGTTGTCCAACCTGTTCTGCCCTCCATCCTCTGATGTGGTATTCAACATCCTCTGAAAGCCTCAATGCATGGACTGTCATGTCGCCCAGGGATCAGGAAGTGAGGAGGCCCAGTCCCAATTCATTCCCTGTAGCCAGAGTTTTGAGTCCAGTGCTCCAGTCGGGGAGGGGGGTCCCCAAGAAACCTCATCTGAGGTGACTTCAGACCTTTGTATCATTTTTCCTTAGGGCCATCACACTATATTTTCATCTTATACCATGCCTATTGCTCCCTTCCCTTCTCCCTATGCTCTCATATGCCTTTACATTAAGCCTTCTGCACTCCTCTATCTTTTGATGATTGATTTTGACATTTGAGATATTTTTGTTAACCTCAAACACTTTATTTTTAACTTGATATTTTATTGTTTTGTGAGATAACATTTTTAATTCACTTCATCGCCAAAGGCTTAAAATATTCTACTAAATAAAAATCAGGCACTTCGTTTTAATTGAGAATTGCTGGTGAGTGAATTCTTCAGGGAGAATTTACTGTTCAGCAAATGTGTGAATAATGTATTTCCATTCAATGATCAAAGTGTCTCATACCTCAGCACTACTGAAATTTGAGTCTGGATAATTCTTTGTTGTCGGTACTGGTCCTTGTCTTACAGGATATTTAGAGACATTCCCTGGTTCTGTCTTGCTGGATTCCGAAGTATCTTCCCCTTTTGTGAGAACCAAAAGATGTCTGCAGATGTTGCCAACTGTCATTTAGAAGAAATATCAGCCCACTGAGCCACATTAGATTGAGCTTCTCCTAGACAAGCATGATTTCTGATGTACTGATTACTGTATCTGGCTGAGAGCATGTACATAACACAGAATGAATCAATGAATCAAAACATAATATTTCTGCTAATTTTCTCAGAATTAGATGTTTTGTGCTGAATTGTACCCGCTAAAAACTGATCCAGTGGCAGGGAAATGGTGCCGTGGCACAGGAGGCTAAGCTTCCATCTACAGTGCTGACATGCCGTGTGGACACTAGTTTGAGTCCTTCCTGCTATAATTCTGATTCAGGTCCCTGTTTATGGTCTGGCAAAGCAATAGTGGATAACTCAAAGTCCTTGGGCCCCTGCACCCATAAGGAAGGTCCAGAAGACGTTCCTGGCTCCTGTCTTTGGATTAACCCAGTTTGGGCCACTATGACCATCTAGGAAGTGTACCAGCATATGGAAAATCTCTCTCTGTCTCTCTTTGTCTCTATAGCACAAATTTTCAAATAATAAAATAAAATTTAAAAATTGGCACAGAGATTGAATGAAGCAAGGTTGGGTTACCCCATGTAACATGCATAATTAAACTGCATTTAAGCCAAAAGTCTCAAACCATGGTTAGTGGATCATAAAGCTGCACCAGGTAAATGCTGCGTTCTTTGCAATTAGTTTCATCCAACTTCTTCTCATCATTTATTTAAGGAAAAAGGTTCTTGACAGTTTACATCTGGCAGGGAAGGTTGTGGGATGAAAGCAACTGTAACACCTCACCTGGGAAAGCCTCTGTGGAATGTATGACAAGGGCTGCTTTTTATGGCCCTGGCAGAGTGACAAGACTTCATCTGTGAGAGAAGTTTCCATCATGCTGAACTGTTGGGACTCCATCTGAGCTGCAACTGGGGCACATTATGATCATCTTTCAACTTGTTTATTTTTACCAGGAAATGGAGGCATTGAACATTCTGTGTGTAAAGTCTCATTGAAAATTCTAAATCTGTGGTTGGATGCCAGCGTGGGGTAGGCTATGCCATATGTGGAAACAAGATATATGGGAACTCTGCTTCTGCACTCAGTGTTGCTATCCACCTAAAACTGCTGTAAAGTCTATTGAAAAAACTGTAACATATACCAAAATATCAATGCTAACTTTAGTAGACTACAGGGATCAGATTTTTCATTTAATGACCTCAAAAGTCACATTGTTTTAGTGATAACAGCTACTTTAAAGAGGCATTTAATGATATAATCTCCTGGCAGAGTGAGATGCTGATCACACACACCTACTTTTAAAAATGGCTCTTTTGTATTTTAACTAAACTGCAGTTCAAATATTTCTGGATAATTTAGATTTTACAAGTCTTATCTCTTCAAGTATAGCCTAATGCCATCTACATACACAATAAATTAACAAGAGAAATGAGACAAAATGGGTGTAAATTAAGGACATTTCCAACAGGATCTGAACAGCATCTTTGGTTAGTGTACTCTATCATTAGTTATTAGTTCCTGATTCACCTATTTCTCAGATTGCAGCAACCATGTACTAATTTTTTTTTTTGTAAGATGTATTTATTTAAAAGGCAGGGTGAAAGAGAGGAGAAAAAAGAGACCCTTCATTTACTGATTCATTCCCTTAATGACTGTAACAGCCATTTCTGGGCCAGGCTGAAGCTAGGAGCTTGATGGTCATACAAGAGAACAGTAATAAATATACTTTGATCAACTACCATGTGCGGTCTTATGATAAGGAACAATCTTTTCTAACTTATAATTTGATCTATAACTATAAAATTTTGTTTTTCAGAGGTACTGCTATTTAGTGTTACAAACTTATAGTATGTTTGGTGTAGTAAATGATATTTCTGCTAGGACAAACCTGTATTACAACAGTTTTGAAAGAATATCCCGTTTTTCTTTTTTTTAAAAAAAGCCCTTCAAACATATTTTTAAAATTATGAAATCATTAATCTTGGCTATGACTATGTCTTTTGGGAACATCAAGAGATAAAGCAGGCCCTTGATGATTAGCCTGAAGAAAAGGTTCCAGTCACTTGAGAAAAATTCTCAGGGAGTGTAAGTTTGGCTGCAGAAGCAGCCCCCCTCCAAGCATATCCTCTGCAGGAAACATGACTCAGTCGGCTAGAAGCAAGGTGGAAAAGTGAGATGCTTATTTTCTATAGTTATAGAGGCTCCTGAGAATAAAGCAGGCAAAATAGAGCACAAGTCTATATGAAGAGCTTCTAGTTATTAAGAAATGAGCTCAGCTATTTGTGTCAAACATAAAATTCTCCCTTTTGCTAGGATTCCTAATAGCAGTACGCGGAATCTTTTCTTGAACTAAAATAATTTTCTGGAACTAAATATGGCTTTCACAAATCGCATGGGGACTGGACTGAAGAAACATCTCTAACATGAACTGCAAAGAACAGACAGCTCACAGCAACATCTCCACACGGATGTCCCCTGCTCACAATATCGGTTTGCTCAGGCGTTCAGGTGACTACATGCTTCAGAGAAGCAGCCATCCCTCTGCTTTCAGTGGCTGTTCTCCCATCTACATATAAACTTAATGCTGGATCTCATATTCTAAAACATCTTCTCTTCCACTGATCTCTGGGGTCCTTACATATTCCATCAATGTGCCCCAAAACTCAAAAAACATAACATTAGCCTGTCAAAACGAGCATTTCAGTATCAACCACCACCTCCATTTGGCTTCAAAACATTTTTGGCACTCCAAAAGGAAGTTAAGCCCGTTGAACATCACTGTGTTCCTCCTCTTACTCCTCAAAATCCTCATTTTATATTCTTTGAAGATTTACCCATTCCGGGCCCGGCGTGGTGGCCTAGCAGCTGAAGTCCTCGCCTTGAACGCGCCAGGATCCCATATGGGCTCCGGTTCTAATCCTGGCAGCTCTACTTCCCATCCAGCTCCCTACTTGTGGCCTGGGAAAGCAGTCAAGGATGCCTCAAAGCTTTGGGACCCTGCACCCGTGTGGGAGACCTGGAGGAGGTTCCAGGTTCCTGGCTTCAGATCGGCACGGCACTGGCCGTTGCACTCACCTGGGGAGTGAATCAGTAGATGGAAGATCTTCCTCTCTGTCTCTCCTCCTCTGTATATCTGACTTTGTAATAAAAATAAATAAATCTTTAAAAAAAAAGTTTTACCTATTCTGAAATTTTCATGTAAATGGAATCATATGATTTTTCACATTTGGCCTCTTTGTTTTAGTGCAATGTTTTTCATGTACTTCCATGCCCTAGCATGTCAGTACTTAATTCCTTTCTGTGCTTGAATAATATTTCACCATACATACTCAAACTAACTGAAGGAAAATAGATGCCTCTTAAAGTTTTGTTTTTGTTTTTGTTTTTAAGATTAGGAGAAAGAAAAAAGAAGCCAGAGGAGCCAAATCAGGACTGTAAGGGAAATATTTAGCAATTTCTCATAAATACTTGCAAAATCAGCCCTGTTTGCTCAGAGAATGGAATACATGATGGTGGAGAAGGACTCTGGTTTTCCAGGTGTTTTTCTGCTAAAATTTTAGCCAGTTTTCTCCATGTACTCTTATAAAAAGCAGATGTGATCATTCTTTTTTATTTTTAAAGATTTATTTATTTTATTGGAAAGTCAGATATATAAAGAGGAGGAGAGACAGAGAGGAAGATCTTCTGTCCACTGATTCACTCCCTAAGTGGCTGCAATGGCCAGAACTGTGCTGTTCCAAAGCCAGAAGCCCAGAGCTTCTTCTGGGTCTCCCATGTGGGTGCAGGGTTCCAAGGTTTTGGACCTTCCTTGACAGCTTTCCCAGGCCACGTGCAAGGAGCTGGATGGAAAGCAGGGCCACTGGGATAGGAACTGGCACCCATATGGGATCCTGACACATGCAAGGTGAGAACTTTAGCCACTAGGCTACTGTGCTGGGCCCAGGTATGAACATTCTTTTTTACTTTTTTTTTAAGATTTATTTATTTTTATTGCAAAGTCAGATATACAGAGAGGAGGAGAGACAGAGAGGAAGATCTTCCATCTGATGATTCACTCCCCAAATGACCACAATGGCCAGTGCTGTGCTGATTCAAAACCAGGATCCAGGAACTTCCTCCAGGTCTCCCATGAGGGTTGAGGGTCCAAGGCTGTGGGTCATCCTCGACTGCTGTCCCAGGCCACAAGCAGGGAACTGGATGGAAAGTGGAGCTGCCAGGATTAGAACCGGCGCCCATATGGGATCCCGGGGTGCATTCAAGGTGAGGACTTTAGCCACTAGACCACGCAGCCGGGCCCAGATATGAACATTCTAAGGTTGTCTAGAAAGTCACCAAGTAAAATGCCTTGAGCTTCCCAACGGCTGTCACCATGAATTTTGTACTCAAGTGTTCTACTTGTGTTTTGACTGGAGAAGTTCCACCTGTTGGTACCTATTTTTTTGTGCTTTGTTTTGAGGGTCAGCCTGGGAAAACCATGTTTTATTTCCTATTACAATTCTGAGAAAAAATGATTCAGGATCTTGATCCTCCTGTTGAAAAGTTCCAATAGAAACGACTCTTCTTCATTGTTACTATGGGCAGAACAGAACTGATATGTATCACGCATGAGGTTTGGCTCACTTTAACTTTTCAGTGATAATTGTGCAAATTGAACCAGTCAAGACTGTCTTTGTTGTTGGCTATTTCTGCTGCAAACTGTATTCCTCTTTAGCTGGGTCATGAACATGATTAACTCTTTTTTTAACAAGTGCATATAGATAATTTGCCACAGTGGCCTTCATCTTCAATTTCATTTGGTTCCTTCTTATTTTTTTTTAAAGATTTATTTAGTTATTTGAAAACCAAAGTTATAGAGATCAGGATAGACAGAGAGATGTCTTTCAAACTGCTAGTTCAACCCCCAAATTTCATTTAAGTCAAAGTGGGGCTGGTCTGAAGCCAGGAGCCAAGAACATCATCGTGGTCTCCCATGTGGGTACAAGAACCCAAGCACTTGGTCCATCTCCTGCTGCCTTCCTGGGCACATTAGCAAAGAGATCAAAAATGGAGCCGCTTGGACTTGTACCAGTACACATATGGAATGCCAGCATTGCAGGAGGTGGATTCACTCACTATGCCACAGCGCCAGTCCCAATTTAATCTTTTCTCAAAATGAATTATCCATTTATAAAATTATTCCTTTGAGGCGTTGCCCCCATATATTTTTCATAAGATGCCATTGACTTCACCATTCTTCCACTCAGGTTTCCCTATAAATTCTGGTGTTTGTGTGTTTTACATTTTAGTAGAATTTGCATTGCCCTGATAGGGCTCTTTTGTCAAATTAGACCCTGTTGAGATACATTAAAACAGTTAACATGAGCTTATCTGGGTGCAAGAACCTTCTGGAATCCATGCCTGTTGTTCATGTCACTTATTTTCCATGAACATTTTGAGTGTAATGTTACTCGTTACACTGATTCCCAGGATCTTCAGTTGTTCAGTGACCGACTAAGTGGCTGCTATCACTTGTGAAGCTTACATTGACAAATTCAGTTTATATGCTTATGCAATTCCATTCCTTTACAAATCTTTTTGGAGGCCCTCCCTATTCTATTCATTAGAAGTAAGTTATAAGTAATCATTCCTGAATAGACCCATGAATTAGTTATTGCTAAATTAGCCAAATTAGGATGTATCAATTTGTGAATTTGGTGAAGAGCTAATTGTGGACACCTTCATTTCTGCATAACTGCAAGTCTGAGGGCCCGGTGTGGTGGCCTAGTGGCTAAAGTCCTCGCCTCGAACGCACCGGGATCCCATATGGGCGCCGGTTCTAATCCCGGCAGCTCCACTTCCCATCCAGCTCCCTGCTTGTGGCCTGGGAAAGCAGTCGAGGACGGCCCAATGCTTTGGGACACTGCACCCGCGTGGGAGACCCGGAAGAGGTTCCAGGTTCCCGGCATCGGATCGGCGCGCATCGGCCCGTTGTGGCTCACTTGGGGAGTGAAACATCGGATGGAAGATCTTCCTCTCTGTCTCTCCTTCTCTCTGTATATCCGGCTTTCCAATAATAATAAATCTTTAAAAAAAAAATAACTGCAAGTCTGAGAGGCATTCAGAATTAACTATAAATGACAGGAAACTAACAACTGATAGCACATTAAGACTGAGATTTTGCTGAAAAGTTATTCATCCTGAGAAGCAAAATTGTAACCTTGTAAGGAAATGTTGGTCCTTGGTTAAAAAAAAAAATTGCTTTACTCTCATCCCTGGCATCTCAGCCTCACTGATGACTAATTGACAAAGGACAGTAGCAGAGGATTGCTAATTTTGAAAATTTTCTAAGACACTGAGGAATACATATTCAGTGGAAGAACACAACACAAAACTTGAAATGGGCTGGACCTGGCACAATAGTCTAGCTGCTAAAGTCCTCGCCTTGTACCTGCTGGGATCCCATATAGGCGCCGATTCTAATCCCAGTGGCCCCATCCAGCTCCTTGCTTGAGGTCTGGGAAAGCAATCAAAGACTGCCAAAAACCTTGGGACCCTGCACCCATGAGGGAGGCCATGGCGGGTGCTTTGGGAGTGAATCAGTGGACGGAAGATCTTCCTCTCAGTCTCTCCTCCTCTCTGTATATCTGACATCACAATAAAAAGATAAAATAAATCTTAAAAAACATGAAATGGAAATCAAACCAGCTTGCCAAGCTCCATGATATTTGCGGTGGTGTCCAGAGGTAGATACTAGATCGAAGAAGTCACTGGCTTTGCTGAGGAAGTAAAGGGCTGGATGCACATCCGCCCATATTCCTGTCAGCATTACTCACAATAGCTGAAAGACAGAGTAACCCAAATACTCAGTAATGGACAGATAAACGTTGTGCAGCATGCAAGAGGAATTCAAAAAGTTTATGGAAAATAGCATTGAAATGTGTTTATTTTGGTTCAGAAAAATTCTGAAATCCATTCCGTTATTTTTTTTTCACAATACCATTTTTTTCATGAGTTTTCTCAAGTGAATCTGACTTTGTTAGGGCACAGAGGGAAAACATTATTTTCTTCTTTTTTTAACCTCGCCTGTTTGTTGCATTAAATATATATAAATATATACATACATATTCCAGTACAAAAATAGAAAGCATCTTGCTCAGCTTTTTGAAATCCTATTGGGTATTAGAAAGTCTACTTTAGCTTAATAAATATTACAACTCCTCATGCCTTTCAATTTAAGCTCTATCCAACTGCCAGCATGAGCTGGCGGCAAGCTTGAAAGCCTGTCAGTGGAAGGGAAGCATGACTTCCCTAGGTAGGGACTAGGATAGACGGAGGAAAGGTAAGAAGCATGGTCTTGACTGGTTTCGGTATATTCTGGCATTTGTGTCATCTGGGAAAGGGACAGTAGCGTTGCTTGAATTTGTCTGGACTCCCTCACAAGAGCTATTAGTCAAATACACCAGGCAGTTTGTAAGCTGCTTGTTAAATCCAGCCATAATTACATATTTAAATTATCCAAATAAACTTAAAATTAAATAAGAATATTAGTCATAAAGGCACTAAGTACTCATTATTTCCTAATTATGTAGCTACATTTTTACTGTTATCTGTATTCTCCTCTTGAATTTATTTACACTTGTGGCCTCTGTATGGAGGGAATACTTCATCAGGGTGTCATGCTGTGCATCTTTTTCCAGTTCCACATTCAGGAATACCTCATGAGAAGCCTGCAGTTGGCCATGGCAGGAGAGTTGGGAATCACAGAACCATACTGCAGAAATGGGAGATACCACAAATCTGGGCTCTATTTCCTAAAGATCTGCTTGTTAATTCCCTATCAGAACACCATGTGCGGATCTGTGTTCTCAGGAACATCTGTGTTGGAAGACAGAGTATGCTCCAAATTCAGATCTTTGTTTTCATGGAGCTCATCTGCTGGGAACCATATTTCCTGTAGTTCCCCTGACATGGTTCCTGATTTATTAATCTAGCATATTCTCCCATAGTGGTAAAGTGTTAGGGGAACTGTATGCCTTGAGGCAGCCCTAAAAGATAGAATCCCTTTCGAGAAATCTAATACAATGCCTTTCAATGGGAGCCACTTCTGTTGCATGAGAAATTCACCTTCATTTACTTTTCCATTAACATCTTTCTTCATCTTGCTGTAACAGCAGCAAAATCTCTGTAGGATCCAATCACATCCTCTTCCAGATACAAGTCTGCTTTTGTGTTCCTTAAACTCAAGAGAAAATATGCTGGGTTAGGAGTTAAGCCACCACTTGAGAAACATATTATATTGGAGTGCCTGTTGAATCTTGGTGATTTTACTTCTGACCCAGCACGCTGCCATTGCACATGAGAGGGAGAAGACAGTGGCTTAAGTGCTTGGGTTTCTGTCACCCGTTTGAGAGCCAGGGGTGGAGTTACTGGCTCCTGGCATCGGCATGGTCCAGTCTTCTGTTGCAGCCATTTAGCAGTGAACTAGTGGATGAAAGATCTGTCTCAGTAACTCTGCTTTTAAAGAAATGAAATATATATATATATATATATATTAAAAAGAATAAATAAATAATATATATATATTAAAAAGAAAGAAAACATGTATTAAGATCTTTAAATGCTCTTTTGAAATGCCCATCTTCCCTTTTGTCTGACTTGAGAAAGGAAGCTTTCCAGGTCCGTAAGTAATTGGGGATATTTCAGAAGGTGCAGAAAGAGAAGCTGAGTTTGCAAATGTATTTAATGAAATAATGAAGGAAAATTTCCCTAATCTGGAGAAAGAATTGGGAAACAGGTTCCAGGAGGGGCACAGAACTCCCAACAGGCTTGATCAAAAGCGATCTTCACCACGACATATGATCATCAAGCTCTCTTCAATTGAACATAAGGAAAAGATCCTTAAATGTGCACGTGAAAAAAATCAACTGACATATAAAGGAATGCCAATTAAGCTCACAGGAGATCTCTCACAGGAAACTCTACAGGCAAGAAGAGAATGAGTGACATATTCCAGATTCTAAAAGAAAAAAATTTTCGGCCCAGGATAACATATCCAGCAAAGCTTTCTTTTGTCTTTGAAAATGAAATAAAATTCTTACACAGTCAAGAAAAGCTAAAGGAATTTGCCTCTTCCAAACCTGCCCTACAAGGGATACTTAAAGATGTTCTCTAAACAGAGAAGAGGAATAGCACCTACCCAAACCAACGGCAAACAGGAAGAACATCCCAGTAAAATGACAACAGAAGACTAAACCAATGAACAACCCATTCCTAAAATGACAGGACCCACGTAACACCCATGTATATTAAACTCTGAATGTAAATGGCTTAAGGTCAATCAAACGTCATAGATTAGTACACTTGATTAAAAATCAAAACCCATCTTTTTATTGTCTGGAGGAGACTCACTTCAACAAAGATCAGCAGAAACTATATTGCATGGGTTTTGTTGTTTTCTGTCAGTTTCATCTCTTCAAAACACTTCCTTCGGATTAAATCATTCAATGACTCGTAAATCATGCAGTGGCATCATTCTCTTCAAGAAGGTTCTTGATTTTCATTTCTTCAGGTACACATTAGTCATTTAATAACATGTTATTTAACTTCTTGATGTTGTTAATTTCTTTTTTCTCCCAGATGTTGATTTTGTTTTGTGGCTCTTCATTTAAGGGGATGTATAGTAGCTGTGTAATGGAGACTGTCATATCTAGTAACATGTCATTTAACTTCAGGCATTGTAAATTTCTATTTTTCTTTTCATTGTTGATTTTGTATCACAACTTTTCATTTAAGGGAATGTACAGTAGTTGTGTAATGGAGGCTGTCATATCTAGTAACATGTCATTTAACTTCATGGCATTGTAAGTTTCTATTTTTCTTTCTATTGTTGATTTTGAATCATGACTTTTCATTTAAGGGGATGCATGGTAGCTGTGAAATGGAGACTAACATTCAGATGTGAGGATGTAGTGTGGCATGCATTTCTACTTTCAGACAAAGATGGACTTACAATGAAACTGTTTACTATGTGTTGACAATAGGATTCTGGACTCTCTGCCATTGTCCAGGCCCGCAATGATGGACATATGACTGAGTATGAAGAACTTTATGTTAGTAATGATATAGCGGAACTGGGTGGGGGGAGGGAACTGGGGAGGGGATAAGGGAATATGAAACTGTATTATAAAATAATAACAATAATAAAAAATGTATTAAAAAGTAATTGGGTATATTTACATAAAGTGAGAATGTTCTTCAAGTAAATTCACACTCTTCCATTTTTTCAACTCTTCTCATGGTGGCGGCTTCTGCTTCTGCTGCTGCTGCTGCTGCTTCTTCTTCTTCTTCTTCTTTTTCTCTCATGGCTTCTTAATCCACAGATACAGCTTTGCTAGGACAGGCGTGCTGATGGTAAAACTGAGTTAGGTCACCCCTATGGAAGAATCCCATATGGACTGTCTAAAATCTTACGTGGCACTTGTAGTCTTGGCTCATTTGTTCTGAGTTATGCAACTCTTTGTTCAAATCAGGAAACAGCAGGGAGTCACAGTTGACAAGATGTTCCATTTATCATAGTTTCCGTCTTTTTTAATCTAATTTTCTTAAAAAATTTTTTTCTCTTTTGGAGTTTGAAGCAATTCAGGCTATGCAAAGGCCATAGGGCTGAGGAAGGACCCCAGAGACCATCAGCAATGGGCAAGGTTGTTTATAAACAACTAGGAACAGAAAGGAGATCAGGGGTTTATATATATGATAAAAGGGACAGAAGTTTTATTGGGTTGGTGTTACCAGGTGTCAGGAGCAGAGTTCATAGGAAATGAATGAAAAAGTCAGAGGCTGAGATCTGAAGCTCATGTTGGGAGCTGGGTGTAGTGTCAGTATACTCCTCAGTACCATGCTGTAGTCTGCTGATATGGGCCACTCAGCTGGCAGGGGACTGGGTCATCTGGTTGTGGGTACAGCGTGGACAATAACAGGGCCATTTTAAGTTGTTTAGAGCCAATCAGAAAAGCCTTTTATTATCCACTTTCCTACCCAGGATGCCTCTAATAGCAAGAAAGGAAGTGAAAACTGAGTGGGACCATTTTCAAAATGACCACCCATTTGGTGTCCAGCATGGTACAGGCTGCTCAGAAGACACAAGAGAGGTGCCTTTAAACTTAGCATCTTCTATGATGGCATACATGTGCTCTGTTCAGAAAGTCAGTTTTTCTTTTTGTAATTTATTTTTTATTTTCAATATTTCTAAAGTTATTTTATTATTATCATTAGATGATACAGTTCCATAGGATCTGGGATTTCCCCTACCCCCACTGCAAACTCCCCCCTCCACACACACACGCTAAGTAAACCCATATCATTACAACATCAGAGTTCCTCATAAAGTCATATGTCCATCATTGCGGACATGGACAATGGCAGAGTCCAGCATCACATTGTCAAGACATGTCCAAAGTTTCATTAGGAGTCCATCCTCGACCCGAAAGTAGAGATGCAGACTGCACCATATCCTCACATCTGGACATGATAGTCTCCTGTACACAGTCACTGTCATTCTCTCAAGTGAAAAGCCTCAAAACAAAATCAACAACAGGAAGAAAAACAGAAGTTTACAACTGCATGAAGGTAAACATGCCACAGGATGTGATAGTCTCAATTACAGTTACTATACATTCCCTTAAATGAAAAGCCACAAAACAAAATCAGTAACAAGAAGAAAAACAATATACAACACCATGAAGTTAAATAACATGCTGCTGAATGACTAATGTGTTGCTAAACAAATGAACAACAAAATCAAGAACTTTCTTGAAGAAAATGATGCTACTGTATCAACAATGAGTCAGTGAAAATTTTAATAAGAAAAAGAAATGAAACTAAATACATCAATATCCATGAGATAGAGTTCCCGCTGATCTTTGTTGATGAGATGTATCTTCTGTAGGCAACAAATAGATGGGTTATGTGTTTTTAATACAGTCTACTAACCTATGATGTTTGATGAGTTTAATCCATTTATATTCAGGGTTAATATGACTAGGTGGTAATTTTGTTCTGTCATTTAGCAATGAGTTGTTTATTGATTTAGTCTTCTGTTATTATTTTACTGGGATGTTCTTAACATTTACCTTTGGTTTTGGTGGGAGCTATTCCTTTTCTCAGTCAAGAGAACATCGTTAAGAGAACATGTTTGTAGAGTAGGTTTGGAAGTAGGTTTTATTTTAAGATTGATTTATTTTATTGGAAAGGCAGATGTACAGAGAGGAGGAGAGACAGAGAGGAAGGTCTTCTGTCCGATGATTCACTCCCCAAGTAGCCGCAACGGCTGGTGCTGAAGCCGATCTGAAGCCGATCTGAAGCCAGGAGCCAGGAGCTTCTTCTGGGTCTCCCACGTGGATGCAGGGTCCCAAGGCTTTGGGCCGTCCTCGACTGCTGTCCCAGGCCACATGCAGGGAGCTGGATGGGAAGTGGAGCTGCTGTGATATGAACCAGCACCCGTACGGGATCCTGCTGTGTTCAAGGCAAGGACCTTAACCATTATGCTATCACACCGAGCCTGAGACATATTCTTTTAACTTTTCCTTACTGTGGAAAAATTTTGTTTTGTATTCAAAGACAAAGGAAAGCTTTGTTGGGTATCTTATCCTGGGCCGGCAATTTTTTTGCTTTTAGAATCAGGAACATGTCACTCCATTCTCTTCTGGCCCGTAATTTCCTGTGAGAGGTCAGCTGTGAATGTAATTGCCATTCCTCCAAATGTCCCCTGGATCTTTTTTTTCCACAAGCATATTTAAGGATCTTTTCCTTATGTTCGATTGAAGATAGCTTGATTATCATGTGTTGTGGTGAAGGTTGCTTTTAGTCCACCCTGTTAGGAGTTCCGTGCCCCTCCTGGATATTGTTTTCCAATTTTTCTGCAGATTAGGGTACATTTCCTTTATTATTTCATTAAATACATTTTTAAACCCAGCTTCTCTTTTTGTATCCTCTGGAACTCCCATAATTCTTATATTTGGCCTTTTAATAGTGTCTCTTAATTCTTGAATACTTTTTTAAGCTTGATCTAGTTCTGCTTCTAGCTTTTTGATTGTTTCCCCATTGTGACCAAAAATATCTTCCAATTCTGACATTCATTCTTCTGCTTCCTTCATTTAATTATGGAGACTTTTCATTGAATTTTCTCTATTGCATCTTTCATTTCCAGTAATTTGGTTTAATTTTGTTTCAGTGTTGCTCTTTCCTAAATGACATATTCCTTAAATTCCTGCATGTGCTTCTCGTTGTTCATAAGAAGCTTTATAACAAGTGTTTTGAATTCTGTGTCCCCATTTTCTCAATGTATTCCCCAGTTAACTCTGAGGTTGTCAAAGGCTTTTGTTCCTTTGCAGCAGAGTCTTCAGTAATATCATTGTGCTTCTGTCTCTTTTGCTCTTGGTCATTGTACTTCTAGTTAGCAGATTCTCCTCGTTAGGGCAGGTTTCTAAGCTGTGTCACCCACAGGTCTACAATTCGATTTTACTTATTACAGTTGGTACACGGCTCTTTGTTTGCAGTCACTTGTGCTACTCCCTTCAGTGAGTTCCAGGTCTGGGTTCTTATGTTAGACTTCTACCATGGTCTCTGTAGCCCCAGGTCCTGGCTCACCAGTCTCCACCTCCTGTGACACCGTGCTGTTGTTGTACCATTGTTGTCTGTACAGTGTTTCTCCCACTTCCAGTTCCAGCAGTTCCCAGGATTAAGGAGATACCAGGTATCCTAAATAGCTAGATTGTTAGTGGTGTTGATCTTGGCGGAACCTGCTGGCCATTAAGTCAAAGGACCACATGGACCTATCTTGAGTTGTTAAGATGCCAAAGTTGGAATTGTTTTCCCTGTGCACCAATGCAATGCCCTGAGCTCAGTGAGTTCGCTCCCATCTCAGCACACATGCGGTTCACTTTGTGCCTGCAGTGTCAAAGCCTTTGCCACACAGTATGGAATGGTGCCTGATGTGTCATTCCTGGAGTTCTTTGGCCATTAGGTCTGGGAGCCACTTGGACCTATTTTGGGGTACAATCTGTAAGTTGCCATGTTGTTGCAATTCACTGAGCCAGAAATGAGTTCACTCCCAGCTTAGTGCATACATGGTGTTGTCCCATAGCTATTGCGTCCCTACACAAGACGGCGCCTGATTAGGCTCTAGTGGGGGGTTTGGGCTATGAAATCCACCCTGTTTTTGCATCACTTGTTTGGGATTTGCTGCTCTGTTTCTGCTCCTGCTCAAATCAAACAAAGCAGCAGGACAGGGAGTTCTTTGTCTGGGTTCACCTCCTGAGTTCTCGATTAACCCCCCCTTCCCACCTGGTTGCTGGTGGAGTTTGGGCTTCCAGTGCAGTTCAGATCGCTGCTGGCTGAATGCTGCTGGACTGTGTGGTCATTGCAAACACCATCCTGTTATTTCCACTGCTTTCCTGAGTCCTCCAGTCTCTAGGTACTCCTCTGCCGTCAGTCTGTCCTCTCCTATTTGGAATGTGCCCTCTCTGTTTCACCCTGGCTAATGTTTCTCCATCTGTTTATATGTGTCCTTACCCTATTACGCCATCTTGATTCTCCCAGTCAATTTTTTCTTATAGTATGATATCCATGGAAGCAGGTCCCTACCTAATGTGGTGCTCTCACAATCTCATAACACAATAGATATGTGGATGTTCAATAATTTTTGATTCACTGAAGTGTTTCTCTCTTAATTAAAAATCTTTAGGTTCTCATTTTATATTGATTAGAACTCCTAGATGTCTTGTTACAGTTCTAGAGCACATGTCAATAGCCCCAGAACTCACCTGACCTGATTTCCTATTGCTTTTCTACATAACACACTGTACTTTGCCAAACCAGTTTTATAATTTGTCTTTAGACACACCTTTTTTTCTCTTGGCCATATTTTACTGTCTTAGCAAAAATATCTACTCTTCCCTTACCAAAATTCTCCCCACCATTAAAATCAAGCTCAGTCTCTGAGTTTTCCAAAGTTTTCTTCAACTATAGCTATCTGAACACTTCATACACTCAGATCTCTGTTCCATGCCATAAATAAGTGGGCACCAACCTCTAAGTGCACTTTCATCTAGCACTGCACAGAGATGGCTAGTCTGTAGATACATAGAACTGTCATTTACATCTCCGGACATTTTGCTGCTTCACCTTGCCACAGGAAGCTATGAAATCTAGCACTCAATTGCATACAACAACCTTTAATACCTTAGGTATCTTAGAACCTCCCAGGTTTATGGCCTCCATAATAGCACATAATTTACCTATAAAATGTACTCAGGTCCAAACTGGAAAGTCTCTTATATATCTATACTTAAAGACTTAAAAATTGTGAAGCTTAGTTTAACTGTACCTTAGATAGTCACAAAATCAAGTGCTTATTCAGCTGAGTGCCTGGAAGTCTGGTAGATATTTCAGAGAATACAATGATATGCAGTGCACTGTTGTGAGAGACTAAATGTATACATGGACAATATTCAGAGCATATATAAAAACAGAACTCTGACCTACAACCAGTTCAGAAAAGTAACCACCATCTCGGAAGCCAGCCATTCCAAATAGCCAGGACTTATCAACAGCTGCAGTGTCCTTAGTTTTTGTCCCACTGCCAACTTTGAACCACCAAAGTCAAATCTGCAACAGGCCCTAACCGATCACATAGATGTGTTGCATCTAGGTAACCTGCCTCCATCTTCCCTTCACCAACAACCTGCAGTCAGAGTTAGAGGGCGCATATATTTCATCTTTTCTACTATCCAGCTATTTTATTGCCCTGAGTGCCCTTGAGTCAATGCTGAACATGAGTGACTATGCCTATCTGCCACAGCAAGTTTTCAGACTGGTTGTGGGACCCTCACGGACATCAAAATCCTGTGATGCTCGAGTCCCTTATTTAAATTAGCGCAGTATTTGACTGTAACTCTTGCAATACACCCACATGCTTTGAATCATGTCTGGATTACTCATAATACCTAATACAATGTAAATGCTATGTAAATAGCTATTATACTATATTATAGGATTTAGGGAATGAAGACATGAAGTCTGGACATGTTCAGTGAAGCTGTACTTGCCCCCAATAAATAAAGAACCTTCAGCCATAGAGAGTTGACTGAAAACAGCTTTGTTGGTCTCAGTTGAGGGCTGTTAATTTCTACTCGTGGAATGTACAGGTTATAGATGGCTTTGACTGCTAACTTAGAAACCTAAATCTTAGACAAAGTCAATTGTAGTTTTATTAGGACTTGGAAGTGAACTGTGGTTTCTAAGCCTGGTTTCCAGGACTGGTAATGAGTGATTGCATTGTACACACACACACACACACACACACACACACACACTCTGCTTTCTTACTCATTTTGTAGTGTATATCCTTGACAAATTGTGTTCTCTGGAGTATATTTTGAGGAATTTAAGAACATATATATTTATTTTTTATTTGAAATTCAAAATTACACAGAGAGAACACACACACACACACACACACACAGAATCTCCCATTTGTTAGTTCACACACAAATGGCCACAGCTAGGCTGGTCTAAAGCTGTCAGAAGTTTCTCCTAGGTCTGCCATGTGGTTGCAGGAGCTAAAGCACTTGGGCCATCTTCCATTGTTTTCTCACGATATTAGCAGGCAGCTGGATGAGAAGTGGGGTACCTGGGACTTGAACCAGTGCCCATAGGGGATGCTGTTGCTACACGTGAAGGCAATGGTATCAGACCCTAGGGGAATTTTTTTTTTGAAGGTGTCAGAATTATCACCTGGTAAGTTGTAAGGATTTACAATGAAGAGATTTTGCAGGAACTTACAAGTGATCAACTTTGAAGAGTAAAAAGAAGATGAATAATAATAATTAAAAAAAAAGCTTAGGACTTTTTAGACCAGGAAAATGGTCTAAAAGGAGACTTGCGAGAGGAATTAGGTATAAGTTAAAAGTCAAGATACAGAAGTAATTTCAATTACTTCAGAAGTAATTTCACCGCTGCCTGCCAACTCTGCTAGGTGCTAAAAACTGAGGATGTAGTGGACAACTGAGCCAACCTCACCAACCCTGGGCAGCTCAGGAAGCAGAACTCGGCTTCCCTGACTCTTTAGAAGGGAGACACACTAGTGCTAGAATAATTTGATTAATGTTTGCAACCGGGTTACCCCTAAGTAGTAATTACAAGTACATGGCTATTGTTCTATTCCACACAATTTGCTAGAATTAATGACTTACTATAAATACTTGATGGCAACAGTTTGAGAACCGCCAAGACCAACATTTACTGTTGCTGCTGTTTTACTAGTCCTATAAATATACATTTGACTTCTATGAAACGATTCATCCTTAAAGTTACCTCCCTCCCATAATTTCATTGTGCAACGAAGATGTCAAAAACGCATTTGTGGAAGCTGGCTTTGTGACAAAGGAAGTTAGGCGCAGGCCTGCAGTGCCGGCATCTCCAAGGGGCGGTCCCAACCAATCTACTTTGGATCCAGCTCCCAGCTGATGGCCAGGCAAAGCACTGCCAGTGACCCAAGCGCCTGCGTCCCTGCATCCCTAGGGGAGACATGGAAGAGGCTGCTGGCTCCCCCAGTCCCAATGCAACCATCGTGGGAGTGAAACCAGTGGATGAAAATCTGTCTTTCCTGTCCCTCCCTTCTTCTCTTTCTCTGTAACTCTGCCTTTCAAATAAAATGCACGAATCCTCTAAAAAATGCATTTCTGGTAGTCAATACTAGTTATATTACAGGAATCCAGCTAATGCGTGTTCTGTATGCCATGAAGTAATCCAAATCCTCGACATTTGTAGTTGCACGTAATCTAGCCCTGCACACAAATATTTTTTCAGACGAGGAACCTGAAATGTGCAGGAGACAGGTATTCTGCCTTACACAGAGCAGTTTCTAAGAACCAAAAGCATTCCCAAGCCGCTTTGCTAGTCGTCCCGTCTCTGAGAATAAAGTCATCCAGGGAGCTGCGGGCGTTGCAGCCAGGGCGGGGCTGCCTGCATGCCCTGTCACTTCCCCAGCCCGTCGCGCTCTCCTTCCCACTCATGCAGGCTTCGCTCTTCCCCACCCCGCCTCAGCCTACGTCCTTTCCTCCCATCCCCGCTCCGGGACGCATCTCCTCCTAGGGTGCGGCGCCCCGGCCTCTGCTTCCTGCCGCCATGTCACCGTGCACACGCACTCCCCGCCGTGCGCCGTCGCCGCGACGTGACGTGCCGCCGGGGCGGACCGGGGGCGGGGCCGGCCGAGGGGGCGGGGCCGGAGCCGGAGCCAGGGCCGAGCCTCGGGGCGTCCTGCGGCCGTGGCTGCTGCTCCGCTTGGTGCCCGGGAGTCGGGGGAGACGAGGCGTCGCGCGGCCTGGCCCTGTGCGGCACGCATGGCGGGTGCAGGGACGGCTGAGTGAGTCTCGGAGGCCGCGGCCGTGGCGCTGGGCGGCGGCGGGGCCGGGCCGGGTCCGCTCATGGTGCCGCCACGACGCCATCGCGGGGCAGGGAAGCCAGGTGAGACCGTGAGGGCAGGGCCCCGAGGCCGGACACGAGCGGCCGCACCTCGCAGCGGTCGGCGTCAGGGGCCACCGAGAGCCCGGGTCTCCCGGGACCGGCTGGCGGGGCCGTCTGAACTCGCTCGGGGAGCTTTACCTTGCGCTCATGGCAGGCGCCGCCGACTCAACTTTTTATTTTCCACTCCCTTCCTCCACCGCACCCCGCCCCCAAAAGGAGAAGGAACTCCTGTTTAGCAGCTGGTTCCTGCCCTCCTCAAGGACTGCTTGGGTGTGAAATAGCTTAGACGTCTTGACAGGGCTTGGGAAGTGGGGTGGGGGCGTTGGAGGAGCCTTTTTCCGAACCACGGAAACGCTTTGGGACAGGTGCTCTCCAGACCCGCTGCAGATTGCTTCCTCTCCGGTCACCGAATTCCAGCCCTGGAGGCTCGGAGGCAGCTCAGGACACCTGTACAAACGGGGCGGGGGCGCGTGTCTGGACCCTGGCTTTGCGAGTGAATTACTCTGGAAGGAGACACGGGTGCAGTTGTGTTATTTGTGAGCGTCGGAGCTGCTGTCTTCCAGGAGCTGCGTGCTCTTCAATAAACTGCCTGTTGAGCACTGCTGTCCTCCTGCGGTGCGCCCGAGACAGCCTGGGGACAAGGTGTCCATGACACTGAACACGGTGGGGGGTTACATTTCTGTGTGCAGGTGAGGGGTGAGCGACTGGGGGCGGGGGTGCATCGTGTGCGTTGACTGCTAAGCTTCTCTCTGTGGTTTCCAGGTGCGCTGCGTTCTTCACCTCCCTGGTTGTCAGGCCTTGCTTTTGAAGATCTCGGACAGGCCCTTAAAACAAGGTACATTCCAGGCGCTGGATGCCTTTGTGATTTTGTTTTTCCTACTGAACGTTAGCTCACACATGTCACGTGCTTTGATCGCACGCCTTTCCTCGTTGTCCAATGCTTGTTTTCCCAAAGACCTCTCTAAATGAGATCTCTATTTTCTGAAACCCAGACTCCAAATGGTGTGCGTATTTATCATGAACCGCATGAACTCGCAGAACAGCGGCTTCACTCAGCGCCGGCGGTTGGCCCTCGGGATCGTTATTCTGCTGCTGGTGGATGTGATATGGGTGGCCTCTTCGGAACTCACTTCGGTATGCACCTCTTGTTCACTGGTGGCCTCACATGAGAACAACACTGTTTCTGTTAACCCACAGTCATTGCAGCCATTCTTCTACTGCTTACTGAAAACAGTATTTTAAATATTGAGCAATCATTTTTTTCTTTTGCCATGGATTAGTATCAGTGTAAGTTACAACTAGTTTCATACAGTCGTTGGGTGTGTTTGCTTAAAGATGTGTTTATTTGAAAGACAGAGACAGAGGGAGAGGGAGGAAGAGACAGATCTGCCTGCTGGTTCACTGCCCTGTATGGTAGGGTGAGCTAAGCAAAACCCAGAAGCTCCATCCGGGTGGTAGTTGGCAGGGTCCCCAAGCATGAGGGGCAGCTTGCCTGCTTCCCTGGTGTGTTGACAGGGAGCTGGATCAGAAGCAGGATGGGCAGAACTTGAACCAGCACTCATGGAATGCAGCCACCACAGGCAGGGGTTTCACGTGCTATGCCACGGCCCTGCGCCCGGTATAGTCTTATCATATCTTTCAGCAAGGGTTTTTTGTTAGAAAGAAATCCATGTTAGTCTTCGAATGTGTTTCTGTTTTGTTTTTTCGAAATTCAGTTTTTTTTCTCTGCAAATATTGCTCTTTATAAAAAGATATCAACTTTTATGTTCAAAGCTGACTACATTTTGATGCGTGATGTATTTGTAAGAGAAAGTTCCAAAAAAGAGCTAAGATTTGTAAAAATGAATTTAAATGTCAAGCAGTTAGATGCTATAAGTCTTCTGAGGTCATATATAAATGCTTGACATGGACATCATATCCTCTGAAGAAATTATTTTCTTAGCTTCTCCGGAATACCATTGGCCATTTTTACTTTTCAACTCATCTACAGTCTTCTTTTAGATTAATTTAGCATTCTGTAATTTTTTTGCTCAAAGAAATAATATTAGTGGAGAACAAAGCTTCTTATTTAGCAAGGCAGAGATAGACGGAGAGAAGACCCCAATCTGCTGATTCATTCCCCAGATATCCTTGATGTCCAGGGCTGGACTGGGTAGGGCTTGGGATCTGGGAACTCAAGTCTGCAGTGAGTGGGGGAGATGATGACTTGGGATATCACTGCTGCTCTGCAGGGCTGATACCTGAAGCCAGGGCCAAATAGCCACTGCAGGTACTCTGACGCTCTTAACCACTAGGTGAAATGCATGCCCCCAAACATATGTTAAATTTTAGTTTTAAATATCCTCTTTTATTTGATAGTAAAAGAAGTAAAATCTGCTATCAAAAAGCTGTTTATAACTTTGCCATACAAAACGCCTACTACTTCAGTCTGATACACTCAGCAAACCTTTCACATAAATTATACACTTCAAAAATAAAATTAATATTTTTCATTTGGGGATTTTCTAACGTGTAAAGTAAACAATAGTTAAATATATCTCCAGATGTTCTTTGCCTAACAATGATCAAATTTTGCCAGGTCAAAGCTGGGAGCTGGAGTTTGTTCTGGGCCTCTCACATGGTGGCAGCCCAAACCCTTGGACCATCTTCTGCTGTTTTTCCTAGGCTGTTTGCAGGGAGCTGGATTGAAGCTGGACCGGCCAGGACATCAGTGCCCGAGGGGATGCCAGTGTCGCAGCACGTGGCTGTTACCTGCTACACCTTGAGGCTGGCCCCCAATTTTTTTTTTATTGTATTTTATTTTGATTATCTTTCATTTTACCAGAAAGGCAGGGAGACAGATGGAGATCTTTCATCTGCTGCTTTCCTCCCCACACATCCACGGTCACCAGTGTTGACCACCTCACAGCCAGCAGTCCAGAACCCCATCCAGGTCTCCTGCATTGGTCGCAAGCACTCATATACCTGAACTATCACCTGCCGCTTCGTACAGTGTGCACCCGTAGGAAGCCGGATTGGAAGCTGAGTGGTAGCTGGGATTCTGATGTGGAATGCAGTGTCTCACGCAGTGTTCCAATCACTGGCTCAAATCCTTGCTCCTCCTGTAATACTTTAAAGCAAATCATATCTACATAATTTCTTTCCTATCTACCTCAGACTGACTAGAACTTCTATTTTTAAACTCATGTCTCTTGTCATTACCATCTAACAAAATTAATTATAGTTCCTTAAAATTGTCTAACATCTAGGTCATATTCATACTGGTGTTTTTGTAAAGGCCTTTTTTCCCCCAGGTTTACTTTTGCAGATCTAAACGGAGTTCACATGTTGCATTTATTCTATCTATTCGATCTTGGAGGTCATTTTTTTACTTAACTGTTGCCCCCTGTTGCAGGTTTTTTTTTTTTTTTTTTCCATGCTATTGGTTTGTTGCAGAAGCGAGTTTGTTTTTTTCCTGTAGGATGTGTATCACACATCCTGGGTTTCTCTGATTGGCTCCTTGAGGTGCCATTTCACTTTTTCTTATTTGCTGAAAAAATGGTAGTTAGATATAAAGCATTTGTATAGGTTCTGATTTTAGAAGAAATACCTTGGTGATTCCTTTGTTTTTGTTATTGTCTAATAACAAACTTCTCGTCATGCTTTAGGCAGTTATTAATTGAATACCTATGGGATTAGTGTCCTGGAATTTCCGTAAGCGACTTCTTCAGTGATGATTTTTCTGAGTGGTTTTTTTTTTTTTTTTTTTGGATGATTATTTGTTTCTTTTGAAGAGAAAAGGGCAGAGAGAGCGAGAGTCTTCTATCTGCTGGATCTTCCCCCCAGGTGGCTACAATGGCCAGTGTCAGGCCAGAGCCAGGAGCTTCATCCAGATCTCTCATTTGAGTACAGGGGCCCAAGCGCTTGAGTCTTCTGCTGCTCCTTTTCCATTTCCTCAGCAGGGAGCCGGATCAGAGCATACACACTGTCCGTATGGGATGTCAGCGTCACAAGCAGTGGCTTTACCTGCAGTGCCACAGCAGGCAGCCTCTAGCTGGACCGACCAACCAACCTTCTTTCCTTCCTTCCTTTCTTCCTTCTTTCTCTATTTTTCCCCCTGATTTCCCCCATATTATTGCAGTAGTATAGTCCTTCTTAGACAGTCATATGTCCATCATCCTGCTGTTCAAGTGTAACCTTACATTGTAGGTATGGACAATGGCAGAGAGTCCAACCTTTAGTTAACTTATAAGCAAAAAATATGATAGGCCCTCTACTGTAATAAAAAACATGATCTTAGGGAAAAAAAATGAAACTTCTATTGACTACGAAGTGATAAGCTAGGTTTTTTTTTCCTTTTTTTAATTCCATGATACAGTACCATAGGCTCTGGGATTTCCCTTGCTCCATCCCCAAATCCCTTCCCCTCTGAATTCCCCCATGTCATTACAATAGTGTAGTCCTTCGCAATCAGCCGTAAGTTCATTATTCTGCTGTTTAAGTGTATCCTGACGTAGGCTAAGAGCATTTTATAACCACTACTTAGCTATCTTGAAAATATGATTCATGTAAGGAAAGTTGGATAAATTGGTTATGTTCCCTTTGTTTATATTAGATTAGAATTAGCTAACAGCTTCCAGTAGTAACTGCTGTGGAATTTTTAATTGTCGTTATAAATTCAGATTTTTCATACGTCACCTATTTGATATGTTTCAAATCATTGCATTACTTTTTTTTTTTTTTTTTTTTTTTTACTGTTCAAGTTGTTCTGGCTTTAACCTGTGGTAGCCCCTTCAGATTGGTTCTGGGGTACTATCCATATGACTTCACGAATCATGAACCTCTTATTTTGCTTTCTGGCACAAGGTGCCCCCAGGCTCATCTTGTACATTTTTGGCCCCACACCTGGATTTGGTCATTTCTTCTAGGGGCCATACCTTGTTGTGGTGCCAGATGGCACAGCCTGCTGTCTGATCCTGGAGTTGTTTATTCCTGCTGGGTTGTCAGTTCTTCTAAGCCTTTTCAGTGCACAGAACTAGAAGGCTTTTTGTTGTTTGTTTTGTTTTTCCCCATGAAACAAAAAAATCTTCAGTGTCAATTGATATTTTCAACTTAAATGAAGCATGTAGTTTGTTTTCTATAACTTCCCCATAACATTAAATTTCAGATGGCTTTCTTTAGACACTTTTCTGTTTCCTTTCCTTCCTTCAGGCTTTTCTCTCTCTTTGGACTGACTGCTTCTTCAGCCATCCCCGCACAGATAGCCAGTCTGTCAAGCAATGTGCCTGACGTTCAAACGCTGACCCTGAACCCCTGTCCTGGGACTCAGCATGCTATGCTAGATTCTCTTCTTTGTGTCTGCTTTATTAGATTTTAGACTTCTCAAAGGCAGGAAACCTGTCTCATTTTTCTTTAGCCCTTAGCTAAGATACTGTTGTTAAGTAGATTTGCAATGAATATTGAGCAAAACTTTTTTTTTGAAGGTTATTGCTACTTTGTTTACTGATATTATTGTTTATATGCCAGGCAAAGGAAATACTCAGAAGTGAATCAAGATTGTTTTTATAATCCCTTTTGACCTTTCCCACCTCAATGAATTACTTTTGAAAATCATATAATGGCTTTATTTTATTGGAGATGAGTAATAAGGTTTAAAGTCATCTTAGAGTTGTCTGTGTAACTTTTCTCCTCCACAGTATGTTTTTACTCAGTACAACAAGCCATTCTTCAGCACCTTTGCAAAAACATCCATGTTCGTTCTTTACCTGGTGGGCTTTATTATTTGGAAGCCATGGAGGCAGCAGTGTACAAGAGGATTTCGAGGCAAGCATGCTACATTTGTAAGTTTTTAGTTTTATTTTTTGGGGAGGTATATTATTTTTTAAAGTTTAAATATGTTTTAATTTTTTAAAGGATATTCAGATATCAAGTTGTTCAATCAAGTGAGTGAGAGTAGAATTTAAGAAAAGTCTACCTTAGATAAAAAACTGCTTTTGTCCAAAGATTTTAATTCGGTCTTCTGATTAATGTGGCATTAAATATCTTGTGAAAAGTCAAGAGTGCATAATCACTTTCTTTCCCCTACCCTGTGACAGAAATGGAATTGTTTAAAGTTGTTGAATTAGCTCACATCAACCGATGTGGAGAGAAAGACCAAAGTAAAGACAAAGAAGAATAGCTTGTCTTTGGTTATTTGCAGATTTGATGTCAAATAATTAGCAACAAAATTGATTATAGAAATAGTTCAAGATTTTATGTAATAATGAAAATAGTATATTTTGGGATTTATTTCAGATGTTATATTGTTTAGTTTAATATACTGTTTAATTCACAGTGTCAAAAAAGGATATTTTACAAAGTGATGTGCCTTCCTTAGAGAAATAGAAACTTGGCAGTTTTTGAGAATGAAGAAAATGAAATTGTCCCCAGTATTAATCCTTTCTGAAAATTCTGTCTCTTGGGAAAATGTATACATTCTCAAAATGACCATTTAAACTCTTTTTTTAATTATTATTATTTATTATTTTTAATTCATTAATTACATTGTATTATGTGACACAGTTTCATAGGTACTTGGGTTCTCCCCACCCCTCCCCAAACCCTCCCACCATGGTGGATTCCTCCACCTTGTTGCATAACCACAGCTCAAGTTCAGTTGAGATTCCCCCATTGCAAGCATATACCAAACATAGAGTCCAGCATCTTATTGTCCAGTCAAGTTCAACGGCTTCTTAGGTATACCCTCTCTGGTCTGAAGACAGAGCCAGCAGAGTATCATCCCAGTCAATTGAAAGCTCCAACATACCATCAGCAAAAATTTACATCATTATGGAATTAATTGACATAGTAATGAGTAACCAATATGTTAAAAGTAAATGCGAGTTCCTAGCCACCTTCTGTGACCACCTCACTTACATTTCAATTTTAATTTATACACAACATATAACATTCATAACATAACATGTTATACATAACATTTAAACTCTTTTAGTGGTGTTAAACATGGTCACTGTACTATGCAGCCATGACTACCATCCATCTCCAGGACTTTTTCATCATCCCAAAGAAATACTGTCCCCTTTAAATAAAAAACCTTGACCTCCTCCCCACCAGCTGCTGGTCACCTCTGTATTTCTTTGTTCTTTTCTTTTGTGCGTACTAGCTTTTGTGGGTCAAAATATTTCGGATCTATTTTTTTGAGAAATATGCTTGTTGGATTTTTTGCCTGGGGTTTCTCAATAACTGTTTAGATATGAAGCCTGAAAAACTGCACTCTTTGCTACACAAATTCAACTTTACCAAAATATGAGTATATGTATTTTTGCCTTGCAAGAGTAATGCCGGGCCCAGCACCGTGGCCTAGCGGCTAAAGTCCTCGCCTTGAAAGCCCCGGGATCCCATATGGGCGCCGGTTCTAATCCCGGCAGCTCCACTTCCCATCCAGCTCCCTGCTTGTGGCCTGGGAAAGCAGTCGAGGACGGCCCAAAGCTTTGGGACCCTGCACCCGCGTGGGAGACCTGGAAGAGGTTCCTGGTCCCGGCATCGGTTTGGCACATACCGGCCCGTTGCAGCTCACTTGGGGAGTGAAACATCGGATGGAAGATCTTCCTCTCTGTCTCTCCTCCTCTCTGTATATCCGGCTTTCCAATAACAATAAAATCTTTAAAAAAAAAAAAAGAGTAATGCCTAGATATGATAGAAACGCGCATACGGTGAAGAGCTGCTTGTGGGAGTTCTTTATATGTTTATTAATATATGTGCAGAAGATGCAGAGGAAGAGAAAGAAGAAAGTAGTAAATTTTACTGTTCAAGAAACAGCCGGGGATAATGATAAGATATACTGTGGTATTCTTGTAAGCTTAAAAATTTTAATAGTGATAAATGTTAATTATGGTAATAGGAGGAATAAGAATAATCTATCCATATTCCCACTGTTTTAAGATTATTACAAATATTTGATACTATATGATCCTATATATTTTGGTTCTATTAAAAATATGTGTAGCATAAATAGGTTTATAATTTTCTAGCCTAGTTTTATTTTTCACCCAACAGCATATCATGAAAAACTTGTAGGTGAAAAAGTAATATTTCTTATCTTTTCCTGTTTTATTTAACTTTTGACAAATTTTTTCTATTTTTGCTTTTGGTATAAATAAATAGGAATATCCTTGTATTTATGTAGTTACTTATTTAAATTTCTAAAATCATGTTGGTAAATAAAATATTTTTTAAGTTTTTGATTCTTATTTCTGAATCATCATCTGCAATACTTGTATCAATTCATATCTTTATTAGTGTTATGTAAAACTGAACCCTTACCAAAACTCCTGTTATTCTCCAGTTTAACAGGTGAATAATATAATAGCAACTTGCTGAATCTGCGTATTTTTAGTTGCTTCTTCATATCTGTTGGACACCAGAATTCTTTTATGATCCCTGTCCTACCCATTTTTCTATGAGCTATACACAAGAGCATGGTCTCTGGTGTTTGGATATTGTTTAGTCACTAGTGTTATGACCTTGGGCAGATTATTTGGCCTCTTCAGACTTTCAGCCAGGGCAGCTAGGAGTAGAAAATGAAATCATACTCATATAGCATTAGGGTGGTCCTCAACACTTGATCCAGTTCCTGGGATCCATTTAGGGAGTTTGTGAGGTCAGAACTGTTTTCATGTTGATACCGACATGCTATTTGTTTTTCAGGCTTTCCAGTATTATAAATGTTATTAGAGTTACGTAAAAATTGTAAGCCTTGATATTAGAACGGTTACTCAGTCTCAGTTTCTTCGTCAGTTAAATGAAGATTATAAAACCTAGCTTTCATGTTTTAATACTTAGCATTAGCTGGAGTTATATTAGTCATAATTATACTCCTATAGGTATGCTTTGGATTTTTGTTCTATTTTAAATTTTTATTTACTATTTATTTTGATTTATATTGTTTGTTATGATGTAGTTTTGTAGATATAGGGATTCCTCTCTCCACTTCCATTTCTTCCTTCAATTCTCTTCCCACTGTTCTCTTCCATATTATTACAGTAGTATAGTCCTTTAGCAATAGTTACAAGTCCAACGTTCTGTTGTTTAAGTTTGTCTTAGCATAGTAGATACAGGCAATGGTAGGAAGTCTAGTATCCTATTGTCAAGTATGTTTAACAGTTTCATTGAGAGTCCTCCTTTCAGTAGTAGAGATGCTTACTGCAACATATCCTCACTTTCTGATATGCTAGTTTCCATTATATAGTTCATCTGTGAGAATATATTTATATGTTTACCTGTTTATCTACTTGGGTTGGATTTTGCATGAGTGTTGCTTTATATGAGAGAAAACATTATATTTCTCCTTTGGAATTGGCTTGTTTCACTGTTTTATTCTTTTCAGCTGTGTCTGACCAATCCTGCCTTTGAGTTTAATTGAATTGTGTTTTGTTATCTGTATTTAGTTTGCAGATGCTGAAAGTTATTTTGCTGCTTGCACAACAGATACAGCTATGAATAGTTCTTTGGTAAGTTTTATCAGCAGTGGAGTATATGGACTTGAGCCATCTTGCAGGAAGAACTCAAAACATCTTTAATGGCACTATGGTTATAGTAGGAATTATAGCTTAATGTTGCATGCCCTCCAAGAAGCTTGTTGTTTAGTACTGTCTTCCTTCCTTTCTTCCTTCTCAGGGTGAACTGGGGCTTGCGAATAAGCAGTTTGGCTACCTCTAGGGAGAAAGGGGAAGGGTAAACTAGTTAAGGAGTATCAAGTATCAGCTTGGTGACGTCATTGGCAGTAGGTGTTTTACTTTTCCTTTGTTTGCTTCTTAGAACGATGATTGACTCTGGTATAGTTAAGGCTGTACTGTGGAGAGTGTAGAGAAGGTGTCCTTTTCTTTCCTCTGGAATCTCAAGTATTGCCAAGGTGGCTTATTATCAACTGTCTCTGCCGGTCGGAGACAAGAATTGAGATGGCAGCCTACTCTTTTGACTAGTTTTATTCCTTGCTGTTACCTGTGGCATGATTCTACAAAATTATGCTAGTCCAAGTACTATAATGAAAAGTTCAGTATAACAAAGAGGCTAACTAGGTCTGTTTCTAGACTCTATTGTCTATTTACTAAACATTTGACATTGTCAGTGTTCAACACCCAAGGGTTAAAACTCAAGAGACATAAAAAACTCTTCTCTGTTAATTTTTAAGAAGCAGTCTTGTTGGAGAAGTGTACTTTAAAATTAGATCACCCCTAGAACATTTGGAAAAGGGATTAGTCATTTAGAACCACCCAAAAATACAGACCTTTTAGAGAACAGTTAGACAAACCAGCCTTCCATTTCTGCTGTGTACCATTGAGTGGTATATTTTTGGAGGGGAATTAAAAAAAATTTACTCGGGCTTGGCAGCGTGGCCTAGTGGCTAAGGTCCTCGCCTTGATCCCATATGGCCGCTGGTTCTAATCCCGGCAGCTCCACTTCCTCTCTATCTCTCCTCCTCTCAGTATATCTGACTTTGTAATAAAAATAAAATAAATCTTAAAAAAAAAAAAAAAAAATTTACTCATTTTTTTAAAAAGATTTGTGTGTTGTTTGTTGCCTTCCAGAGTGAACCTCTGTATGTTCCTGTGAAGTTTCATGATCTTCCGAGTGGAAAACCTGAGGGCACAAGCGTCGATACTGAAAAAAGTAAGCAAAACTTGCAGTCCCAATCTCAGAAAGGGCTGGGAGGGTTGGCTTCATTCGGCCTCCACCTGTGGTTTTCTGCACTGACTGGGATTCCCAGCCACATGTGTTGGGTCATCTTCCAGTCTTCTACAAGTTTCAGTAGACTGTGAATCTGACAAATATAATTATTTTTGTATTGAATCAAGCAGAAATCCAAGTACCAAAAATCAATCTCTGTGTTTTCATCATAAATATATTTTTTTTAAATGAGCGGTGTCCTCTTTAGTATGCTTTTATAGACCCTTATAGCAAATAGGTGAATTTTGCTGATTCTATGAATTTATTAAAGCTTGCTGTCTTCAGAATAAGGCACAGGATTTAGCCACAATTTTTCTCACAAGGGATGAACCTATCCAAGAATGGTCTGCATGCCTGCATAAGAAAATAATTCACTTAAATTTGGTATTCATGAAGAAAAAATCCAAAGTTTAATTATAATTGCTAAAATAATACTTACACTGAATTCCTGAATCAGGCAGTTTACACATTTTAAGATGACCTGTTTGAATATTGGTCTCATAACCTTGAAAGCATTTTCATAGATGAAACCATATTTCCTGTTCACTGTTTGAAGTAGGAATAGATGTCCTAGGTAATAACATAACTCTGGTTTTCTTTGATCATAGGTGAATTAATATACATTTCTCATTAAAAATGAGTTTTGTTGTTAAGTTTTACTGATTACAGTGGGAAGCATTTATTGATTTTTTTTGCTATGCTTTCCTTTTCAGCTCCCAAAAAGTCTCGTGTAAGGTTCAGTAATATCATGGAGATCCGACAGCTTCCATCAAGCCATGCGTTAGAAGCAAAGTTGTCTCGCATGTCATATCCTACTGTGAAAGAACAAGAATCCATATTGAAAACTGTGGGGAAATTGACTGCAACTCAAGTAGCAAAAATCAGCTTTTTTTTTTGCTTTGTGGTAGGTCATTTCTTAACTAGGCTTGGAATTTGAATGTGACTGTATATAACAATATCATATAAAAGTGTAAGACTTTTAGACTGTTAATTGTGACTTTAAACTCTTTTAAACTACTGTCTGGCATCATTAGGGAGTATCAAAGTTAATGGGTGCTTGGCATGCCTCCAAGAATTATAATTTTAAAAATTCTACAAACATAAGACTATAGATGCACAAGCACAGTTGAAGAAGTTTTTCAGAATGTGATGTTGTCCTAGAGTTAGATTAACGTGTAGCGTTAGATTAACGAGTAGAGTTAGATTACCGAGTAGAGTTATATTCCTCATGCTCTAAAATATGAGGGGCTGGTAATAATCCAAGTAAGAGTTCACTATATATATTAATTTATTCAGATTATGTGTTTTCTGCAGTTTTATATGAAATTATGTAATGTTTAAATGTTATTTTAGCAAGTCCAGTAAATATTTCTACAGCATTTGCTATGATTTTTTTTTCAATAAGATTATTTATCTGAAAGGCAGAGTAATAGAGGTGGACAGAGAGGAATCTTTCATCTGCTGGCTCATTCCCCAAAAGGCCGCAACAGTCAGGGCTGGACCAGGCCTAAGTTGGTGGCCATAACTCTATTTGGAGTTAGATCTCTCTCTGTCTCTCTCTGTCTCTCTCTCTCGGCAAAATGAGTGTATGAAAGAAAATTAAATTCAGAGTTGGCCAGCTGCTGTTGCAAACACAGAGCAAGTACATGACAGGGAGCCCCTCCCCCAGATCTTGCACATGGGTGACAGAGACCTAAATGCTGTTGGTTGGTTTTTTTTTTTGTTTTTTTTTTTTACTTTTTTTTGTTATTTATTATTGTTAATTCATTAATTACATTGTATTATGTGACACAGTTTCATAGGTACTTGGGTTCTCCCCACCCCTCCCCAAACCCTCCCACCATGGTGGATTCCTCCACCTTGTTGCATAACCACAGCTCAAGTTCAGTTGAGATTCCCCCATTGCAAGCATATACCAAACATAGAGTCCAGCATCTTATTGTCCAGTCAAGTTCAACGGCTTCTTAGGTATACCCTCTCTGGTCTGAAGACAGAGCGGGCAGAGTATCATCCCAGTCAATTAAAAGCTCCAACATACCATCAGCAAAAATTTACATCATTATGGAATTAATTGACATAGTAATGAGTAACCAATATGTTAAAAGTAAATGCGAGTTCTTAACCACCTTCTGTGAGGTTGGTTTTTTTAAAAAAACTTATTTTACTTATTTGAAAGGTGGAGTTACAGAGAACAAGAGGGAAACAGAGCTATCTTCCATCCACTGGTTCACTCCCAAAATGGCCTCAGTAACTGTGACTGAGCCAGGCTGAAGCCCTGGGTGCAATGTTTCGAGCACTTAGGCCATCCTCTGCTGCTTTCCCAGGCACATTAGAAGGGACCCGGAAGGGTTGATGCAGTGGCATACCAGTCTAATCTTCCACCTGCAGTACCAGCATTCCCACATGTGTACTGTTCTTGTCTCAGCTGCTCCACTTCCAGTCCAGCTTCTAGCTCATGACTGGGAAAGCAGTGGAGGATGACCCAAGTCCTTGGGACCCTGCACCCACATGGGAGACCCGGAAGAGGCTCTGCACTCCTGGCTTCAGAATAGCTCAGTTCCAGCTGTTGCAGCCTCTTTGAGAGTGAACCAACAGACAGAAGATCTTCTCTGTCCCTCCTCCTCTCTGTATGTTTGACTTTGCAATAAAAAGTTAAATAAATCTTCAAAAAAATGATAACTAAGGGCAAACTCTGCCTCCTGTCTAGCACTTTCACCTACAGACAGATTGTAACTTATTGCTGTTTATGTTTAGCATAACCCACCTTACCAGTTGCTACCTCGTTTTACTGTTTAGATAGGCAAGAGAAATTATCTTGGAAATCAGATGCAGTTCAGTTCAGATGGAATCAAAATCATGTTGACGCAATTTCACTGCAGCTTCAGTCTCGATTATAGACTGGAGATCGCTAGATTCTTGGCTATCTGCTACCTCTGATAGTACCTGTGTGTCATAATACTTGGTGGTGAACTCTGAGAGATCAAGGCGTGTCCCTCTTCAGAGAGAAGACAGTCTTCAGTGGAATTTGGAAGTCAGTCTGTAAGTAACAGGGTCACCAAAAAATTAGCCTGGCTGCTTACTTCAGTTGACCCAGCCATCCCATTCTTAGTACATGCATTAGTAACAGTCCAACCTACGGTTTGTGCTAGAATGCTCAGAATAACATTGTCTCAAATAGTATAAAAATATCCAGCCACAAAAGATGAAATTATGGTGTGAAATAAATGAACTTTCCATCAGCCTCTTGATGATTAAAAGAAGGTTGTATTTCCTATTTCTTAAATCAAAGTAGGCACAGGATTGTTAATAGAATAATATTACAATCTTGATGAGCAAAAGACAAAGAAGAGATATAAAACCCTAATCATAGCTGTAAAGTTTCCTTCAATGGGTCCAAAATTATGAGAACGCTTTGGCTTGTGTCCCCAAACTGAGAATTGGATAAATGATGAGATGAATAGTTGCCAATAAACTCACAGTTATTATTAGACCTTTCTAAATTTCTGAAGTGAATACAGATTTTATCAATTTACCTAGCTAAATAGTTGTATCTCCCCACATGGGTACATTTGTTTTAATAGAGTTTTTATTGCGCTGTTCATCTGTACATGTTTAATGTATGAGGTTTTTTTTTCCCCAGTTTAAATCTGATCTAAATAAACTTCCTAGCATGCTAAGAGCCCCTGATTAAAAGCAAAGTTTAAAGTTTGATACTTGATTTTTCTTTTCATTTAGAAGAATTCAGTGTCTATAAAACTGTATCACATAATGCAATGTAATTAATTAAAAAAAAAGAAGTCAAGCCAGCTTTCAACAAACATTTGTTACTTTAGTAAAGGAAATTGGATAGCAGGAATGTTAACTCTGATTGTAAACATTTGTCCTTATTTTTTTTTCCAGTGCAAAACAGCTTATAAATTCTTTCATTTTAACAGTGTTCAGGAGAGAAAGGAGAGCACTATAATTGTTATGAAAGATATAGACATGTGTTTTAATAAGTTTCATTTTGCTTTCTTTTTAGTGGTTTTTGGCAAATTTGTCTTATCAGGAAGCACTTTCAGACACACAAGTTGCTATCGTTAATATTTTGTCTTCAACTTCTGGTAAGAAATTTGTTTTCAAACCTGTGTAAGTGATATGTGTCTATTTTCTGATGTATATATACACACATATTTATGTATATACATACAGGCATTATATATTTTTTTCATTGTTAGAAGCTTTTACATTAATTTGGGGAGACAATGTATTTTAGCTGTTTAATTTTTATATTCTTCTTGCCTTAGTCTTGTACTATTTATGCTTTTCAGATACTTTACAGAATTATTTTTATGTGACAGTATATTAAAATTATACAGGTGGTTCTTTATTTTGTAGTTGTAGTTATCTTTCCCTGAATATATCCTTTCCAAAGATGTTTTTTATAGACCCTCTGGCTAAATGTAACAGCTTCTTTGAGAACTATAATTTAACCCATGTTAAGGTGTTTTATTTTTAAAATTGAATCACTTTCCAACTCTGGAAGATAAAAGAAGTATTTTTGAAGTGATAAAAATAATCTCAGCACATACACTTGAATATGATGAAGTCAGAGTGTTATTCTGAAGGCTTTTTGTAACTCTTTTGTTAGTTTAAAATAAATAGAACTCTGATCTGTATTGTTAAAATAAATGTGGTTTAGTATAGATGTCTGACTTTGAGCATTTTAGGCTAGATAACTGCAGTCTTAGTCATTTAAAAATGATTAAAAAAATAATGTGAAAGCAGGTGGATATCTTCATGTACCTTGTTTTCATCCTTTTCTCCCCATAGGTCTGTTTACCTTAATTCTTGCTGCAGTGTTTCCAAGCAACAGTGGAGATAGATTTACCCTCTCAAAATTATTAGCTGTAATTTTAAGGTAAGACCATTAGTGTATCTGTAGTATAATAAGTAGTTCGCTCTGCTTAAAACTGCAATATTAAAAAATAGTCATAGTAATTTATATTTTTTTTGGGGGGGAGAAGTCTAAAATATTGTTTATTTATTAATTATTTTTTATATCATTTTATGGCACAGTTTCATAGGCAATTGTTTAATGATATACAAAGACAGATGAGGATAATGAAGGCTCTAGGTGGACATTGTGCTAATCAGTCCTGTGCCAGGCACTGGAGCAGTTTTCCCAAGCTTCTTGAGCAGGGTGACTATAGGGAAGAGTTCCCAAGCATCTTGGATTCCCACTCTTGTAAATTCACACTTAGTATTGTGCTGCTGGTCTCATTTCCTTTTCCTGAGACAGATTTTGGTTTTGATTTCTCCTTGTACTTTTTTCCTGGAAATGTAACATTCAGTTTGCCGTAATTCTTTAATTGTCTAGGCCCTAGTGATCATCTAGTTAGTTGCTGTATAATTTCTTTAGCAGCTTTGTGCTGCCATGCACCACCAGTATTGTGTTAAAACTGCAGTTCAGTCTTTATTTGTATCCGATTGTGTGTTTGTTTGCTTTGCTTTCTTTCTGGGTATTTAATGCACAGGGACCCAAAGCCTTAGCACAAGGTTTTGCCCCTAGCAGTCAAAAATGATATGTTGTTTTGATAAAGATGTTCTTGTTAGGAAAAAACCACAAATCAGAGCGGTGCTGGGATGGTTTAATGGAGAGAGTTGTGCTTCTTGGCTGTGAGAGTTGGAATTGAATCATAGCTCTGCTTTTTGAGCCTGAGCAGTTCCCTTAAATTCTCAGGGGGGAAATTATTGGCCTTATCTGCTTTTGCCACCTTGTTTTAAAATTGATGGTGGCATTTATAAAGTGACTCTCATAGAGACTGCTACTGGTAGCTCTAATTGATGCATGTTTCTCATTTTTGGATTTAAGTGTAAATTGACTGATAGTTTCAGTGAGTTCTGGGTGACCTACCTGACTTAAATAATTTCAAGTTTCTGATACTAGGGATTTGATCTTTTATATGATTGGATAATACTTTAACCTATCGTATTTTCACATTAGGGAAATAAAGTACATTTGTTTGGGCAAGTGAACTTTTATTCAGCTTTATTCAAGCATGTTTCCCTTTCTAGCTTTTTCTTCATAATGTCTTAATAAAGAAGGATATAGATATGAAATTCTGAGTTTTAAATATTTTGCCAGATTCTGTTACTCCTTCTCACAGTAGGTCTAGAACAAGGACTGACCAACTGAGGCAGGTTTACTGTCAGTTTTTTGTTAATGATGTTTTCTTGAAATAAGTACCCTAATCTGCATACTGGCTATGCAGCTTTAGCACAACAGTGAAGTTTAATTGTAAAAGAGACCATGTGGCCAGTAAGTCTAAATTTTTTAGCTTCTCCTTAAGAAATGTTTGCCCAGTGGTGTACAAAAACTACCTAGATCTTCTGTGTTCTTAAAATGTCATATTAAACACTATTTAATAATTTGTGATGAATAAAGCTTAAATGATAACATTCGATTTCTGAAGTTCTAAAAACAATTTGACATTGTAACCATCTTGAAGACAATCTGATCAGCTAAGAAATCTCATTTCAATGAGATTGTATGGTCAATGAGATAGTGGGCTCCAACTTCCCTGGAATCTAATTCCAATTCTGTCATTACTAGTTTTGAGAGCTTGGACAAGTTTCTTACCTCTGCCAGTTTCCTCATATATATGTTGGAGTAGTTAGTAGAATTTGTCGTGTAGGATTGTCAAAAGGATTACATTTATTAAAACTTATAAAGTGTGTGAGACAATTCCTGTTATGTAACAGATGTTCAGTATATTTAGCAATCATTATTTTCCAGAGGGAAATAAAACCTCTTATGTTGTTGACGTGCAAAACATGACTGAATCTGATTTGTTTAAAAGATTATTGAATCCAGAACTGTGATTATTTAATTGAAGGGTAATGAATATGTAATGTAAGGATTGTGTTTGACTTATGACATCATTTCACAAGGAAAGATCATTTCTTAATACCCTCTACCACTGTCACGTGGTCATTTTGGTCAGTAGGTGAGACAATTGAACCTTTTTAAAATTAGAAATATTCAATCTGAAAATTATATACACCTTAAGAAGATGTGTAGAAATAGAAGGATAATGTAAGCTCCATGAACACAAGAGCTATCTGCATCTCATTCACTCACATTAGATACCCAAAATACTGATTGTATTCTTAGTTTAGTCCTATTTTTACCCATTAAAATAATGGGATTAGTGGAATTATTTCAGTAAGGATAGCTTTACTTTTAACTTAGGTTTTGCCAGTAAACAAGGATAGTTTCAGTGCTGTCTGTGTTGGCTTAATATATTTATATCTCCAAACGTAAGACTGCTGGAGGAATGAAAAGTTGGTTGATTTTTCTCCAGTTGAAGGGCAATAGTGCTTAAAAATGTTGAACTCTGGAGTCAAGTTGGTCTTGGTCCACTGACTTTGCCAATTTGTGTGTAGTTTCCTCACTTAAAATGTGTGGATGACCCTAATAATGCTTCTCATGTGGGGCAGTATTGTACATTTTATGTTAAATTAGTTAATAGAAATACAACACTATGCTTTACTGATAACATTGTTAGTTCTTATTAATGAAATCATGAAATACTTCAATAGCTGTACCTAAAGTGAGATTAGTCTTGATCATTTACAAATAATTTGTCTGTATAATTAGCCTCTTAAGGAATTTATCATTTACCTTATCAGTAACAGCTAGTTATTCTTACAGCATTGGAGGTGTTGTGCTGGTAAACCTATCAGGATCTGAAAAGTCTGCTGGAAGAGATACAATAGGTAAATACCTAACTATACTCTCCTTGTTGGGGCAGAGAAGTACGTTTTACGTATTTTTTTTAGAGCATGTGAACTAAACACATTTTTAAAAAGCCTTTTCCTTTGGAAATAATGTAAAAAACAATTCAAAAATACTTAATAGAGTTCTCATAGAGCCTTCATCCATGTTCTGAAGTTGTTAATAATTCATCCAATGACGGTTATAAATATCAGGAATTAACATTGATTGATTTAAATAGTAATATCCTGCCTACAGGCCTTTACACATTTTCCTATTATTTCTGTTGATGTTTCATTTAGTTGTTACGGCTCTGTGGTTTTCTGTAATCTGGGGTTGTGTCTAGGTCTGTTTTTGTCTTTTAGGATGCTGACACTTTAGAAGGATACAGCCTAATTATTTGTAGAATAGCTCTCACTTGAGTTTGCCTGAATTCCTCATGGTGAACTTGAAGTTGTGTACTTTTGCTAAGAATGTGTTTCCTTATCTGATCAGTGCATTGTACCAGAAGGCACATGGTGTTGATTTGACCTGCTGCTACAGGTATTAATGCCAACTTGGTTTCTGCCAGGTTGCTCCAGAGTAAGATTACTGTTTTTTTCCTTTGTAGGTAATAAGCTTGGTGTGGAGAGATACTTTGAGACTAGACAAATACTCTGTTGCAATCATACTTCCACCCACCAATTTTGTTATGCATTCTTGATTCTTGTCTGAAACAGTTTCATCTATGATAAACAAATTTGGTCTCAGGCTTAGGCTTAATAAAACAAAGGTAATCAGAGCCTAGTTAATTGATTTCCTTTGGATAATTTATTTAGATATTTGAAGTTTTTTTTTTAAGATTTATTTATTTTTATTGCAAAGTCAGATATATAAATACAGAGGAGGAGAGACAGAGAAATATCTTCTATCTGATGGTTCACTCCCAAATGACTGCAGCAGCCGGTGCTGCGCCTATCCAAAGCCAGGAGTCAGGAGCTCTTCCAGGTCTGCCACATGGATGCAGGGTCCCAAGGCTTTGGGCCATCCTCAACTGCTTTCCTAGGCCACAAGCAGGGAGCTGGATGGGAAGCGGGGCTGCTGGGATTAGAACCGGCGAACGTATGGGATCCTGGCTCATGCAGAGTGAGGACTTTAGCCACTAGGCCATGACGCCGGGCCCAGGTATTTGAAGTTTGTTGAATAAAACAATGCTGTGCCTTGAATTGCCTCATCTTTTTCTCAAAAGCAGTCAGTTTTTATAAGGTTCATGGAAAGTAGAATTAAAACATAATGCAAAAATTTCCATGAACTTTCTGAAACCCTTTGCATATAAAATAATGTATACAGATACAAAGGTATTTTATGCTAGTTGTGAAAAATTTAATAAAAACTGTGTGTTTGAGCTTGGCATGGTAGCCTAGTGGCGAAAGTCCTAGCCTTGCATATGCCAGGATCCCATATGTGCGCTGGTACTAGTCCCCACTGCTGCTTCCCATCCAGCTCCCTGCTTGTGGCCTGGGAAAGCAGTTGAGGACAGCCCAAGGCTTTGGGACCCTGCATTCACGTGGGAGACGTGGAAGAAGCTTCTGGCTCCTGGCCTCAGATTGGCTCAGCACTGGCCATTGCAGCCTCTAGGGGAGTGAACCAGCCGAAGGAAGATCTTTCTCTCTGTCTCTCTTCCTGTC
Source organism: Ochotona princeps (assembly GCF_030435755.1). Classification (NCBI taxonomy): domain Eukaryota; kingdom Metazoa; phylum Chordata; class Mammalia; order Lagomorpha; family Ochotonidae; genus Ochotona; species Ochotona princeps. The sequence goes on from NC_080836.1 coordinate 17,254,396, forward strand.
TATGTATATGCTTTTCCAATAAAAACAGATAAATCTTTTAAAAAAATGTGAGTTTATTTTGGTGCAGTTTTTTGGAAGTCCATGCATTTTTTATAATATGTATCTTTTTACATTATGAACAAATAAATTAACTTTAAATACCATTTCCTATTAAAGCACTTCATGTAATTTTTAGGTGTTTAAATATTGCTTTATTTTAAACGATTTTTTTTTTTTTTGAAAGGCAAAATTGACAGAGGAGAGACAGGGAGAGAGGGAGATCGTTTATCCAAATGCTGCAGTGGCAGGGGCTGGGCCAGGCCAGAGCCAGAAACCTGGAACTGCATAAAGGTCTTCCATCTCAGTGACCCAAGCACTTCTTCCACATTCTCAGCTTTCCCAGGAGCACTAGCACGGAGCTGGATCGGAAGTGGGGCAGCTGGGACTTGAAGTGACCCACCTCCATGGGATGCCAGTTTGCAGGGAACAGCTTAATTTGCTGTGCTCAGCACTAGACCCAAGAGATTTGTTGATAGGCTTTCCTTTTTCTTTTTAAAAAGGGTTTAGAGATAATTTTAAAAAACCCCAATAGATTTAGTAGAACAATTGTCTTTAGAATAATTAACTAAAGTATTGAATACTCTTGTTTTTTTTTTGAAATAGTGTCTGGTATTAAACCTGAAATAAGTATATATTGGATGTTTTTATGACTAGGTTCCTTAGGTCATTATCTTGGTTTTTACAGGTTCTATTTGGTCCCTTGCTGGAGCCATGCTGTATGCCGTTTATATTGTTATGATTAAGAGAAAAGTAGACAGAGAAGACAAGCTGGATATCCCAATGTTCTTTGGTAAGAATATATTTAACTTGAGGCTATTCAGATGATGAACTTAGGGCTTAGGTTTTAATGTTGAGTAGTTTTTAATGTTTCTGATGTTGAGAAAGAGGCCTTTCTCCCCCTCCATATGAGTGCTTAAAAACATTTAAAGATTATGAACTAATCTCTGTGTTTTTCTTTTACCTTGTCCTGAGCAATTGTACACTCCGTAAGGATATCCATTCCCTTCAGTGATAAGGTAGAGAAACTAACTCCTAAAGCCTATCTGGCATTTGTATCTTCAGCCTGGGCCTCAGATATTTTCCTTATTGGTAGACCAAATTATGTCCATGTGAAAGTTTACTCCTTGTTGGAAGTATATAACATGTAGAATACTGTTCCAATGTGTATGTCTGAATTTTCATTAAAAATGGCAGTATATTTAAAGGCTTTCCATTTGCCTTTTATCCTTAAAGCGCAGATTTTTTTTTCAACATTGATTCTCAAATTACTCAGATATGATTTTCAATCCAAGTTCGATTTGGTAAACAAAATAACTTAATATGACTTCCATATTTTCTTTGTCTAAAATCAGGTCAAAAAAGAATATGCATTATCTGTAGGATTACTGAAGAAAACACAGTGACAAGATAGCACCAAAAGTTACCTGAGTGTCCATGGGGAAGGAAGCCTGGTGATAAGATATCAGAATGTAGCTGATGGCAAATTAGGAGACCAGGAGTGCATTATAAGTTCCTTTGATTTATACTTTCCTGAAAAAATGCAAGATACTGGCCTGAAAGAGAGGTTCCAAACTCAGGTTTAGTGAATAGGAAGGATTTGGGCCAAGAGCAAGTGGAGTTTCACTTAGGGGTCTGATTCTTGGACTTTTTTTTTTTCCTTCTTTTCTGGAATAGCCTAACTATTGGGCTTTTGCTATTATGATTTGATTTGTAGAAAGGACTTCTTCACTAAAAATAGTTTAAATACCAGCACCTCAAGATTTACAATAAAACATTTGAGAAGTCACAGATTGGAGTGACTGCTGAAGTTCCTTTTTATTATGTTATTCTAGAGTATACATTAAAAATAAAGACTAGGAAAATGTTATGGTGAGAGAGAGGTGGTGAGGGAGTGGGGGAATTGATCTTCTCTCCACAAATGGCCTCAACAGCCAGCGTTGGACCAGACCAAGGCCAAGAGCCAGGAGCTTCTTCCAAATTTCCTTTGGGCTGTCCTCTGCTGGTGTCCTTGCCACATTAACAGGAGCTTAATCCAATGTAGGACAGTCCTAGCTCCAAGCTGCCACTTGTGAGGGGAACATTCCACGTTGGAGTGCTGGTTCAAGTCTTTGCTTCCTGCTAATAAACCAGGGAAGGCAGTGGCTGACAATCCACCTACTTGGGCGCTGCCATTCCTGTGGAAACATGAATAGATTTCCTGGCTCCTGACTTCAGCACGGCCCAGACCCAGCTGTTGCAGTCATCTCGGAACTGAACCAGCAAATGAAAGATATCTGATTCTCTCTCCTCCACCCCACTCTCATTGTGTGCTTGTGTGTGTGTGTGTGTGTGTATCTGGGTGTATGTCTGTGTCCCTACTTTTATCACTCTTTCAAATAAGTAAATATTTTTAAATGATAATTTTTATGACATCTTATTTTGGAGTCATAGAAAATTTACCTGGAATGCAGTAAAACGAGCATTATAGGTGGATGGTTGGCTAAAGGTTAATTTACTTTAACTAAGGAGGACACACATAAACCTAGATTAGTTCTTTTCATTAGTGATGTAAGGGAAGCCAGTTATCAGTTTGTTATCAGTTTGTTCCTACAGTAGCAGGATTTGGGGAAGTTAGGTTTGGAATGTGGAGGTTCTTCAGACAAGGGAATGTGAATTTCACTTTAGGGAAGTATAGGAAGGTATGTAGCACAAGATTCTGGAAGTGCTGGGCAATAATGAAGTGATTCGGTAATGTGTTTGCAGTTCCAGAGGGTGTTAATTTATTTATCCCAGAGGGATCTCACATTTATAGTTCAAAGACCAGAAAATAAGTTTAATTCTTTTTCTTGTTTTTAAGATTTTATTTATTTTTAGTAATTATTTGAAAGGCAGGAAGAAAGAGAGAAAGTGAGTCTGAAGCCAGAACCCGGGATGCCATCTAAGTCTTCCACGTGGGTGTCAGGGTTCCCAATACTTTCTTCCACTGCTTTCCTAGGCACAGCACTAAGGGGTGCTGGATTGGAAGCAGAGCAGCTTTGGCTGGAACGCCAACCATTCAGTGTGAGATGGCAGTGTCAAAGGTGTTCGTTCAACCTGCTGTGCTGTAATACCCATCTCAGATTTAATCCTTGATAAAGCCAGGTTGTGTTGTAATTAGAACACTGTTCTAATGTTATATAAGCATTTTAGATCATGAATCCATTTTGTATATGGGTCTTTATTAAATATTTTTTTCCTTTTTATGACTAAGTATTTTTAGGTTGGAGTCTGTAAAGCAAGATATGAGGATTTGGTGTGGGTGTTTTATTGGTGTAAGAGGTGCTGTGAAGGAAAAAATGGCTGGGAGTAAAGGAAGCAGGACAGAGAAAAAGAAAGAGCTGTATGTCCCAAGTACAGCTTGACCTAGTTATGGCAGATGTGAGGTGAGGTCTGAAGAGGAATAGGTCACATGACTAGTCACCCCTCAGGGCCAGGAGGGCCAGCAGGTGCATCACCAGTCACAAGTCATTGGCAATTGGAATGGCTGGGAAAGGCAACTTTGTTCTGTTCTTCAAAGACAGCTTTTCAGAGTTAGGGTGACAGTGAGTCTTTAGAGAGTGGTATTCAGCCTTGCTCAGAAGGTTTAAATAGGCTCCTAAATACTAACCCATTTCTTAGTTAATGTCGTGAATGTTAAATATATATGTACTATCATTTAATTTTCTCCGAAGGAACCTCTATAGTTAAATTCATGGATCTAAGAGTAGACCTGTGACATAAAACTATGTGAAAACTACAATCAAAATTACTATTAAAATGTATGCTTTTTTTGTAGTCTTTATATCACATGTGTGTAGTCATATGTAAGTTTCATTTCTATGATAAGGACAGCTAACCTTTATTAAGGGTTTACTCTGGGTCAGCTACCATGCTATATTTTATGTGTTTCTTCCAGATTCCCAGCAATCTAATATTGTAACTAGTGAAGTTTAGAAGAGGGTCTTCATGTTGCAGAAGGTTTACACTTCTACTGAATGGTAGCATTGGGGCTGGAACTCAAGATGATCAGACTGTGGAACAGACTAGCATTACAAGTTTAGTCTTTCTGTGTTAGCAGTCCTTTTACACTTAGGTCATGTATTGAATAACGTACAGAGTCTTCAAAAAATTCATGGAAAACACATATTAAGACAAACTGTGCATAGATTGCAAAATGTTATTCACCAGAATAAAATTATCTTTTAATTGCTATGAGCTTGGTGAGTTGTTCTCATGTATGTAATCACCAACTAGCTTTTGAATGTTGGGAAGGCAGGAACTAAGAATCAGGTCTTCTGTGGAATCTCCTTTCATTGCAAAGTTCTAGGACATTATATTTTTAGTAGATAAAGTTCAGAAGATTTTTTAATTGTTTTATGACACATGTTGATAGGCACTGGGTTCTCCCTACTCCCTCCACAAATTCCCTCCTTTCCCCTCTGTTCTCCCTTCCAGTCTTACAATGATTATCTTTCTTGCATTTTCACAAGTCCATCATGCAGCCACTCTGAGGTGTCTCCCTACAGTGTAGGAGATTATCAGCCATTTCGCTGTGAGTCCATCCTTGTACTGCATGCATGAGGACATACTTCTGTTTCTACCTATGAACATGATTTCTGCTACACTTCCATTATGCATCCCCTTAGCTACAGTTCACCACAGGGAAAAAAACGGTGCGTCTTCATCCCCAGGACGTTGATGAACATGTAACAAAGGTGTCAGAGTGATGCTAGGAAATAAATTTTTAAAAATTAGTTTAAGGGGTTTGTTCCACAGTAGTTGCTCTCACATAGAGGGTAGTAGGATTTCAGACTAGATGATCACCATTTTCTTCATGCAGTTTTTCCTCATGTTGAGCTAGCTAGTGACAGGACTAACTTCACAACAAACCAATAGAAGTTCCAGTTGAGGAAACTTGTTGGAACTCTTGGTTTAAAATTTAGTGTTTTCGAATTATAGACATATAGGCTTGGAAAATTGAAATAAATCATAGTTTTAATTTGTGTTTCCTCCATTTCTGTTTAGGTTTTGTAGGTTTATTTAATCTGTTGCTCTTATGGCCTGGTTTCTTTTTGCTTCATTATACTGGATTTGAAGATTTTGAGTTTCCAAATAAAGTAGTATGGATGTGCATTATCGTTAATGGCCTTATTGGTACGGTTCTCTCAGAGTTCCTGTGGTTGTGGTATGTACTGTTTATTCTCATTTGTTGACTTTCAAATAGTTTAGGTACTATTTTTCTGTCTTTTGACAGACCTTTCTCTGCACCCCCCAACACACACATACCCGTACACACACTTCTGCATGCCCACTGGGTACGTACACACTAGGTAGTGCTTTGTACACACAGGGAACTCAGTAAATAATCGAAATGTTCAACATTTTGTACAAGTTTATAGAAATGTAAGTATGATGCAAGTGAATATAATCCTTATCTAACAGACATCTGAATTTATGAGATGTGTATGTCAACTATGAATTAATTCTAAATGAAAGTCTGTGAAATATTGCTTACTTAAAAGATTCTTTGGAATATCTAGTGGTAAGTAGGTTTTTTGTTTGTTTTAAATAGTACTATTTTCAAGACTTTTGATAATGATTAGTTTGAATTGTTAAAATATAATATGAAATACGTATCAGTATGTAGTAATCTTAATTGGAACACAATATCATGTGTGGAGTGTAAGAAACTTTTTAACTGTAGAGCTTTATACTAAATCCTATTTCATATGTAATAGGAACTTAAAAAGAAAATTCAAATTGTGCTTAAACTCCAATTGAGACAATTGACTAGCTTTCCCTTGCAAAAGACTGCAGCAGAAATCTTATTTTCAATGAAATCTTAATATTCCTCTCACACCATGCCAGTTAGCAAAGTAGCTACTTATTATGCTGCATAATCATTTCATTTTATGTAATACTTAAAGATTTACTTTACATTGTGCTAATTTACATTTTCCTTTGGTGATCTGAATTTCCTTTGATATCTCAATTCATTATTCATTCACTTTTTCCTCTTTTATTACATGCATTTTAAATGCTTATTTTTTTTCATCCTGAAATATTTATAGGTATCAAAAAAGGCTCAGACATAAGCTGAATAGGAAAAAACTGGGTTATAGCAAACAAGGCAGATATCCAGGAATATATGCTATATTTGGAGGGGAAAGGAGAACTTTACTTGGTCCCTGAACCAGCCAATGAGTGGTAGAAAACACTATTTCAACTCTCCTAAGTCAAGCCTGTTTTAGATACTTGAATGGTATTTTGTCAAGAAATGGCCTTTAGTAAGGCAGTATTGCTAACTTTAATATGGTGAACTAGAGTTTATTTACCTGTAATCTTCATGGGTTTTTGGTTCTAATGATAGGCATTATGATTTTATCTCAGAATGCATTTTCTTATAGATCCAAATTGTTACTCTATAAATGATTTTTCTGTCTATGTATCATACAATATTTTCCTTCAGCTAAACAATATTAGATGCAGATGGATATTTCACAATTTGATATCAGTACTGATTAGCGGAAAAAAATGGCTTTTATTTAGGAGAGTACAAAATTTCAACAAAAGTTGAAAATTACGGTGAGCAAGTCTTGAGAATAGCATAAAATACTTTGAACCTTTTAACTTACATATTTAGAATTTTTAAATGTAAACTTTGAGAATCATCTTAAATTTTATCTTTAGCTTAGCATAGAGTCTTTGTTCAATGTTCTTTGGTTCTTTTATTTTTTTTAATGTAGAAATATGTAATTTTTTTTAGGGGCTGCTTTCTTACCTCATCATTGATAGGCACACTTGCACTAAGCCTTACAATACCTCTGTCCATTATAGCTGACATATGTATGCAAAAGGTAAGCCAATCTACTTATTAAATATTTTAAGCATATTAAAAGAAATCAAAGAATATGTCTCAATTGTAAGGGATACAAACATGGATAATACTCAATGCATTCTCTCCCAAAGTGTTCTATATACATAGAAGTATAAAAAGTATCAAAGATATGGATAGTTTCCTAGCTTTTTTGCTTCCTTTTTTTTCCTAGATTTTTAAGAGCAATATCTTTAGATGTGGTTTGCCAATATATGAGCTTATTGTTGTCTGAATGTTCTTGTATAAGTTGGGCCAGAACAGGGAGAACATTTTATCACGTAAGTCCTAGTCTTTTGATTTCAAGGATAAGCTCCAGAGGCTCCTTGCCATCACGTTCATGCTAATGTAGATATGAACAGCACATGAAGTTTTCTTTCTCCATGAATGCTCGTCTCTGTCTGGATTCAGGAGAGGATGTGTTCCTTCCCTCAGCTGGGAAGCCCTGGTCTGCACATGGGGCTGTTGTGATAAGCACTGGTGATGGTAACATCAAAGAGACAGACCCAGGACTCCGCCAGCTGTTAGGAAGGAAGGGGCGGGTTGACAGGGTGACGGGAGGAAAGAGGTGTGCCTTTGCCCACTGCTGGAAGATGGAGTGCAGCCAGTCAGCTTCAAGTTCAGGGTTTTCAATCCCTGTGCTAAGGAACAACAATGTGTGTGTTTGTGTGTTTAGTATCAGCTAAAAGAAGAAATACTTGAAAGTCCAAAGGCTTATAATGCATGCAAGCAGTAGTTGGGCTTTATAGCTGTTTTTTGGCCTTTGTGTAGTTTTGAAGAATAAAGACAAAGTGTTTTCAATAATAGTATGTTTAATTTTTAAAAAGTTTTGTGTTCATATTTAACTTTGTTTCAAGGAGTGTGATTGTATAATAAAGTATACATAGCACTGAAATGACATATCCTTAAATTCTTTTTCTAAAAAAAGAGTTTTTTTCATTTGTTTATTTGAAAGCGTTAACAGAGAGAGAGGAAAAGACACAGAAGGCTCTCTCATCCACTGGTTGCTTCATTCTCCAAATGTCCACACAGCAGGTCTGGGCCAGTCCAAAACCAGGAGCCAGCAACTGCATTTGGGTTTGCCACATGAGTGGCAGGAACACTTGAGCCATGTGCTAAATCCAGAGTGCAGAGTAGGACCCAGAATTGTGATCCATTGCTGTGCTTTGTCTGCATCCCATGTGGATGCCAGTTTGAGTCCCTGCTGCTCCACTTCTGATCCAGCTTCTTGTTACTGGACCTGAGAAAGCAGTGGAAGACAACACATGTGATTGTGTCCCTGTTCCCATGTGGGAAGCCTGGATAGAGCTCCTGGCTCAACTCTAGTTGTTGTTTTATAGAGTTTTATTTATTTTTATTAGAAAGGAAGATTTACAGATATAAGGAGAGACAGAGAGAAAGATCTTCTGTCTGCTGATTTACTCCCCAAGTGGCCACAACTGAGAGGATGCAAAGCCAGGAGCCAGAGGCTTCTTCTGGGTCTCCCACGTGAGTACAGGATTTCAAGGCTTTGGACCTTGCTCAACTGCTTTCCTAGGCCACAAGCAGGGAGCTAGAAGGGAAGTGGAGCAGCCAGGACCGAACTGGTGCCTACAGGAGATCCCAGCATATGCAAGGGTGAGGACTTTAGCTACTAGGCTGCTGTGCTGGGCCCCCAACCCAAGTTATTACAACCATTTATGCAATGAACCAGTGGAATGTAAACTCATGATTTCTCTCTCTCTTGCTCTCTGTATCTCTTTTCTACTCTTTCTCTGCAGAGTAGGGTCCAGCTTTGTGGGATTGAGTTCCTGATTGATATCCCCTACCAGAGTGTGGGTTTGAGACTTAGAAGCTTGTTTCCCTCCAGCATACTGCTAATATTCCTGGGAAGGGTAGGAAGTGAGCCCTCTGTGTGAGACCCTGAGACCATCAGAGAAGACCTGGCTGGGGCCTCCTGGCCGACTGTGTAACCTGCAGTGACAGTGTCTGCCTCCATCAGGAGAATCTTTGATAGATTTTAATATTTTCCAGGTCCTTCCCTGACTCAGGATAGTAATTCTGCTCATCAACCAAAATGGTTATGTTACAGAGAAAGCACTGTGTATTTTGAGATTCTGAATAGACTGCTGTGGAAACCAGTTTTACTGCATTGATTTAAAAGCAGTGTTATTTTTTTTAAAAGGCTAACTTTAGGGAATTTTTAAAGAAAAAAAGTGACCTAGTTTCATTAAATGATTTTATAGTTTGTTTAATCAAATGTTTTAAGTTGAAACAAAAAGATTAAAAAAGGGGGGAAATATATGTTAAGTGTAATTGTTTAGAAAAATTAACAAATTAGTCTTTCTGAATTGTTTTAACCTCTAGAATTGCACAACCAATTAAAGGAGCAGACTGGGCCCTTGGTGGGGATTGAGGGCAGGGAGACTGTGGGATAAGTAGCAGGGTATACCTAGAGCTGTGTTAGAAACGTGGTAAGAAAAATCCTCTACTTTGATAGATCGTTTTTGGTTTTATTATCCTACCACATTTACATATGATTTCTGAATTTTTAAACACTTATTACAATTATTGCTGTTGGCGCTAACTGGCTATTTTAGTCTAAAAGTATTTGACCCCTAATGGAAGTATATCTCATAGATTCAAATTTATATTCAGGTATATTCAGGAATTAGAAATAATTTTTATTTACTTCGAGATTCTCCATTTCCTGACTTGATTTAATTATTTTCAAGGGATTATTGATGATCAAAATGGAAATTTTAGAGACAACACATAAATAACTGAGGTGGAGAGCATGAGACTTGCTTTTAGAAGTCATCCCGTGTTTTATCTACCTTCATAAATTTTTATTTATTAAAAGCTCAAGAGTCAGAGCTCCAATCTGATGGTTCACTCCCCCAAATACCTGCAGTGACTGAGTCTGCCTGGATGTAACCTGGTCTCTCTTATGGAGGTACTGGGTTATTATCTCATTCTGAACTGCCCTCAATTTCAAGGGTCTTAGAGGAGATAAAGTTTTGCAAAATTTTGCTTGCTTTTAATTCTGCCTTACCAAAGTACTCTAAGGTAACGTGATATCAACACAGCTGTGATGTATTTCAGAAGGTTAGTGTTTTGAAGGTGAGGTCAGGAGCTGAAGGGGAGGAGGCCGGCAGGACAGGCGGGAGGAAACGATGATGTGAGAACAGGTGATCTGGTTTTCAGGCCACACTGCCAGGGACGTGAAAGCTGTCTTGGCTTTTCATTAGCTGATTTTCCAAGCAAAAAGCATTGGTCGTTATTTAGGCAAACTGAAGTTCTGGGTTCTTATATTTAATAATAATAGTGGTGTCATTAATAATATATTGTCATTGCTGGACATTATCCTCAATATTTAACATTTCTGTTAGTTTTCCTAAACACGAAAGTTAAAATTGAACAGGAAACTTTCCTCAGTGGTAATTGCCAAAGTGATTTTTTTTTTTAAATTTTATTTTTAGGTGCAGTTTTCTTGGCTGTTTTTTGCAGGAGCTATCCCAGTATTTTTTTCATTTTTTATTGCAACTCTCCTTTGTCATTATAATAATTGGGATCCTGTGATGGTAGGAATCAGAAGAATTTTTGCCTTTATTTGCAGAAAACATCGAATTCAGAGGTAGGTTGATCTCCATTGTAGATTTTAAAAAACTGTTTGCTAAGTAAAAAATTAGTTCACTGTGAAGAATTACTGAAACATCGTACGTGGTCTCTGCATTATGCTAGATAAAAATAATTTGCTAAGATCCTTTGGGTAATAATTTTTTTCATTGCTACATTTCAGAGAAAGTGTTTTGATTTACAGGTAAGAGTAGAATATTTTTAATGTGGCTACAATGTTATTTAAATACAGAACATTTTTATTGATTTGGAAATGATTCAAAATGGAATAATACAATTGCCTCAATATTTCTTTATTCCTTTGTTTTTAAAAGAGGAAGTTTTTGATATTTTTCTGTAAAGTACTTGAAAAAGATTAAGAAATCTTGGCCTGTGTCAGCTCTGTCAGTAGCTAACATCCAACCTCGCAGGCTCAGCCAGAATAGACCACTTTTAAGCTTCCCCTACAACCTTAAAATTGCCCTGAACTGTTATTGCTTTTTCTTCCCTCCAACCCCTGAAGAGTTCCAGAAGACAGTGAACAGTGTGAGAGCCTCATTCCTATGCATGGTGTGTCACAGGACGATGGAGCTAGCTAGCTGTTGCCTAGAGCCCAGGTTTGTATGAAACTGGCATTAGTGTAGCATGAGATTCTTATTCTTGTGATACAGAATTGGTTTTCCATAATTGGTTATTTGAGAACCAATGTCACCTAAAGGCTGAGGGTGTAGTCTCTGGATTCAAAGTGCCTTGGCTTCCAGTCCAGTGTCTCTAACTGGGATGCGATGCAAGATCCTGTCCATTCCCCTTTTCTCCTCTCCTCTTCTCACCTCTTCTTTCCTCTTATCTTCTCCCTCCCCATCCTATCGCCTCTTCTCCTTCCTTCCAGATTTATTATTATTATTAATTAATTATTTATTGGAAGGCAGAGTACAGAGAAAATGGGAAACAGAGAAACATCTTTTATCTGCTGGATCAACCCCCTAGTCATTTTAATAGCTAGGGCTGGGCCAGACTGAAGCCTGGAATCTGAAACTCCACCAAAGTTTCCAACATGGGTGACAGGAGATCGAGCACTTGGGCCATATTCCACTGCTTTCCCAGGCATATGAGCAGGGAGATGGTTCGGAGGCGCAACAGCCAGGACTTTAACTGGGGCTCATACAGGATACCAGCATTATCAGTGCCACAAGACCTGCCCTGTATTTGAGATTCTTAATCTCTTTGTTGTTTTGCTGTTGTTGTTTTTAAGATTTATTCTTGTGGAAGTCAAGAGTAACAGAGGGATATAGGAAAGGAGAAAGAAAATCTTCCATTGATGGCTTATTCCCCAGATAATACAATAGCCCAATCTGGGCCAGTCCACAGCCAGGAACCAGACCTCTGTCTGGTCTCCTCCATGAGAACAGAGACCGAGTATGTGGGTTACCTTCTGTTGCCTTCCAAGGCACCTTAGCAGGAGTGCTGAAAGCAAATGGAACATTGGGGATTTGATCAGCCCTCCAGTAGGAGATGCAGCATTAACAGCAGTAAGCTAACTCACTGCCAGACAATAGCAATCTTTTTTTTTTTTAAGACTGTATTTTTGAAAGACAGAATGACAGAGATTTGGAGAGACAGAAAAAGAGATCTTCCTTCCACTCCCACTTCCCAGATGGTCACAATGGCCAAGACTGGGCCTGCTGCTCGAGTCATCACGGGTGCCTCCCAGGATGTGTGTTAGTAGGAAGCTGAAATCAGAAGTTAACGTGGTAGAGTAACCCAGGTACTTCCAGACTGCATGTTGGCTTCCCAGGCAGTATTTTCATCAGTGCCTCAAGTGCCTTCTCCTGTTTTGTTTTGATTAAGAGAAAAAATCCATTTATTGTTTTTTTAGTGAGATTTTGAGGAAAGAGTAAAGCCAAGTGTGTGTTTATTTGTAATTTTTAAATTTAAAAATTTGGTAAGTATGTTGTGGTGCAGTGGGTCTTAACCTACCACTTTGGGGTGTCTGCATCCCATATCCGAATGTGTGGAGCCAAGTCCCACCCCCCATTTCCTATCCAACTTCCTGCTGATGTACCTTGGGGAAAGCAGGCAATTTCCCAAATACTTGGCTGCTTCTCCCCCATGTGGTAGACCAGATGGAGTTCCAGGCTTTGGCCTGTCTTGCTCATTATTGCAGGCATTTGGGGAATAAACCAGCAGTTACAAGGTTTTTCTTTTCACTCTGCCTTTCTAGTCACCATAAACACTATTATTATTTGTTTTAAATTATTTATTACGTTGGATTATGTGACACAGTTTCATAGGCTCTGGGATTCCCCCATCCCCTGCCTGTGCCCTCCCCCCATGGTGGATTCCTCCACCTTGTTGCAGTATTACAGTTCAAATTAAGTTGAGATTCTTTCGTTGCAAACATATACCAAGCATAGAGTCCAGCTACTTATTGTCCAGATGGGTTGAACAAACTAGTTTCTAGGGGAGACCATCTCTGGTCTGAAGGCAGAGCTGGCAGAATATCATCCCGAACAATTAGAAGCCCCAGCACAGCATCAACAACAATTTACAACATTATGGAATTAATTGACATGGTATTGAGTAATCAATACGTTATAACAGTGCAAGTTCTTAACCACATCCTGTGACTACTTCATTGACCCTTCAGTTTTTGTTTGTACACAGAACCAGCTGCTATACATCTTAAAGTGGCTATCGGGTACTATTCAGCTGTCTCGTGTCTGTTTTCATCTTAGTATTTAGCAGTTTATAGTGTTGACGCATAATTTTGCTGAACTTGGTAGATTTTAGGATAATCTAAACTGCCTTACAAATCTAACAAGCCTTTGTCTACAGTTGAGGTGCAGAACAGTTTTAGGAGGGGTGTGCAGAGAAATCTTCCACCCCCTAGTGAGGAGTAACTAATCTTTGTGTCCTATCTAGTAAGGTATATGTGGATCCATGCTGATCGGTTCCTGTTTGGTTCTAAGCTTTCTTTGTATTTCTCTGACTATTCTATGTTTTTTTGAGGGGGGGTTCCGGAGCGACCCTGATGGTCATTGCAAGCGAGGGTGGGGATCCAAAGTTGGAACCAAGTAAGGACCAGGAGAAGCTTCTCTCCCTAATCCCGAAGGAAGTTTGCTGTTCTTCTGTTTCTGCAGATCTCTCAGGGTTCCTGGCTATTATGACCTTGGGTCTTGTGAAGAAGGATTTGGGCTTCTTCCATCCCATGTGGTAGATCCAGACGGGGCAGGGTAACCTCGGAGTTCTCAGCCTCCGAAAGCACTCCAATTCCCCGTGTTTTCCTTGGCTGTTGGGATGTAGTCCTTGGTGCCCATACTGATAGTCCTTGGTGAGGATCCGAGTCTTCAGGGTTGGGATACAAACCGCCTCCTGTCTACCTGCTCCACTCTGGGGTCCCCCCTGTTTTGTGCATATGACCTCCTATTAAGAGATTGTCAGGATCGCTCCTGGTTCCCCTTATATGTCTTTGTAATTTAACTATTGTTTAATGCTGATTCTAGTCTGTTGTCTATGAATTACCTGTTATGTTTCTGATAGGTTATACTTTACGTCTTCCACACACATTCTAAGGAGATGGAAGACTTCTCTGCCCTCCCGCCCTGTTTGCGAGTAGCTTAGGGTCTTAAGAGTATATTAGGTTTTACAGTTCTTTGATATTGAACATAAGCAAACTGCTTATGTTCAACACTATTTTTAAAGCTGTTTAATGCTGTAATTGTATGGCGTCTTCCCATAGCATGCTGTTCATTATTGCCATACTCACACTCAAACCTACCCCTGCCTAGGCAAGGTTTCAAGATGTCTGGAAGTGAGAGCTGGACAAAGGAGGCAGAGTGAAGACTGAAGACAGTGAGAGTAGTGGAGCAGTGCTGAGCAGAACAGGTTGGACAGGAGTCTTTGTCACCATATGTGTAATAGTTGGAGCCTACCAGAATAAAGTAAGCTATTACGACACTGTGTTGAAGCACTCACAGTATTGCATGTCAGCCTTTGACACTGGTGTAGAAATCAAAATCCAAAGCTATGGAAATTGTAATATAATTACATCTTTATTTTTGTTTCTAGCTTGCTCGGGGAACATTATGCGGTGAAGAGACAATCTCTGGCAAGTTTTTGTAGAAAAATGCTTCAGTGCCTAGTCTGAAAAATGACAGTTTCAGTTCTTTGAAACTCTAAAATATATTTTCCTCATATCTGTTTTCTTCATTTTCGTAATGAAGTACCTTGCTGTGTAGCTGGGTCACATGTCACGGAGTGATAGGACGTTGGAGTCCACAGTCCATCCACAGGACCAACCTGCCTTACACAACCAGGAAGTTAGTCAGCTGGTGAAATCAGTTCAACTAATCACGGAAGAAAATCCTAATGTTCTGGAGACCTTATTTTCCATTTGTCAGACGCTGGACTGAACTACAAAAATATTTTCAAGAAAGCATTTGTGTAGATCGATGTTTCTGGCAGGAAAAATGCTGAAGTAAGCTGGCTGTTATAGGTACGGATTATCTTTTAGTTTTGTAAAATATTGCCAATTAACTACACACAAAAAATTGTCTAGTTTATGCATCAAGTATGTTCATGCAAATTTGATTGAACTTGAAAGAGAATAAATGTTTGAACAGATCTGGTTCACTTACACTACATAGACCGTATTATCTTTCCATAGCATTAGGTGCCTTGCGTTTTAAATCTGTGACAAACCATGACAAATTTTTTAATGTCATATGAAGAATTACGTATTTCTAAAGGTTGTATTGTTGTAAATTTAATTGACAAAGCTCTGTTTAATTTAGAGTTTTGAAGAAATATTCTCTCTTCAATTAAGACATTTTCATAATGGAATGATTTAAATTGAAGTCATAAAGAGTATTAAAATAAAATGTTTATATATGTGTATTGTGGATGTATCAAGTGATTTCTAATTAGTTTTTTTTCTAAATTAATGCCAAATTACTCCAGAGCTGGACACCTCTTTTCTTTAAATGACTTAAGTTTTCCTGAATGAAGTTTTCATGGTTAATAGGTCCAAGAAGATAAGCAAGAGGAAATTCTCCTTGGAAAATACCTATGATTTTTTACTCTAGTAGGATTAAATATAAAATATTGCCACCATTCACCTTGACTGTGCCGCGTGTGATGTGACTGCTCTGGGAGGCGCCTCGCTACCCATCACTGTTCCTGTGTCCCAGGACTCAGTTTTTTAGTTAATCAGAATCCATTCTCTTGTCAGGTTTGATGAGAACGATTTAGTTCTCTTAAAAATTTCTCAAAGATTCTGATTTTTAAAAAACATTTATTTTATTTTTATTGGATAGTCAGATATACAGAGAAGAGGAGAGAGAGAGAGAAAGATCTTCTGTCGGTTCATATACTCCCCACGTGGCCACAACAGCCAGAGCTGAGCCAATCCAAAGCCAGGAACTAGGAACCTCTTCCAGTTCTCCCACGTATGTGCAGGATCCCACAGCTTTGGACCATCTCTACTGCTCTCCCAGGCCACAGGCAGGGAGCTGGAAAGGAAGTGAAGCAGCCGGGACATGAACCTGTACCCATATGGGATCCCAGTGCATGCAAGGCAAGGATTTAGCCACTGAGCCATCATGCCAGGCCCCTTATTTATGTTCTTAAAATCGGCTTAGTGTTACTACTGGAAATCTATTATGAAATTTAGTTTTCTTTCTACTTAAACCTAAGACCTTCTGTATATCATAATAATTTGAAAGATTGTACATGGTAATCTTGAATTTGACATGGTGGAGGTATGTTAAGAATGTGAACGTACTGAAGGCAAGTGTGATCGAAATCGGTGACTTAGACGCTTCTTCCCTCTGTGTTTGCCGTTTGACCATTCACCGAGACTGAGCAACTTGCAGAGCAAAATGTGGAACAGTGAGGATGAAACTTACATTGTAAATTATCCCGTAAGTGTGGCAGGAAAAGAGGCTGACCTCGGGAGGTTTTGGTTGCTCCTGGGCTCTGTGCTCACATCACAGGAATTCTGGAAGCAGTAATCCTCAACATGCTGACTAGATCTCCAGTGGGACTTTTACTAGGCTAGTGTATTTTAATCGAAGAACAACTTCTTTGGAAGGTAGCAAAAGTTAAACTGGCCCAGGGAAGAGTATGAATTTACACAGCATCGGTCTGCCGGTCTGCCTACCTGTTAACCTTTCCTCTCAGGATGTATTGATCTGCATGGTGGTTGTTCTGAATGGTGTAATCGGGTGGAGTGAAAATTGCAACTTTCCATGCTGCACCTCTGTAATAAAGGGCATCAGCTCTTAAGAGATGAAGTGCTGGGCTCCTTCCCATCCGGACCTCCCGGAACTAACTAGACGGCAGACCCTTGGCAAAGGCGGGGAGAGGTTCTGTACCAGCATGCGCTCGTGTCCTTCCTCTCTCTTACTGAACCTGAAGACGCAAGTAAGCACTCTTTGAAATCTTGTTTTCTGTTTTTTATATTCCTGTCCATATCACTGGAGGGAGTCCTGCTTAGGTAAACATCAGAATCTCAGGGTCAATGAAACTGAAGTGAGGCAGCCTCACACTGCTTGTATTGGTGGGAGGCTAGGGAGAGGCAGAGCTTAGAAAAGCCAGTAGGAACATATAACACATTGATCCTTATCCCTTTAGATAAGTTTTGATTTTTTCTCTCTCTCTCTCTTTTTTTTTCTTTGCAATGGTGACTCTTCCAGTTTGACTTAATTAATTCCTTCTGTTACACTGATTTTCCCCTTGGCAGCCGAGTTTCTGTAGAAGCTGAGCTCACAAGGTTAAGTGTGAATATTCTCAGAGGGATGCAGCCTTGTTGCAGGAAGAATGCTAATGCCCACTTTAAAATCAATCATGCAGAGCCAATTTGGGCTTGCAAAGTATGATCCTGGAAGCCAAGTTTGCTGGTAAGGCTCTGTGGGAAGGCCACACTGCTAATCCTCACTGTGCTGCCCGAGGAGACAGACATGTCTCTAATGAAGGATTAAGAAGGAATTCATTAGAAAATAGTATTTCCACTACCTTATTAGCAAATAAATGTTTCATTTTGAACAATTCTGGTTGACTCCTTTCTCTCTAATCCCTGCTTGAAATGTTCTTTATTGCTCAATATTTTAGGAAGAATTCACAGAAGTTAAGGGATAAATAATTATCTGTGTGACACCTATAGATTTGCCTTTTGTGAAGATTGATTTGTTTTTATTTGAGAGGCAGATTTACAGAGAAAAGGAGTGACAGAGAGATAGGAGAGACAGAGATCCTGCATCTGCTGGTTCGCTGCTGAAATGGTTCCAGCAGCTGCAACTGGGCCAGGAGTTCCTTCTGCTTTCCCAGGCCTTAATCAGGGAGCTGGATTGAAAGTGGAATATCCAGGACACTGACAGCCATATGAGATGCTGGCACCACAGGCAAAAGGTTAGATTGCTATGCCACAGTGCCAGTCCCGCAAGTTAACTTCTGTAGCAAGCATGCTGTTATCTGATTTCTTGTTACTAGAGATATGACATTTGAGAGATGTTCAGTCTACAGAATTTGAAGTTAGGATTGTATTGTAATCTGCGTCATATCTCCAGAATTCTGTTCTGAATAATTGAGATACAGTTTTTACCTAGATTTGCAGTTTTTCTTCAGTTATCTTTTCATTAGGGGAGGTGTTTGGGACAGCACTTTGTTGCCACTTGGTGGGCATATATCCCATATTGCAGCACCCGTTTCAAGTCCTGGCTCCTCTGCTTCTGATCTGGCTTCCTGGCAACAGCACACATTCTGGGAAGCAACAGATCAAGGCTCAGACACTTGGGTCTCTGCCATTCACATGTGAGACCCAGGTGGAATTCTGGGTTCCTAACTTCCACCCAGCCCAGCCTGGCTGTTGAGGACGTTCCGAGAGTGGACCAGCAGATGGAAAACCTCTTTTTACTTGAGAGTTAGAGATGGAGTTCCTATCCACCAAGTGCCCTCAGTGGCTTGAGCCAGGAACAAGGACATGAAGCCCACATGAAGCCGTTTTACTTGAGTCATCCCCCCTCTCCCCAGCCCTGGTGATATACACTGACGGGTGGCTGGAGTCAGGAACGAGCTGGGAATGGAACCCAAGCATTCGAATGTGTGATGTGTGATGTGGGCATCTTAACGTTGGGCCGTAACTTATGCAACACTTAGGTTGTTTTAATGTCACATCTCCGTCAACCTCATCTGCCTATTCAAGAATCAATAAGACAGTGCTTCAGAGTTGTACCTATGTGCACAGAAAACTTTCCTTTAAACTTTAAAAACTTTAAAACTAGGCACAAAAGGGAGCAGTCATGATAAATTAAAGCGTATAATGACTCCTGGGAAAGTTCGTTATTTTGCTGTCTGGAGTAAAGATTGCATGACAACTGAAATTTTAATCTTTAATTTTTAAGATTTTTTTTGAAAGATTTATGGAGAGGCATACACACACACACACAGAGAAATCTTCATTGATTGACTCCCCAAATGGCCACAATGGCTGAAGTTGGGCAAATCTGAAGCCAGGAGCCAGAAGCTTCTTCCTGGTCTGCTCCTTGGGTTCGAGGTGTAAGGACTTGGGCCTTCTCTCAGTGCCTTCCTAGATACATTAGGAGACAGCTGGATGAGAAGTGGAGCAGCAGGGACTCAAATCAGTGCTTTTATGGAATTGTGGTGCTACAGCTGGAGTCTTTTCCTGCTACACCACAATGCCAACCCCTAAATCTTTGTTCTTTCTTTTTAAGATTTATCTGTTTAATTGAAAGGCAGAGTGACAGAGAAGAGACTGAGATCTGCCATCCACCAATTCCTTTCCCAGAAGGCTGGGCCAGGCTGAAGCCAGGTATCAGGAACTCCATCCAAGTCTCCTGAGTGGGTGGCAGTTACCCCGAGTACTTGAACCATCTTGCCCTGCTTTTCCCAGGCACATCAGTAGAACGCCGGAATGGAAGTGGGGCAGCCAGGATTAAAATCAGCACTCTGCGGAAGGATGCAGGGTGGCAAGCAGCAGCTTCTCCGACTGCAAGGTCATGCCTCTGAAAAAATAGCTTTTACATTATGTTCATCCTGAATTTTTGGCTGTCTTAAAAAAATGGCTTAAATATCAGAAAAACTATTTCTAATCGCAGTTTGTTTAAACAAAGCTTTTCTCCATTTTCCTATATTCATTGTATATCAACAGAATAGCAAATAATAAAATCATGAATATGTATTAAGAAAAAAATTGCCTGTGAAGAGAAGGTTGTGCTTCTCTCGTGTATTTTGCTGAAATATTGCTGTGAAATTGCATCATATCCAGTGCGTGCATGCCACAGGTGTGGTGACACAGAAGTGATTTTGGTTTTGAATTAGGGCTCTGGTACAGGGACACGCCCATAAGGATGTTTCCCTTGTGATATTGTAAACCGGAAAATGGGAAACTTCCAAATTGGGATTTTTAACGTGTTGCTTCACAGTATTTTTAATTTTACCTATGATTTCTTTGTGAACAATTACTTTTGTTAGCTGCCAGCTTTTGCCCTCAAATGCTAACCGTCCAGCATGTCTTACCTTGGTTTTCCTACTTTGTTTTTAATTAGGACAGAACATGACAAACCTTAGAGTACCCACTCATATCTGGGTCTTTGGAAGGCAGGCATGGGATTTCTGTATCAATAGTCATTTTTGCCACTAGGTGAATACAATTCTTGATAGGCTTACTGCTGATCTCTGCGTGCTAGGAATTTATCTTTTAATTACTTATTTTTAAATTAATTTTAAACATGGTCATGGCTCTTTTAAGGTGTTTATGTGTTTGTAAGCTAAAGACAGAGAGTTCTCATACATAGATTTACTCACCAAATGCCCAGGCCTCCTACCTGACTGCCAGGACGCTAACCATTTGTGCCCTCACCCATTTGTGCTTCCCAGGGTGTGCGGGAAGCTGGCCTGCAAGACAGGCACGCCAGGGATGCAGACGGTCCAGGAAGCATCCTAACTGCGGTGCCAGGCACCCACCCCTCAGTGGGTGTCCAGTGTCAGACCGTGTGACATTGAAAGCCAAATTCTATGAAAGCCTATCTTTGTCATTATCATTCTGGAATACTATGTAACACGGCAAATTATTTTGACTTTTGCAGTAGCATAATGTAAAATCATAGGAAATAATTGTGTGTGCAACTTCCAAGTAGAGCTCTGCTTGTCTCTGTAGCTCTGCCTTTCAAATAGAAATAAAATTAACCGTAAAAAAAAAAAAAAAAGGTTACTACTGTGACTCACCCTGGAGTTTGTGAGTTTTTGGGGCAGAGGGCCTCAGAATTTGCTTTTCTAGCAAGTGTGTAGGATAACACTGTTGCTCATCCCAGCACCGCCCTGTGGATCATTACTCTGCAAGAGCATTCACTTGGAAGCCGGATTCCCCCTGCTCCGCACTGCAGATTGATTTTGGTGGAAATTACTTATCGTGGAGACTACATTTCCTACCTGTTAAATGGAAGTCAATGCTATCTTCCAGAGACTAAGAAAGGAGATAGTAAGAGAGATCTTCAAAAAGTCCACAGTAAATGCATAGTATGAAAAACTGTGGATTTTAGGATTTTTTTTTTTACGTTAAAATAAATTTGCCCTTCCTGATTTCTTATGAACTGTGCAATACACTTGTATAATGGGTGTGCCCAGAACCTCTGGGTGCTTGCAAAATGCTTATTTCCTTAGTTTAAAGTGAAGAACTGAACTCAGTGTTTCTCATGGTTCCTATTCTGATTCCAGGGGCCAACACTGTGGCATAGTGGGTGAAGCTGTTGTCTGCCATGCTGGTATTCTATATGGGCACTGGTTCATGTCCAGGTGCTCCACTTCTCATCCAGCTCCCTGCTGCTGAACCTGGAAAAGCAGAGGAAGGCCCAGAGCTTGGGCCCTTGTACCTTCATGGGTGGTCCAGATGAAGCTCCTGGCTCCTAGCTCCGGCCTGAGACAACCAGTGGATAGAAGTGCTCTCTCTCTCTCTCTCTTTCTCTCTCTCTCTCTTTTTCTCTGTCAGCCCTCACCCCCACTTCCCTGCTTCTCTGCAACTCTGCCTTTCATACAAACAAATCTATTTTAAAGTCTGTGATTCTGAGAGTTGTGCAGTGGAGGGACAATGCCACACACTGTTAATGCTTGCTACTTTGTAAAGAGGGTTGCACAGGCTCCCTACCATTTTGTTTTTGTTTTTGTCATTTTTAGTGTCTAGATTCTCAGCCTTCAGTTACAGGAGTAAAGCCAAGCTTCAGAAATTATATTTGAATATACTTTCGAGTTCAAGACAGTTTTCAGAGGTTCAGTATATCAAGCAGATTAGTTAACTTTTCTGCTTCTCCACTCCATTGCTTCCCAAGAAGCTTAATGTTTGTTAAAAATATGTAGTTTCCATTACCAGCTTGGTTTCCAGGTAGCAGCCAATCATATTTGAGACAAATCCAAGCTAAAATTATAAACATATTATTTAATACAGTATTTAATAATTATCCAGTGTTTATTTAAATGATCACTGGAATCTTCAATATTGTGAATTTGTAATCTTAGGAACTGGGATTACTAAAACACTGAATTAAAAGACCCTTACATTTTTAATTAATTCCAATTTTTTAAAAAATACAAAATGGTGCTTATGTTCCTTTCCCAGCCACCCAGATCTTCAGTACTGTATATGACCTACTTAAACAGTGAGTGGTATATTTAGCTAGTTGGTTGGGATTCAGAGATGAGGGATTTGGGTGAAGCTTTTTGTCATCTCCTGATTATTGACTGCCAGTGGCTGAAGGCTGAGTCCCCGGGGTCCAGGCGGGAGGACTTGCCCCAGGTGTGGGATACTGCAGCAGCATTTTGAATGCCTGAGTTCAGAACCTACAGCGAGGGCTGGGCGTTTAGTGTCAAGGTTGAGCTGCTGCTTGGGATGTCCAAGCGTCTAGGTTAATTCCGGTTCCGCTTCTGATTCCAGCTTCCTGCTAATGTGCATCATGGGCCTGCAAGTGATGGCTCGGGCATTTGGCCCTTGCCACGCCCACGTGCGAATGCTTGATCGACTTCCTGGCTCCAGCTTCAACCTGGACTCCCCGTTGGCCATTGCAGCCGTGTAGGGAATAAATCAACAGGCGGGACACCTCCATCTGTCTGTCTGTCTCCCTTTTAAATAAACAAATAAAACCATCAAGGTAACTTCTGCAGTTAGCATTGATTTAAGAAAAAAAGAGCTGAGAGGCAAATGAAGAATGCCAGGAGGTCATTGATAATACTAACGTCCTTTATCAGTATAGCATGAAGTATGTGAATGTGACCCAAAACAATCAGATGACCGCCAGGATACGATGCAGGGTAAACGCTCAGCAGCATAATCTACAGTGAGTCTAAGCATTCGAGTAAGGATCAGAGGGGAGGCAGTGAGATGGTGTGGGACCAGCCGTGCATGTCTTCGTAGTCATCCTGGTAAAAATTTTATGAAAGGTTTTTTGTATGTGCCTGTTTTGGAAGCATCTCAGATGTTACAGTATATTCTTTTTTTTTAAATTTTTTATTGTATTTTTGTTGATAATCTTTACATAGTTAATTACGGTTAAAAAAAAAAGTTCAGGGGGTAGAGGGAAGTGGGCAACAGTACTATGTCCATATTGTTTCCATCATGTATCTGAGGTAAAGGGGAACGTTGATGGAGAAGCCCCCCCCAGTTTCCCACCCACCCCAAGTCCCAGATGTGGGGCATGCTCTGAGATCCTTGCTCAAATGGTTTTAATAGTTCTCCAGTTATGAATTGCTGCCAGTTTCACTCGATGAGGTCGTCCACTGATTGACACAGTCCATCATAGAGTCTTCATTTGCCCAATATTTCGCTGCCAACGTATAGCTGAGGTGGTTGATTGACTTGCTCTGTCCTTTGTCTTTTCTTGGCTAGGGTTCTGAGTCCTGCAGTTTGACTGGGGAGATCTCCAAAGAAACTTTGAGGTATTCCCAGACCAGATTCTTGTATGTTCTAGCAAGCACAGGGCCCGGCACAGTCCGTCACCACGATCAGCTGGTGGTTTCAATTGCTGGGTTGGTTCTGTTTTCAGTCCTGACTTCCACTGGAACCAATGGGTGTTGCAGTCCAGCCTGGTTCTGCCCAGCACACACTCGGCCCTTGCATCAACCAGTGAGAGCTGCAGCCTAGTCGGGGCGACCCACAATAACCCCCACCAGGCCCGCCCCCTACCCTGGTTTGCCAGTATGTATAGCAGACTAGTCCAGTCTGTCCCACATCCCATTTGGCTCTTGTACTTGTCAGTGGGTATTAAAGCTTAGTTCCATCTAACCAACTCAACTCTCCAGCCCTCACGGATGTTGTTGAGTGCCTCTCTGTCTAGCCACCCCAGCCCCCGTCTTAGTTTTCATGCCCTCCCGCGGGAGTAGTGACCCAAGAGGGGGGAACCCACTATTTCCCTCCCAGGTCTCTCTCAGTCCCTGTTTATGCGCTCTTTGGGTGGTTCTGTGATTTGACTTGACAGAATTAGTCCTCAGTGCCAGCTTCTGCCAGTTGATGCTGCGGCTAAGCCCAAACATCCCTCACCCACTCTAATTTATGCTTGCACCAGCAGGAATAATCCGCCTAGCCTGGCTTTTCCCTGATCTAGTCCACATGCAGCGCACAGGTGTTGCAGCCTTGCTTAGTCTGGTCTGTCCCCATCCCAGCTCAAGCTCTCCAGTGGGAGTAGCTGTCTGGCAAGGGGACCAGCCCCTTAATCCCCCCGCTGGCTCTGCCCCTCCCTTCCTGGATCTCGCGCGTGCTGGTTGGGTGCTGCACTCATATCCAGTACAGGCAACCTCACCCTAGCGTTCCATAGTGTGCACTGGTTTTGTCGCGACCAGTCCCGGCTCGACCCACACTCTGTTCTGGTGTTCGGATTTACCAGTGTATGACATGAACTGATTCAGCCTGGTCTGCCCCTGACCCATGCCAAATGTATGCCAGTGGGAAACTTTCCAAGGCCTATTCTGGGCTGTTTCCTATCATGCCTCTTGCACCTACCTGCAGGGACTGTGTCCTGCCAGAGGAGTTGCCCAGGCTCCTCCATCAGAACCTCTCCCAATGCCAGATTTTGCGCCTACCAGGGGGTCCTTGAGCCAGCCCTATTCAGTTCACCTCATGTCCTAGCAGGAACAGTGGCTTTTCCTGGCTTGCTTTCACCCCGTTCTGGTTCTTGTTGTTGGATGTTTCAGCCCAGCCACGGCTCGTCCATACCCACATAGAGCTCACACAAGGCTCAGTATGGGGTTGAGACCCAGCCTAGTCAGTCCCACATCCACCCTGGTTCTCCAGGACACCAGACGGTGTTGGGGTCTGGCCTGGCCTGGTGCATCCAATCCCAGCCCACACTAGTGCCTCGGGAGACTGCAACTGTTTCCTAGATAGAATGCAACCCCATTCCAGCCCATGTGCCCCTTGGTGGGAACCTCAACCCAGTTAAGGTGTCCCCTTACCTCCCCAACTGGGCCTGTTCCTAGCCATAGATCATGCGCCTGCCAGTGGTTGCTCTGACTCAGCTTGTCTCAGTCCCTCACTTGTCCTGGCCTCTGCCTTAGACAGTGTGGCTTAGTGTCCTTGACTCAAGTAGACCAGTAGGTGCAAGAGCATGGCTTGGCATGACCTGTGCTCCATGCTGGTTTCTAGTTTTGCTTGTAGGCTAAGGTTTGCTCAGTCCTGCCCAGTACATTCTGTTCCGTTACCAATTTCTTCAAAGGAAGAGTTACCGCCATTGGGAATGTTAAGGATTGACTGAGATCCCAGAAGCACAGTGGGATCAACCTGGAGCTACCTAAGCAGTGATTCAGACAACCAATACCCCAGAGCTCCCTGGCCGGGTGGCCAGCAGGCAGAGCCTGGCACCACATGGTGCACTGGTCGCCCTAGGGGAGGCCGAGGACTTGTTCACTGCCTTGCGGCAGTGTCTTTGGCATGAGCCCCCAGCATTGGGTCCGACCCAGGAGGGGCACCCCCCACAGCCGCCACACTGTGAGGAGCGGCACTTGCTCCCAAACCCAAGGCCCGAACCCCTCCCAAACTCACCCAGCCACCAGATATTAGCAGCTGGGTGGAGCTAGGAATTTTAACCCAGTTCCCAAGTTCCCTTATGGCGCACTTACCCTGAGGAAAGAGCTCTCTTGGGTCCTGGGGGAGGCCAAGGACTTGTTCACTGCCTTGCGGCAGTGTCTTTGGCGTGAGCCCCAGCATCGGGTCCGATCCGGCAGGGGCACCCCCCCACAGCTGCCACACTGTGAGGAGCGGCACTTGCCCCCGAATCCCAAGGCCCTTACAGTATATTCTTAGTACCTTTTGGCCAATCAATGAAAGCCCAAGGTCTCAAATGTCAGCCTTTGTAGATTTCCTTACGATAAGTGTGCATTGGGTCTGGTGTGGTAGCCTAGTGGCTGAAGTCCTCACTTTGCACACGCCAGGATCCCATATGGGCACCAGTTCTAATCCCTGCTGCCCCACTTCCCATCCAGCTCCCTGCTGGTGGCTTGGGAAAGCAGTTGAGCACTGCCCAAAGTCTTGGCTTCCTGCACCCACGTGGGAGACCCAAAAGAGCTCCTGGCTCCTGGCTACAGATCGGCTCAGCACCTGCTGTTGTGGTCACCTGGGTAGTGAATCATTGGACGGAAGATCTTCCTCTCTGTCTCTCCTCCTCTCTGTATATCTGACTTTGCAATAAAAATAAAATAAATCTTAAAAAAAATGTAAGTCTGCATCATTCTGATCAAGTCACAGCATTTTGGTTCTATCTGTGCTGATAATAAACAGCCATGTGCGCAAAGCGTGAGAAAAAGTGGCAGTTGGTATGGGAAAAAGTCAGTTCAGTTACCTGACCCAGATGGTCAGATGGAGTTACTGAGCACTTGAGAAAGATGAAACATTCATGGTGAATTAAGGAAGTAGTGTTTAAGGTACATTTTTCCTTGGTACAAATAATTTAATGTACATTTTTACTTCATTTGCATTATAAAAGTTGGTACTTTTATTCATTCCTCCATCTAGTTTATAAAATGAATATTTTCACATTGTGGAACATTTAAATTTTAAACATGGTTATAAAATTATTTCTAATTGCTGTTTATATTGTTAATGATTTAGGGCCAAAATTATCCTGGTTTTGGATGCAATTTAAAATTGCTTATTTTTAGTCTACATAATTTGGGAAACGCTATATTATAGTATATGAGTAGCATGTGTCAATTATTTTACTTTATAACTTATATAAAATCATTCGTATAAAATACGCATTATGTATTTTCCAGCGCCACGAAAAATACTTGAAAATTTCAAATCTATCCTGTGCAAATAAGGATTTTCTTTGTTTTTTTTTTTTTTTAAGATTTATTTATTTTTATTGGAAAGGCAGATTGACAGAGAAAAGGAGAGACAAAGATATTCTATCCGTTGGTTCACTCCCCAAATGACTGCAACAGCCAGAGCTGACCCTGTTCAAATCCAGGAGCCAGGAGCTTCTTCTGGGTCTCCCACGTGGGTGCAGGGTCCCAAGGCTTTGGGCCGTCCTCTGCTACTTTTTGCAACCACAAGTAGGTAGCTGGAAGGGTAGTGGAGCATCTGGGACTCGAACCAGTGCCCATATTGGATCCCAACACTTGTGGGAGTGGGGGTGGGGGAGGGGTGTTAGCCTGTTGAGCCATCTCACTGGGGCTAAGGATTTTACTGAAGCCATTCCTTGCATTTTCTTTTCCTTTCATGCCTTGGTCTCTAGTGTGTGGCTCAGCTGTGTGACGGTGCAGCTCTCCCAGGGGCACACATTGTTCAGCCTGGAACGAGCAAAGGTTAACCTCAGTGAGTGCATATCACACGTATTAAAGTCTGAAACCAACATACATGCAAAATTTTCGAATAATTTGTCTTGGGAAGGGGCCTGTAGAAACACATAGGAGATTACGTTCCTTCTTGAGATGGGCCCTTCCCGTGTGTTCCCCCCGCCAGAGCTGCAGTAGGTCATGATTTTGTTGAATAAGTACAGAAGTTACGAAAGTCAAAATAACTACTTGTGAGTATTTTAACAGACAAACTAAAACGCCGTAGCTCGGGTATTCGGAGAGCTGAGCCAAAAAGACTGGAGAACTTAGCAACAGCGGGAAGCTAGTGCTGCCCCCTGGCGGACAGGGCAGGAGGTGC
This sequence comes from Ochotona princeps, assembly GCF_030435755.1. NCBI lineage: Eukaryota > Metazoa > Chordata > Mammalia > Lagomorpha > Ochotonidae > Ochotona > Ochotona princeps. The sequence goes on from NC_080836.1 coordinate 17,282,052, forward strand.
TCACCAGGCCCGAGGCCAGGCACGTCTGGGCAGGAAGCAGAACCGCAGGGAGCTGGAGCGTCCCAGGGACACAGCTGGAGACCAGCAGAGGAGGGCAGCAAGGTTCTGTCTTTCCTTTCTGCCACTCCCTCTCGTAGGCAGGATATGACAGGGAGCCAGAGTGGACATGCAGTGGTGGCTGTCGGCTACCGGAGTTAGAGCAGAGCAGTTCAAACTCAGAGTGGGCGGGCACAAGGCTTGCAACTGGGTCCTGTGTCGTATGGACAGCATTGATCTTCACCCACAGGACCACAGCGTGTTAAGATGTCCCAGGACAGGGAAGATTCTAGATGCGAGCTTTGGTTTGTCCATCTCAAGTGCATGGCAGAAAGTGGAGTGAGGGGAACGAGCTGCTCTTGTGTTTGTCAATCCTCTCCCTCCTGCCCTCCACCCCGTCTCCTTCCCTTCCCTTTTCCTCTGCCCTACAAACGGGGCTAACGACAGAAGTGAAGGGTAGTATTGCTTCTTTAAAATCAAACTTCACTGTGGAGCATGAACATTGCTTTTTAGGGACTGAAAACAGCCGAGACATCCAGGCAGGTGTGTTCAGCGAAAAGAGGGAGTGAGCAACTGGGAGAGGATGACTTTCAGGAGACGGTGTCCTCACAGCCTCTGTCTGAAGACTTGAGAAGTCCTCCTTCGTCGACTGATCCCTTTGAAAACTTGTGGAGTCTGGAGTCTTTGGGTTAGAATGGTACAGTCCTGCCGTGAGGCCAGTTATTTCTCCTGGACCTCCCTAGGTGTCGGGCTCCTTCAGGGAGAAAACATTCTCCCTTCATGGGAATGTGCAGCAACAGAGCGAGCGAGATCCCCCATCCACTGGCGTACCCACCGAAGGCCCGGAACTGCCAGAACTGGGCCAGGCCAGACCCAGGGCCCAGGGCAGACACTCAGACACTTGAGGGGTCACATGCCACACTCCAGGATGCAGTGGCATTAGCAGAAAGCTGGGCAGGGAGCGGGGCACGCGGAGGGAGCAGCACTCAAGCTGGCGCTGGAATATGCTCTACAGGCATCCCAGCTGACACTCTACCTGATGCACCCCAGAAGCAGCTCAATCCAGCTTGTTTGATGGGCTCAAATTTTCCTTGCAAAAGCCATAGACCAGGTGTGTTGACTCAGTGACTAAAATCCTCACTTTGCATGATCCGGGATCCCATATGGGCACTAGTTCATGTCCCTGCTTCTCCACTTCCCATCCAGCTTCCGGCCTGGGAAAGCTGCTGAGGGCGGCCCAAAGTCTTGGAATCCTGCACCCACATGGGAGACCTGGAAGAAGCTCCTGGCTTCTGGCTTTGGATCGGCTCAGCTCTAGGCATTGCAGCCAGTTGGGGAATGAACCAGCTGATAGAAGATTTTTCTTTCTGTAAATCTGCCTTTCCAATAAAAATAAACATTAAAACACACACACACACACACATACCAGTATTATTGTCAGTGCTTATCTTGCGCAAGATGAATATAACAGGTATTCCAAAGTTAGACAAACACCAATTCCCTGATTGAATAATTTAGAAGATGTATTTCAGCAGGTTCCCATCCCACTGTTACAGTGAAATAGTCCTCTTCCCCAGCGGGGTGTGCGATACTCAATGGCTTAGGTCAGCAAGGAACGAGGACTGCGTGTCTGCCTGCTTTGCATTTGGGAGTGCCTGGCTTCATCTGGGCTCCAGTTCCTGGTTCCAGGGATGGCTGAAGGAGCGGGGCGCCTGCCAGCCCTGTGCGAGATTGGGATTGGGTTTCTCACTCCCAGTTTTGGGCAAACCCAGTCCCAGTTGCCGCTAGTATTTTGAGCAGAAGGCTCAAATTATTTTATTTCCAATAAAATAAGTAAATCTTCTAAAAAAGAAGTTTAAAAGATTCAAGGACACACATCTTCTTGCCGTGAGCTTTCTGAAGCACTCTCGAAGTCGCAGAGGCACTTCCCCCCATAGAGTATGGATTAGAAAAAACAAAACAACAGTGAAGTGACTGACAGAAGGTCAGGAATCTTTATGTATTTTTGTGCTGTTTTGATTTTTAGAGAAATGAATGTTTTCCTCCTGAATAAAGGAGGAGGCTGAACGGATAATATGTTTTCTTAGGCGCAGGTGGCAGCTTTGCAATTCTCTGGCAAGCGAACATGTGTCCCTAATATGTACAAAGTAGTTTTACCTTCAGCTTATAGTAAAGCATCACACAGCACAACACTGATACGTAACTCAAAAATAGTGTCTCCTGTCCTTTGAAAATTACATCCAGAAAAAGCTGAAAAGGCTGTGTAATCACTGCCAGAATGTCTTTGAGGACATTGTGTTAATAGAAGCTGGAGGAGGTGGCCAAGGGGGTAGGTGCTATTCACCGACAGTAAGGACTGCTTGTGGGGAGAAGTTGTGTGGGCAACATGCGTACTTTAAACAAAACAAAAAGAAAGATGTATTTTTTCCTGAAAGGTAGAGTTACAGAGAAAAGAGGAGAGACAGAGAGCAGAGAGAACTTCCATTTGCTAGTTTGCTCCCACCCCAAATGGGGTGAATGCCAGAGCTGGACAAGACCAAAGCCAGAAGCCTAGAACTCCATCCAGGATCCCCCCATGGGTGGCAGGGGCCCAGGCATTTGGGCCATCTTCCCCTGCTTTCCCCTGGACCGTGAACACAGAACTGGATTGGAAGTGGAGCACTCAGGACTCAAGCCGGCGCTCAGATGAGATGCCAGCATCTCATCTCATATGCCCGGGGTGCATATTTCAAAAAAATGTTTCTTTTTCGTGTTCCTGAAAGGCAGAACTAAAGTTCAAGGCAGAGAACACACTTTCCCTGGCAGCTCCACTCTCTGAATGCCTACAGCAGCCAGGGCTCTGCTAGGCCAAGGTCAGGAGCCTAGAACTCTGTCAGAGGCTCAGCTGCCTTCCTGGCTGTAACGCAAGCAGAGCAGCTAGGGTGCAACTCTGCGATAGCACACAGGGGTCCCACGCAGCACCGTAACCTGCTGTGGTGCTGTGTTGCATTCCCATGCAGTGAAAGTTTGACAGCGAAGCAGTTGGCTGTGCTAACTGGCCAGCAGTGTCTGTCCGAGATGCCACATCCCATGACTGACCCATGCCATCAAGGACATGCCATGTTGGTCCCACAAGCAAATCACCTAATGTGTTTCCCAGAATGTAGGTGTGCCATTGCCAAGGGATGCCTCGGCCAAGTCACACCACAGCACGGTAACATAGCACTCTCCAAATCACAGAAGCACCACAAACTCATTTCTCCCCAGGATGAGGAAGCAGAAATTTCTGGCTGATATAAGAGAACATGGCACAACTTCTCTGTTGCAAAGAAGGTTAACTTGTAGAGTAAGCAGCCATCCAAGAAATATTGACCAAATAAATAAATGAATTAAAAAAAAAAAAAATCACAAGGCAAGTTGGTTTCGGATCAGGACAGCAGGGGGCGCTATTGCTGCACATATGCTGACGTGGCCTCCCAGATCAGTAATGCTCCTGTGGAATAGGATATTAACCCAACCTACAGCGCAGCGTTTTGGGTTCTTTATTATTTTCATAGCCGTGAACCTTCACAGAATGAACCTTAAAAGTTTCTCTTTAATTATTAAGGCATATAGTATTTTTTTTGAACTTTCAATTCCTATAGTCAAAAAGAAATTAATTCTACAGTGTGTAAGGGAATTATTACCCCTTACTGACTTCACTTGAGGCATAGAGTGGAGATTAGGACAGACAGGAGAAAAGTTCCAGAAAAGAGAAAAGTCCGTTTGTCAGTGTAACTCCTTGAAGTGGAACTGCTGAGTCCCAGGGTCTGCTTTAGCAGAGTGGGAGCTGGGACTCAAACCCAGGTACTCCAGAGTGGCAGGTGGGCATACTCACTGGAGCCCAAGCCTTGGCCTCAAGCCCACTGTTGTCTCAATTTATGTTTGCATGAACAACGCAAACCTGCCACATAAGCCACTCTCAGGAGAAGTGTGGAATTTGCGGGCCATCTTTTTCTTACGGAACGACAGGCACTTATCCGTATTTAAATCCCATCTTTTCCTTCTTCCCCTCCGTGGACTGTGAGCTCAATGTGCATATCCTTTGTCTCTGACTTACTGATTGGCAGAGTCTGTTTGTAGATCAGTCACAGGATCAGTTAGCGACAGAGGCATGCGCAGCGTGCTTTGTCCAACGGCGTGCGTGATGAATGGGCCTGGAGCACTGCCTGTTCACCCAGCCACGCAACTTGTCCACACACACTTAAAGGGATTGCTTCATTTCTTTTCATCAGAAAATTTTAAAGTTTATTTATTTGAAAGGCAGAACCATGAGGCATGAGGAGAGAGAGATCTTCCCCTGAGTATTTAATTTAATTTTTAAAATTTTTCATGATGTTCACTTAGCTGATCAGGGTGGGAAGGATAGAGGGTTAGGGAAAAGTGGGTGAAATCATTGTTTCCAAATTTGCTATTTCTTCTTGTTTCTGATGGAAAGGAAGAGTTAAAGGGGGAAACCACACCCAGCTTCCTGAATGTCCCAGGACCCAGGGATGGGGAGCCACCACCTGATACCAACCCAGGGTCCCGGGCGCTGAGAGGTCTGCCCAAGTGGTTTGAGTAGTACTTAAATGCTATCAATTTTGCCCATCCAAGGATGATGCATCCCTCCTAGTGTCCACTGGCTGACATAGTCAACCTCAAGTCTCCATTCACCCAGAGTGTTGCTGCCATCATTTGGCTGAGATAGTTGTCCAATGTGTTCTATTCTTCTGCTACAGTACCCAATGGGTTGCCGTATTCTCCATGTGCTTCAGGCTCTGCATTCAGAGCACTGAGGGGGGCATATTCTTGCAGGCAAGTCCAAGGACCCAGGCCAGGCAACCCAAGTCCACCAGATCCCCCACTCCCTGGGCTCACAAACCTGGTACTCACTGCACAGGTGGGCCAAGAGACCTAAGCAAGGTGACCCGAGCCCCACCAGATCTCCCACTCCCAGGGCTCACAAAACCAGCACCCACCTTGCAGGTAGACCCAAGGACCCCCGCCAGTCAACCCGAGACCCACCAGATCCCCTAGCCCCCAGGGCTCACGGATAGGGCACCCACCTCACAGGCGGGCACAGAAACCCGAGCCAGGCAACCTGAACCCTGCCAGATCCCCCAACCCCTAGGGCTCATGAACCCGGCACCCATCTCACAGGCAAGCACAGCGACCCAGGATAGGCGGCGTGAGCCCCACCAGATCCCCAACCCCTGGGGATGTCGAACTTGGCACCCATCTCGCAGATGGGCCCAGGACCCAGGCCAGGCAACCTGAACCCTGCCAAATCCCTGCCCCTTGGTCTCACAAACCCAGCACCCACCTAGTAAGCGGGCTCCAGGACCCGGGCAAGGCAACCCAAACTCCACTGGATCCCCTACCCCTAGGGCTCACAAAGTCAGCACCCAATGACCCCAGGTTGGCATGGCTCGCCTCACCTCAGCATCCACTATTGTACTGTGCAGCCTAGTTCAGTCTAGTCTGCCCCCAGGTTCCAGCTCTTGTTGGTGGGTGCTGCAGCCTAGTCCAGCCCAGCCTGATCCCTGTCCCCGCCCTAACATGAACTGGCTGGTGTTGCAGTCCCACCTGGCTCTTAATGCACCCTGTCCCAGTTCTCATATATGCCAATGGGTGTTGTGAATTGGCCAGCCTGGTCTGTCCCCGTACCTGACCCACATGTATGCCAGCGGGTACTGTAACCTGGCATGGTCTGGGTTTCTCCTTGCTTTGATTCTGGAGCTGACCTGCAGGGACTGCATCCTGATGAAGGCATTTCCCAAGCTCCTCTATCAGATCTCCTCCTAGTGGCTGTACTCACACACTGCAGTGGGTCCTTGGTTCAGGTTTACTCTGTCTACCTCCTGTCTTGGCAGGAACAGTGGCCTTGCTCAACCAGCTCACACCTATTCTGGTCCGTACTGTTGAGTGTTGCAACCCAGAGTGATGGCTCATTTTATATGTCACCTTGAGTGGGCCATAGACTGCCCTGAAGATTGGATAAACATTTGCTGGGACTCAGGGTGGAGGGAAGGGCTTGTTTCTTAGGATGTTTCCTAAGGAATTCCCATTTGAGTTGGTGGTTTGCAGAAAGTAGGTGGCCATTTGCAGTGTAGGTGGGTACCACCAGTGCACTAAGGGCCAGGACAGAACCAGGGCAGACTCTGCTTGGATCAGCTGTGCGTCACACCTTGCAGTGCGCCATCACTCTTCTCCCTGCCTCAGCACTCCAAGTGCACAGGCCTTTATACCTGGAACGGCGTCTGCACCACCACTGCTCCAGCTCTCAGACCTTTGAACTTTCCCACCAGCCTCCCAGGGGATGCAACTGGGAGGTGGGTCATCCTGGAATTTAGCTTTCACCATCAGTAATCCAAGCCATAGCTTTTAATAAAAGCACAAGAAAATCTTGTTGATCAAGAATCTTTGGAAAATCCTGATTAAACCATGTTTTTATGAAAATCATGTTTTAGGGGTTGGTGTGGTGACAAAGCAAACTAACCTTCTAGCTGGTGGCTCTGGCATTCCATATGGGTTGTGGTCCATGGTCCCAGCTACTCCTCTTCTGACCCATCTTTCTATTGATGGCCTTGGAAAGCAGTGAAAGATGGCCCAAGTCCTTGGAACCCTTTACCCATAGGAGAGACCTAAAGAGGCTCCTGGCTCCCAGTTTTGGATCAGCAGAGATCTGGCTATTGGAGGCCTCCTTCCTTCCTTCCTTTCTTCCTTCCTTCCTTCCTTCCTTCCTTCCTTCCTTCCTTCCTTCCTTCCTTCCTTCCTTCCTTCCTCTCTTGTCCAGCAGCACCAGAGCTATTATGCAAATGAAGGCCAGTGTCAGCAGCACAGCCACAAGAAGTTCCATTGTGAAAACTGGGAGTGAGCGTCAGACAGCAGTATGGCCTGCAAACCTGCCCTGTTGTACCTGTTCTGTGGTTGGTGTGAGACACGACATTCATCATCACTTCTGCTTCAACTGGAAGCACAATCAAATTTTCTACTTAATTTTTAACTGTCCAATTACTAAACTCTCATTAGGTCGGTTTTGTGAAACTGCTTTTCATTCTCTTGAGTGTCAAAAACTTAGGCTGAAAACATTTCTTCCATCCGTGTCTACAGAAATCACTAAAACGTAGCTAGGTTGTTCTTGGCAGAGTTAAGAGCTTCCTTTTCATTTTTGCAGAAGGCTTAAAAGGGAGATTAAAGGAATTCAAGTGTGATCTCCTGCTCGTTGCTGGATTCCTTTTATCTTTGTTAAGAGACCACAAAACCTCTTGATGAAAATCTCCAGGGACATGAGCTCACCTCTGCCGAAGAGAAGTCTGTCTCTCTGGCTTAAAGCACAGCCTTGCACTCCGCTGCTGTTTGCTTCCTTAAGAGCTTGGTGTGGCCCCCACTGAGCAAGGCTGATTCAAGCCGGTCACATACAGGGAGTGGGCTCTGTTCATCCCAGGAGCCACTGACGATCTGAGCATGCGCTCTGGGATGCTGACCACAGCTGCCATGGAGTCTTCATGCTTCCATGGTCAGTGCATTCAGTCTCGTGCATTGCTGCTAGATTGATCCCAAATCAGCTTTATTTTGATCCATCATTTGTTGAAACATTAACAGGGGACTTCTTGCTTATTAAGCCATGCCATGCTAAGGATTTTTGGTTTTTTCCCACAAGCCGCCTCCGATTGATCCATGACTTCTGCCTCTTTCCCAACAAAACAATCATGCTTTGGCTAAGACAAACTTAAAAATGGTCCTGCAGCTTAACTAATTCTTCCTTGCTTCTGGAAGCTTTCCAAATTCGGCCTTGTAAAATTTATGCTGCCTTCTCCCAAACCATACTTTTTGCGTGGTTTTAAAGATTCACTTTTATAGGGCCGGTGTGATGACTCGACAGGCCAATCCTCTGCCTGCAAGCACAAGCATCCCATATGGGTGCCAGTTCATGTCCTGGAGGCTCCACTTCCCATCTAGCTTCCTGCTTATGCACTAGGAAAGCAACAGAGGATGGTTCAGGTCCTTGGGCCCCTCTACCCATGTGAGAGACACGGAAGAATTTCCTGGCTCCTGGCTTTGGATTGGCTCAATTCTGGCTGTTGTGGGTATTCGGGGAGTGAACCAGCACATGGAAGATCCATCTTTCTTTCCTCTCTGTAGATATGTTTTTCCAATAACAATAAAGAAAACTTTAAAAAAGAATTAAAAAGAGTCGGCCCTGCACAGTGGCCTAGCGGCTAAAGTCCTCACCTTGAATGTGCCAGGATTCCATATGGGTGCCATTTCCAATGCCAGCAGCTCCACTTCCCATCCAGCTCCCTGCCTGTGGCCTGGGAAAACAGTCGAGGACTACCCAAAGCCTTGGGACCCTGCACCCACGTGGGAGACCGGAAGAGGTCCTGGCTCCTGGCTTTGGATCGGCGTAGCACCAGCCGTTGTGGTCACTTGGGAAGTGAATCATTGGATGGAAGATCTTCCTCTCTGTGTATCTGCCTTTCCAATAAAAATGAATCTTCAAAAAAAAAAATTAAAAAGAGTCATCTGTCTCCCAAAGCTCATCCTGAATAACATCGATCTTGATCATGTGTCATGCATTTTAACTGAGCTGAGGACCTCTTAGGTCAGGTCTCCCAGAAAATAGGGATTGCATGTAAAAAGCTTATGAGGAATGCTCTCAGTACAATGTCTGAGAGGAAGGAGGGAGTAAGGGTTGGCTGTGGGGGAAGTCTGAACTGTGGTGTAGTTGTTGCAGAGGCTTCTGCCAACACATAGGGCATGCTAGAGCTGGGGTGGCCTGGTGACCTGGCCTCCACGAGGTGAGAAACAGACGTGGGCTTGCCCAGAGCAGAGCACGACCATGAGCAGGCAGTTTCCTTTTGCCAGGAACAGATTCTAGGGACAAGCCAGCTGTGGGCCTTCGAGAGACCCTGGATCCTCAGCTCCGAGGAGGATTCTAGGTGACAATCATTGACAAGACACTGAGCCACCTAGCTTGTGCTGATCTGGATGTGCATTGAATCAGGTAATGACTGTGCATCTCCTGGGAAGAACCACTGACCCACCCCTCGGAACTGGCTCTGTGGGCCCAGCATTGCGGGAGTTCTTCACTGCCTCACATAGCACTTTCTACTGAGTGGGACAGGTGGGTCCAGGCCAACTAGTTGAACAGGGCTGAACATTGGCATGCTACTAACATCACTTATGCCTTGCAAGTGAGAAAAAAAGCTTTGTCCTGGCTGTTGCACTTCCTGTCCAGTTCCGTACTTGAGCAGAGGATGGCTCAAGTACTTGGGTCCTTGCACTCACTTGGGAGACCTGGAAGAAGCCTCTGGATCCTGGCTTTGGATCAGCTCAGCTCTGCCTGTTGCGACCCTTTGGGGAGTAAACTGGCAGACGGAACATTTTTCTCTCTGTTCCTCCTTCTCTTTGCAAATCTGCCTTTCCAACAAAGAGTAATAATTCCTTCTAAAAAAAATGTCGGATGTCAGATGAAACCCAGCCTGGTGTGTGTGCTGGCATGGCACATCCCTAAGTACCTTCCCATCTGGGATGCTGGGATGCACTGAGCAGTGTCTTCTTCGGGCCTGGTTTGAAAGTTTGAGTTAGGAGGAGAGAGGGTGAAGATGAACAGCTCTCAGTGCACCACTTCTGTGTGCTTCCTCCTGCCCTGCTGAGCCTGGGAGATGATGGGGACCATAAAGACTGGCTAATTACTTCAATTGCCTCTTCTTGGTGGGAACAAACTTTTTCCAGTGTCGTTGCCTGGCCTTATTTAGTTTTATTGCTGGAGTCCCGCTGTTAGCTGGGATGAACAGAATGTATTATCACAGTGTGCAAGTGTAATGCTTTTGTTTATGTTTTCCCTGACAAACAGGGTGACTTCAGTTTGACATAGCCTGGATTTCTACAGGGTCAGGTCTGGGAAGCCCATGACATCCCCCTCACTTCCCCTTCTAACTGTCCCCTTTCCCCATTTTGTTCTGTTGGATCCTACTAATACAGAAATGAAAACCAAGCATGAAACCATCCTACTCATTAACATACAGCTTCTATAATTGCTTGAAACTATCTCATATTTATAAAAAAGTTGCCCATATAGTACAAAGAGCATTCTGCGCTCTGTACCTTGTGAGAGCCAGGTGCCCACAATGCAACACTGCTCTAAAAATTGGTATTTTCTACAATGAAGGGCATTTTCTTGCATAGTAAGAATACAACCATGAACACTGGGAAACAGACACACTGCCACCATCCAAGCGATGTTCCTTCAATTGTTCTATTCACATACTTATAGCAAAAATAAATTCAGTTCAAATTATGCATTAGTGTAGACTAACTGAGAATTAGCCGACTATATTGAAAACATCTTTAAAACCTAAGCGGAATTTGGCCAAACTTCTTCTTTCAGGCCCAGTCCCACCTTCTCCTGGTCTCCCACATTCCAAGGGCAGGAGCTAAGGATGCTGGTATTGTGGCTCAGTGGGTCAAGCCACAGCTTGCAAAAACTGGATTCCCATGTCAGATCACCTATTCGAGTCTAAGCTGTTGTACTTCCTATTCAGCTTCCTGGGAAAGTAGCAGGGCTTGTTCAAGGGCTTGGGCTCCTGATAACCACATGGGAGATATGGCAGGAATTCCCCAGCTTTGTCCTAGCCATCCTGTGGTCATTTGGGGAGTGAACCAAGAGATGCAAGAATCTATTTCTGTCTGCTGTTTCCCAGGTGCATTAGCAGCAAGCTGGATTGCAAAGATAAGATATGACTTGATTCCAGGTACTTTGATGTGGACCACTCATGCGCTCCAGCAGCCACTTAACCTGTCAATCTCACTCCTATAAATTACATTTTTTATTACTCTGTGTTGGTTACCACAGGTCAAAAAAACATGGTATTTGTCTTAAGGGGACTGATTTGTTTCACTAAACATAATGCTTTTTGATTGCAAACATTTTATTGCAAAGGACAGAGTTTCATTCTTTTTTTATGGCAGAGTAGTATGTGTGTGTGTGCGATATTTTATCCAGTCATCAGGTGTTGGACATCTGGGTTGATTCCACATATTAGTTATTACTAATTGCTCTGCAATAAATATGGATATACAAATAACTCAATTGCTGATTCCATTTTGTTCAGGAAAATTCCCAGGAGTGGGATGGCTGGGTCATACAGATCTATTTCAGACTTCTGTGATATTCATTGCTGTATTTCCATTTTCATCTCTGGCTTTATTGACTTACATCTTCTTCCTCCTCATTTTCTTTTGTTAGTTGGATTAGTGTGTCATTTTTAAAATAATTATTTTCAAAAAACAATTCACTGATTTTACGTATTTTTGTTTTAATTTTGTTTATTATTTCTTCTTTAGTTTTAATTACTTCTTTGTTTTACTTTATTGTAGTTTTTCTAGATTCATGAGCTGTATCGTCCATCTCTTTTCCTGGGTGTAGTAGCAGGGAGCTGGGTCGGAAATGAAGCAGCCAGGAAGTGAACTGGCACCATAGGGAAGCTGGCATTGCAGGCAGAGGCTTAACCTGCACACCAAAACTCCAGTCCCAGCATGTTCCTTCTATTCACAATGAAGCAATGATGAATTTTATTAATTGCCTTTCCCATGCCCAATTAGATGATTCTATGGTTTGTTTTGTTCTTCATTCTGTTGATATGGTATACCACATGTGAGGACTTCCACATACTGAACCATTGTTATTGCACTGGAATGAATATAACTTGATCCCGGTGAATGATGTTTTCAGTGTGTTGTTGAATTCAATTTGCTAATGTTTTCTTGATTATTTTTGCATCTATTGCATCACAGGACATTGACTTTCGGACTGTCTCTAAAGCCTCTATGTGATTTATTTGTCTGCTGGGTTCTTTCTTTCCCTCTACCAGCTTTAGATTTGATTTTTTCTTGTTTTTCTCATTCCTTGATGATCACTGAAAAAGTTGTGTGCTCATGTTTTTTTAGATATTTTTGTTTCATTTTTGATGCAGGCTTTGACTGCTATATACCTTCCTCTTTTTTTTTAATTTTGAATTTTATAGTACAATTCCTTGGAGTGTGAGATTTCCCTCCCCCCACCAAACTCCCACCCCCAACTGATTTTCCCCATATTGTTACAATAGTATAGTTGTTCATGATACCTTCCTCTTAGTATAGCTCTTTATGCATCTCACAGGTTTTTGTATGTTTTGTTTCCATTTTCATCCATTTCAAGAACTATTTCAATTTCTTTTTTGATTTCTCTCTTGATCCATTGACTGTTCAAGAGTATGCTGCTTAATTTCCATGTATTTGTGTAGCTTCCAAAGTTTTTCTTGTTACTGAATCCTAGCTTTATAGCATTTTGTTCAGAAAAAAATGTCAATCTGATTTGTATTCTTTTAAATATTTTGTTGAGACATGTTTTGTGACATACCGAGCGATCTTCCTGTAAGATGTTCAACGTGTTGTTGAGAAAAATGTGGGCTGAAATCACCACAGATGTCTATTGGTTTTTCCAGAAAATAGATAGATAGATAGATAGATAGATAGATAGACAGACAGATAGATTGATCTTTAAAGTGTGGATGCTAAAAAAGATTTATTTAATCTTTATTGGAAAGACAGATATACCAAGAGAAGGAGATACAGAGAGAAAAGATCTTCCACCCGCTGATTCACTCCCCAAGTGATCAAAACGGCTGGAGCTAAGCTGATCTGAAACCAGGAACCAGGAGCTTCTTCTGGGTCTCCCAAATGGGTGCAGGGTCCCACGGATTTGGGCAGTCCTCTACTGCTTTGCCAGGGTACAAACAGGGAGCTAGATGGGAAGTGGAGCAGCCATGACGTGAACTGATGCCTGTGTGAGATCCTGGTGGATTCAAGGCAAGGACTTTTCTGCTAGGCTAGCAAGCCAAGCCCTAGTGATTATATATTTTTAGTCATCACAGTTAAGTTATAAATGGCTTGCATGCCATGTTTGTAATAATAGAGTGTTTTGAAGTTGTTGATAGTTACTCTAACCAGTGAGTTATCTACCTCCTGATACTCTTCTCCTGTTGTCTTCTTTCTGTATGAATAGCTCTCTTTAGCATATTTTACAACACAGGTCTGCTGTTGCAAAATTCTCTCAGCTTTTGTTTGGGAATTTTTTTTTATCTGTGTTTCAAATCTGAAGGATGGTTTTGGTGAATACAGTATGCTAGCCTGGTATCTTTTTTTCCCGTGAGCACTATGAAAATCTCACCTCACTTTCTCTGACCCGTAAGGTTGTTGCTAAAAAGTCTGCAGTCAGGTGAATTGGGATCCTTTTATGTGTTATTTACATCCTTTATCTTGTAGCGCTGAGAATATTCTCTTTGTCTTTAGCCTTGGAGAGCCTGACTATGGTATATGTTCCAGTAGACTTGGCTGAGTTTATTCTGATCAATGACCATTGATCTTCCTGTGCCTGGATTGTTGTATCTTTTTCTACATTTGGGAAATATTCTTTTTTTTCCCCTTCACCATAAGATTGATTTTCTTTCTTTTTTAACATTTATTTTATTTTGATAATGTTTACATAGTTAAGAAGGATGCATGCCCACATGGACCATGGATTAGGGTGGGGAGGGTTGAGGAATAGGGGAAAGTGGATGAGACAACTATTTCCGATCTCATTTTTTTCTTTCTGAATCTGGGGAATGTGGGGAGAGAAGGAGGGAGGGCCATTCCTAGTAGCTCAAACACATCAGTACCTGGGGATGGTGGATGGCCACCTGCTGTTATCCCAAGGTCCCTGATATGGAGCATGTTGCAAGTGTAATGCTTAAGTAGTCTTGATATTTCTGAGATGCTGTTGGCTTCATTGCTCCAAGGCTGAGGATATCCTTCTAAGGTCCATTAGCTGATACAGTTCACCTCACCCAGATGCTTGCTGTCAAAGCTTGGCCAGGAAGGTTATCCAATTTATTCTGCCCTCCTTGGTACTAGAGGTCTTTTTAAGGCCTCAGTGAACTGGTTGTCATGTCCTCCATGTACAACTGAACACTCTGTCTACTGCACAGGCTTGAACAACAGTGCAGACCCAGTTCCAACACATGCACTCCATGATCAGACCACAGATCTTGTGACCTTCTCTGTGATTAGAGTGCTGAGTCCAGTAGTCCAGTTGGGGAGTCCCCAAAGGAACCTTACCAGAGGTGACCCCAGACCTGACTCCTGTGTGTGCCAGCCAGGGCAGAGTATGGTTCAGTCTGTCACCCATATCAGCCTACACACACTGATAGTTGTAGTCATCTGGTCAGTTCTATCTCTGGCTCCGTCTCTTACACAAATCAGATACTGAAGCCCAGGCCTGCCCTGCTCACCACACTCTTGGCCATCACACATACCAGAGGGATCTGCAGCCTAGTCAGAGTGATCCTAGAAACTTCCACCAGGCCCTCTCCCTGTTCTGGTTGCTGTACTTGCCAGTATGTGCAGCAGACTGGTCCAGTCTGTCCTATATCCCATTCGGCTCTTGTTCACGTTAGCCTAGCTCAGCCTGACCAACTATGGGCAGGCACACCCTGCCTCCTCCCAGCCATGGCTTTCATGTGTTCTGGTAGATGGGAGTTGACACCAACAAACCCAGCTCAGGTCTCCCACGTGGGTGGGTGTATTGGTTTGGCCCTGAAAGGTCCTCCAGTTTCCCTCCTTGAAACTACCTGGTCTCAGCCCCCTCATTTACCTGCAAGTGCAGAAGCCTGGTGGAAGCCCCAGGATGTCACTCTGTACCTGTCACATTTCTCCTCAACAGTCCTCCCTCCCATACATCCCCAGATCTTCTTCCCTCAGCAATCCACAGTCCCCATACCCTCAAGAACACAGACCCCCAAGCCCAGTCATCCAGTGGTAGGTTGTGCCACCCTGGGTCCCTGCCTGTCTGTCCAGGGCCCCAGACCCCATCTTCTGGTGTGTTGGCATCTGCTCCCTGCATATCTTTAAAAAAAAAAAAAGAATAGGCAATTATGCTGATGCACTAATTGGTATTATTAACCAGGAACAGAACTCCTGGCAGCTGGTAGCTGCTTTTCTCCCAGAAGTATGACATTTGCTTAGGTACAACGCAATCTAGACAGTTGCCTATAGCTGCGGGAGAAATATTCTTCCAGGATCTCTTTGAATTTGCTTTCTGCACCTTTCATATTTTCAAATCCCTCTTGAATCCCAACAACCCAAATGTTTGCTTTTCTTCATGCTATTCCATATTTCCCCTACACGTCCTCATTTGTCTTGATTCCTTTCTGTTTGCTGTCCTGCAGCGATGGACTTGGTGCACGGAGCCGATAATAACACGTGCGGACTACTTACTGATGGTCAAAAGCCAAAGTTTATTAATAGCATCAGACTTTTCAAAGAATGTTGTCATGTAGTCATCCAGGGAGGAGATCTTGAACCATTTACACCTCAACAGCAAGAGACAGTCCCCCAATATACAACTTGGTGCTCTTGTTCCTCTAGGTCCTTTATGTAAACCCGCAAACCAGGAGTCTCCTGTTCGTTCATCTCCTTATTAACTACTCCCGGGGCCTCGCAGAGGAGATTCAGCCGGCTCTGTCTCCCTCAAACGCCACGAGTCTCAGTGTGCTTCTACACCTTTCTCTACTCCAACTGTTTATTTTCAAATAATTTAGTTTGGAGCACATGGATGACTTCTTGTATTTTGTTTGTTCTGCTACTGGTTGCCTGATATAATATTTTAATTTTGCTTTCCATTGAAGGATTTCCACTGGATTTTTAAAATTTCTTTATGTTCTCTCAATTTTCTTTGAGTTTCCTTTCCACAGTCATTTTGAAATCTTCATCTGAGCATTTGGGAATTTCAACTCCTAGATGATTCAACTCTGGAAGTTTGGCTTTTTTTAGGAGGGCCATGGTTTCCTGGAAGTTCTAAGTTCCTAGGAATTCTAAGTCTGCTGATGTTCTATCAAGCCATGGACTGCTTCTCTTATTGCAACACTAAACAGCACCCTCTGCCATGAGGTACCCCATGTTTACCCCATGTTGATGTGAAATGACTGATTCAATCTTTAAATCCACTTAAAATATTTATTTGTTTTTATTGGAAACTCAGAGCTTCAGGAAAAAGGAGAGATACATAGAGATCTTCTACTCACTGGTTCACTACCCACATGGCAGGAATGGCCAAAGTTGGGCTGGTCTGAAGCTGTGAGCCAGGAGTTCAATGTGAGTAGAGAGGCCCAACGCCTTTCCCAGGTCATAAATAGGGAGCTTATTGTAAGCAGAGCAGCTAACACCCATGTGGGATGCTGATGCCACAGATGGTAGCCCTAGTGTGCTACACCATCATGTTAGCTCCCTGATTCAGTCTTATAATACTCCCCAAACTCAGATTTTTCCCAAGTCTGTATTTGATGTGCTGTGCAGTATGACCCAGAGGAGTGCCCAGGGATAATTTGTCCTTACAATTTTCTCTATAGACCTGCAATAGGTATAGATTTTGTGGCTTTTGGCTACAAATGCCATAATGCTAGAATCTGGACTCCTCCAGTCTCCAAGGGTGGACTGCCTGGCTATAGGACCAAAGCATACCCTACTGTGGCCTTTCTGTGACTGAGATGGGCCCACTGCCCAATACCCCCCCACTAGCCATTGCTGATACTATTTGAGCCATAAGACTGAATAAGCAGGAACATGGTTGGGCATGGAACCAGGATGAGAGGCTCTGTCTAGGGGCACTGACCTGGGGCCAGGTACCCTTAGTATCTGCTCAATGATGGGTTTTATCAACCTAGTGCCTCTTCCAGTACCAGTCCTGTGATTCCTAGGGGTTGGCCTCAGGATAAGAAGGATTGCTAAATGCAGCCTGTTGGCTCCTCAGAGAGGCAGCACTGGGTGTATCCTTGTGGGGCTCTCAGTCACCACGCCCTGTGCAATCTTGGTTGTGCACACCAGGCCTCTAAACAGCTGTAATGATACACCCCAAAGCAAATCTGCCTCACCAGTGTACAGGAGTCCACCTGATAGACTGTGGTGAGTCTTTAGAGTGTCCAGACACTTGCTCTAGGCAGAAGCTGTTAGGATCTGCCCAGCATTAGCCTTTATCAGTCCAGCACTGAGTCTCAAAATACAGCCCAACAGCCCAATGGCTCCTTTCTATATGCCCGAGGCTGGAAAAAAGTAAAAAAAAAAAAAAAAAAAAAAAAAAAAGCCATTTTATGGCCACCCAGACTAGCCCCAAGCTGGTTACACAGTCACAGGTCCCTGTAAAGTCCCTGGGTTGTCTACCCAGTTCAGCAGAGACCAACAGAGACCAAAGAACTTCACAGTTCCATCCTTCCCTTCCCCTCCCCCCTGCCCCAACCCTTGAAAGTCTCTGACGCTGGTAAGTCTAGCAACTCAGTCTTTGCGCACTGGCCAAAGACTAGAGGCTTTTGATCTATATCAGATGCTGGGTCCCGACAAGGCAGGCCCAGCTCCAGGGTCCAAAGTGTGGGCCTAGGCTCCCTCAACTGGCCTTTCCCTGCAGCTGGAGTTTCTCTTCTGTCAACGCTTGAAAGAGGAGTGACAGAAGCCACCTGATTGTGCAGCCTCCAAATATTGAGTCCACAGCAGTGGACCTGAGAGGCTGGGGAGAATCACATTCAACCGAGTTGTTTTGCAGAGTCTAGGACTGGGCTTCCCTCCCTCAACCAGGCAGCTCCTCGGAGCTCTAGGGGAAAGGTGGTGACATGGGAAACTTGTCCCTTCTTTCTTTTTTTTTTTTATTTAAAGATTTATTTATTTTTATTGAAAGGCAGATATACAGAGAGGAGGAGAGATAGAGAGGAAGATCTTCCATCCGATGGTTCACTCCCCAAGTTGCCGCAACAGCTGGAGCTGAGCCAATCCGAAGCCAGGAGCCAGGACCTCTTCCAGGTCTCCCACATGGGGGCAGGGTCCCAAGGCTTTGGGTAGTCCTCAACTGCTTTCCCCGGCCACAGCAGGGAGCTGGATGGGAAGTGGGGCCACCGGGATTAGAACCAATATGAGATCCCGGGCATGCAAGGCGAGGACTTTAACTACCACGCTATCGCGCCGGGCTCATCCATCTTTCTTTTTTTATTCTATGTGATTTTTTTCTTATAGTTACAGTACAGCAAGGTGTTGTGTTCTCTCATCTGGCTTCCACAGCTCTTGGGAAGTTGACTTCGTGTTGTATGGCCTCTCACTCAGCCACCATCTTGGTTCTGGTCTCTCTAATTTCTTACCGAGTCAGCTTTGATAACTTTCATCTCTCTAGGGATTTATACATATTTCAGTGATGTTGTGTAATGTACTGGCTTGAAGTGTTTCATAGTATTCCTTTCAATTGTTTCACTTTCTATAGAGGCAGTAGTGACATCCCTTTCTCATGCCTGTCTTGGATTATTCATGACTTACTTTGTGTGAATCTGTTGAAATTTTTATCATCTTTTCAAGAATCAAAATTCGTTTGTGTCAGTGTTTTCCCTATCCTGCTTATTTATTGATTTTCATTCTGAGCTTTTTTGTTCCTTTCCATTGTTTACTTTGGGCTTGACACATTCTTTCTCTACCTTTTTGAAGTGCAAACTTACATTACTGATCACAAACCTTCCTGCTTCCTAGCTTAAGTATCGGGAGCTGTAGGTTTTCTCCTGGGCACTGCGTTGCGTAAATGCATATACTTTAGTGTGTTTGGTTTGGCTTTGATTTTCTTAGAAGTATTTTGTAATTGATCTTATGACTTCTTTAACCATGGTTGCTTGAAAATATTTGTCTCATGTGTTTGAGAGTTTCTCAAGTTTCCTTTTGCTGATTTCCAGTTTAGTACAAGGACAGCATACGTATTTCATATAACTTCAGTCCTTTGTTTGTAAAGACTACGACCTACCTTGGAATCTAGTCTAGAAACTCCTCCACGTAGACTTGGAAAGATTGTGGTAAGGTGAGCATTCCAATATGTTAAGGAGGTAAAGTTGGTTGATTTCTGTTCAAGTTTCTAATTTCATTTTCTGCTTGCTTCTTCTATTACTGAGAGATGTGATGTGAAATCTCCAGCTGAAATGACTGAACTGTCTGCTTTCTTCCTATAATTGTGTGTTTGCTGCATAGTTGTTATCAAATGCATACACATTTATAATTGTTACATCTTTCTGATATTTGATATTTTTGCTATTGTGGAATTTCACTGTGTATCTTTAGTAATATTTTTTATTGTAAATCCTGCTTTTTCCTGATATCTCTCTATTAAAATCATCTGCATGATGGGTATTTCTTCCCAGCCTTTTACTTTCATTTGATTGTGTCTTTGAGTTAATAGCATTTTTTTAAAAAAACAGCATGTAGTTGGAACTTGCTTTTTTTTTTTAAATTCAAGTGATCATGAATGCCTTTTGATTGAAGGGTTTTGATCCCTCACACTTTAATAAATCATTGATGGCATTTTAGAAAACCCCAACTTACATAAACTAGCTACCACAGGTAGCTGAGGACCAGAAGCTAAAGAAACCGCACAGACACAAGAAGACACAAAGGGTAATTCACTGGGAAGTTTGCAGACAGAAGCATGGTCTCAGGCAGCTTGAGATGATGGATTCTGGCGCGCCAGGCCAGTAGCACTGGTTTATATGTTAAACCAGACAAAAGGGCCCCCAGGGTAACCTAAATGCGCCTGGAATTTTTCAAGAAACCTTAAAAGTACAGATATTCGATGAAGGACATTCCAAGGCCTGGCCTGAAATGCAGGACCAGCACAGCAGTTTATCTCAATGACTTTATTTGTCCCATAAGTTTTGGGACAACCATTGGAGTCACCTGGAGGTAAACACAGCCTTGATGTCCCAAATGGCTGTGAGCTGACCAAGCTGAATCCCTACAATGTCATTTGGACTATTTGTTTGTCTTTTTTCTTTTTGTGTCTCTTTCGCCCCATCTCTGTTCTTCTTTTGTTGCTGTCTGTTGTGATAAGCAAATCTTTTTGTTAAAAAAAAAAAGTGACATTTTAACTACTAATTTATTTCTTAATTATTTTAAATTGTAATTTTCTTAGTGATGGTTTTATGGGTCACAACCTGTATCTTAACTTTTTGC
Organism: Ochotona princeps; assembly: GCF_030435755.1. Classification (NCBI taxonomy): domain Eukaryota; kingdom Metazoa; phylum Chordata; class Mammalia; order Lagomorpha; family Ochotonidae; genus Ochotona; species Ochotona princeps. The sequence goes on from NC_080836.1 coordinate 17,302,131, forward strand.
AAGGTACTTCAGTTTATTATAAGTATTCTCGGTAAAATCGAACAACTGATTTTTTTTTTTCAAATAAACTTCCATTGTTTCCCTGCGTCACATGCTTTATATCCAAATGTCATGATTTCACCAGCACAGTGCTGCTTTATGCAGTCACTTCTTTAAACAAATTCATGCAATAAATATCTACTTAGGCAGTCTTATGTTTACTTACGTATTTATCATTTTCAGTGCTTTTCATTCCTTTCTGTAGGTTTCTATTGTCTTTTGTTCTTCAGAAAGGATTCTTGTATTGGCCCAACTCCAAGTTCACTGTTTTCTTCTTCTTCTTCTTCTTCTTCTGTCATGTCTATTCTCAAGCTCATTATTCTTTCTGGTTGTTGCATTTTTTCAGTTCTTTAATTTGGTTCTTTTATTTATTCGGATTTCTTGTTTTTGTTGTTGCATTTTTTTTCAATTCTTTTAGCATAGTCTCCCTTCATTTCTCGTGCACATTTATAATTGCAGCTTTATAACACCTTTGCCATTTCCAACATCTGAATGCAATGAGAATCACTTTCTCCTGACTGCTTTTATTCCAGAATATGAGTTCTATTTCCATTAATTTGTATGTTTTATGTATTTTTTGAAAATTGATATTTTAGATAATATATTGTAGCAAATCTAGATTCTTATGTTTTTTTTTTTAATTTCTGTGCATTTTTGTACTTAAATTATGGAATCTGTCTCTTTAACAGTTTATGGTTACGGTCACTGGTATCTTTGCTCACTTTCCTTTTTTCTGGCAGTTATTTAAAATCTATTTTTTTAGCCTGAGTTTCCTAGCTGGCTTTTCTGTGCCTGCATGGTCAAATCAATGACTTGGGCAGAGACTGTGCTCGGGTATCTTGCATCTGTAACCCTTCCACCCTCTGCCGGTGGATCTGTGTCCTGGCTGGGGGGTGTGTTCAATATTGTGTGGTTTCCCCAAGCTCAGCTTTGGTTTTCACTTTATCTCAAGCTGTCCTGAGTGTCACCCACATGCAGTTTTGCAAACAGCAAAGGCTGCTGTCTAGCCCTTCTAAGACTTTTCCATTTGCAGGGTCTCGCCATACACTCTCAGTGGGTCCATCACTTGCTGTAATGAAGAGAGTGGTCCGCTGACACTGACATGAACTGACAACACTGCTGTGAGGGTCTGTGCTCTGTGTCCACAGGAATTCTTTCCCCAGGCAGCTGGGAGGATGATTTTGTTGGTCAGCCTTGCTTACTGAGCTGGGGTGGAGCTCAGAGCTCCTTGAGCCGGAAGCTCCGACTCCTGCTGATTATACATGGGCTTTGAATGGATTCTCATTAACCAACACTTTTTACTTGATCATTTGCTTTTGTGTAATTTCTAATTCTAAAACTGCAGTTTTAACGATGTTCTAGTTGCTGCAACGAAGAGGATTCACCAACCTCTTCTGGCCACCTCCTCCGGGTGTTTATTTATTCATTTTTTATGTTTGTTTTTGCTTGTTTCAATCCTTTCCTCTTACGGAATTTTAATTTTGTCTCTGATTTTGAGATGGGGATTAACTTCATTGTTTCCTCCAATAGACAATTTCCTAAATTACCGTTGGGTTATTGAACCCATCCCTAGCCTCACCCTGTACCTATGGTGACATTATTGTCATCAGAGAATAAGAGTGTGTTTATTGGTGCAACTGTGGATGAAAATGGCAGGTTAGTCCTCAAAGTAAAAATGAATCAAAATAAGCTGAACATATCTGCTCAGTGCAGTGGCTAAGATTAATCTGTGGAAAACTTCCCAGAAATTATTAATGTTGACGCTATTTGTGATTGTGTTGTGTCTGAATTTGGATCATTTGTGACTCTATATACTTCCCTGTGACATCCTGTCTCCACCTTTTAGGGCTTCTAATCCAAGCTGAATATTTTGATTTTAGCTTCTCTGTCTCTGTTGTATACGTGATCATAAGTGGGAGCCTTCTATAAAGTGGATTTATACCCTTGGAAAGGAGATGCCAAAGAATGAACCCCTCACCCCGTTCCTTGTGTGCTTATGACCTACGACCCAGGGAGCAGGGGCTCACTGGACACCAGATCTGCCAGGGTCTTAGTGTTGGACTTGCCAGCTTTCAGGTTTCTAAGAAATAAATTTATGTTGCTTTCACGTCACCCAGTGTCTGGGAATTTGTTACAGCAGTGAGAACAGGCTAAGACAGTGCAACTGGCAAATAAAAGGCAAATCAACTTTTGGGGGACTTGTTTTTATAACAATGCCCATTACTGGATCATTGAAGGATGATGTTTGTAACAGTTCTTTGTTCACCCTGAGCCCTCTAAAACCCTTGGAGTCAACAAGAACATGTGTCCTATATGGACCTGGGCTTATTCATCTATCGGGCATGTAGGCCTATGTCTGAAATAACAGGAGACAATGTATAAAAAATGTACCATCTATGACATATATTCAATAAATGACAGTCATTCATAGCATTATTGTTAGAATTTATCATATGATTTTTATTTTCAGATATGGTCAATATAAACTCATTTTTAAGTACATCAGCCAGTCCTCAGTGAAATGTTAGGCTTCAGTTTCTGACTCCAACAAGCCAAGGCCCAGACAGACCCTAGTGGGAGGTCACCGCAGGCAGCATTGCTACACTGAGAGTTCAGCTCTGCCTGGGAGCATCAATTGATATTTGCCAGTTGGCTGCCTATGCTGTGGAATGTTTCTGGGTTGTATCATAGGCTTGCTAATAGAAGGAATCTTCTATGCTGTTTATTTGGGCTGGAAGAATGTCTATGCCTGCTGACATGGACAACTTTTCAGGGCTGGCATGCAGGCTTTTGAGATGTGAGTCCAACCTCATCACTTTCTATTTTCTTCAATAAGATTTAATTATTTATTTGAAAGGCAATATGACAGTGGTAAAGAGAGAAACTCACACACACAAAGAGATTGTCCTCTCACAGGCTCACTCCCTAGACAATCACCCAGAACATTGTAAATGCTACCTGATGGCATTATTCAAACAGTATAGCAGCATCCATTAATGGCTTCTGTTTTAGAGGCTTTGCGTAAGGATTAAGAGAAATATAGATACAGATATAGATATTTAAAATGCTTGGTACATAATAGACTTTTAATAATTGGTATAGAGTAAGATGTAAATTGCAATGAATATGGTTGTTTAATGGGTTTCTTTAAGTGTAATTCTCTATTTAGAGTTAAGAATCTTGGATCTAGCTCTAATTAGTTGTGTGCTCATGAACAAATCAGCCTAAACCTATTTTCTCACTTGAAAAATAGATATTTAGCAAAAGGACAAGACATCTCTTTATATATATATATATATATATATATATATATTTTTTTTTTTTTTTTTTAAAAAAAGGAAGCTTTCTTATGCTTCACAGGTTGGAACTTCGGGATACCAGAGAATCCTCCAGAAGCTCAGCCATTAGATTAATACTAACAAGTTAGGGTCGTTAAACTGGTGAAAAACGAATTTGGTAAAAACGAGAATATAAGCAAAGTGGTTTATGCATAGCTGAGTTCATTCCTTGAGCTCCAGTTGCTGTACACCTGAGTCCTGGAAAAAAGTGCTCTTCTGAGCTCCTCCAAAAGGGATTTCTGATGGAGTCTGTCTGACATCTGTCTGACATCTACACATCCAGCATACGCGGAATTAACTGCAACCTTTCCTCCTGGTATAAAAGAAACAGCAAATACATCATCTTTCACCTTGTTTACAACAATATTAAACAGCAGTGTAAACCTACCTGCTGTTGTAATGTTTTAAAAAAAATTAAGAAAAACACCTTTTTGTTGGTCAAAAGATTAAACTTTCCCTGAAAGTAATGTTTCTCCTAATTAAAAAGTTATTAATAACCTACTCTTCAAAGCACTTATTTTAAGTATTGGTATATGGTTGTGTGGAAATGGGTGTGGAGAGGTTGGTAAATGAGAAAGTTTTACTTTGGGGATTTTGAAAGCAATGCTGTGGAATGGATTATCTAGTGCCTTAACCTGCACATCCAGTCTTCAGGATTCCTTTATTTGTTTTGGTGCGTTCAGGGCCTGGCCCACAGCAGCTGCTGAGAAATTTACTGAAAAATAATTAAGGGCTGGAAGTTGTGGGGCTACAGGTGGAGCTGCCGTTCGGACTGCCTTCCCATTATTTTGGAGTGTTGGTTAGAATCCCAGTTACCTCACTTTTTATCTTACTCCATATATATATATATATATATATATATATATATATATATACACACACACACACACACACACACACACACACACACACACACACATCCTATATGAGGAGTGGGGGAAATAGTCATGAAGAAAAGAGACAAATTCTGTACTTCACTTAGTTAATCTAAGTGGGTGATGGTAGAGGTTGAGGAAAGACATTTTCAGCATCTACCATTGAATCAATTCTTTCTGTCCTGTTTCTCTTCCCTAACGTACTGATAGGAAGGTCGTATCTCCATCTTCTGAGAAAATAGAAAGCTAGAGAGAGTGACAACCTTTGTCAAGCTCCCATATTCATATAGGGTCCTAAGGATGCAACTCCACTTCTGTCTGTCTTCAGAGCAACCGACATCTAAACTACCCAGACTTGGGGCTGGCACAATGTGGCACAGAGAGTCAAGCTCTTCTTTGTGATTCTGGCATCTCGTATCAGAATGCTGGTTTAGGTTCCAGCAGCCCCACTTTCAGTACAGCATTCGGCTGGTGTGCCTAGAAAGACAATGGAAAATGACATGGGACTTGGACCCCAGCCACCCATGTGGGAGATGCAGATGCAGTTGCTGGCTTCCAGGTTCAGCCATGTCCAGCCCTGGCTGCTGTGTGCATTTAAGTCACAAACAAGCAAATGAAGGATCTCTCTCTGTTTTGCTCTCACTCTCAGTCTTATGTGTACATCTCTCCTTGTCTTTCTGTGACTCTACCTCTCAAACAAATAAATAGCAGTAAATAAACATAAAACTTTCAACTGCATAGTCTTAAGACCCCCAAATCTAACTGTTGCTTCTCCAGACCTCAACTACTCAGCCGCCATCAGCATAGCACTGCTGGTGAGCTCCTACCTGGGTCCCTATGACACTCTCCACCAACCGTTTCATTCCCCCTTACAACTTGCCTCCATTGCAGCCTCTCTGTGATTTTCTGTCCAGGGATGAAATTCTCCCTTCTTTCTGTTACAGTCGCATACCCTAAGATCACTCTCTGCTTCACGAAACTTCTCTGACAACCACTCCAAAGACTACCTGAGAACATGGGTCTGAACTCTAGGGAAGACCATAGCAGCATCCAGGCTGGAGCAACACCTCTGGATACAGTTACTCTAGCAAACTGACATCCTTGACAGGAATGAAGGCCCAAAAGGCTCTGTAGAGGCAGATCAACTTTCACAGTACCTGGGAATGAAAGACCAGACCAAGGAGGATCAATGGTGCCTGAGAAGAATGGATCCAATGTGCCAAGCCATATTGCTTAGCAGAACCTGACAATGGTACATGAGCATGATTCGGCCATGGAGGAGACTGTTGACACTAATGTGTCCCTTTGATTAGGTCTGAGGTCAAGGCTGGCGTGGACAGTAGCTTCCTGCAGAGAGGACCAGATGTGGAGAGTTGTGCCTGCATTGGCAAAGAGGCTGCTCACTATTAGGGGCTGAGAGACACAATTTGGGAGTCCCCAGGAATATGTGGAACAGACCAGAAATACCCTGCAAAAAAAAAAAAAAATGGCAGTTCCTGAGTGGCAAGTGGGTGCTTAGAGCTAACACGATCACATCTGATTCATCCTGGGACAACTGATGGACTCCCAGTCACACTGCAGGTTGTCTTGTGAAGACTCCCGGCACAGTAGGAATTTACACCAGAGATCCCATGGATTTTCTCTCTGCCCTTCTCTTCTGCAGCCTGCATCTCAGTGAAGAGTGGGTGCAGGGGATGCCAAGAGAGTCGTGCTGAGCTCAGCTGCCTTTGGGAAGTACCTTTTGCCCTGGGGAAGGAGGAAAGAGCTCCACTGAGCCCCTCCAAGTGGATGGGTATGGGTTTGCTTGTGCCTGTAAGGAAGTGGTACACTAAATGCCTGCAAGTGCTTAGAGCCACAGGCAACAGCAGACTCAGGAGAAGCAAGCAAGCAAGCAGAAAAAGACCCAGAAGTAAATATTATGGGAGCTCTAGTTTATCTTAAGGTGCCAAAAAGACCCCATTCTCAACTTCTCCAGAAGGCCTAAAGGACCTCTATTAAAATGCAAATGAGATTTGCTAAGAACTTCCTATTGAGTCATTACCATCAGTTAAGGATTTAGTCCTCCCTAACTCCCCCTCCTCTCCACTTTCCAGGAGAGGGACCTAGGTCGCTCTGTGTTGATGGGAGGGTCAGAACTGACCTCCACACAGCAGAGCTAGGGATGTGCATAAACAGGGGAGCAGGTAGCAACAAGACAGTTTGAGTTGCCCCAAAGGGAATATGGAAGAGAAATGGAAAGAACTACAGCCCATTATGATCAGTTTTAGCTTTAATTGGACTTCAAATTATTCATAGTACTTCACAATAGCATTGCTTAAGGCATGGTTGACCCATTTACTTTCAGGAAGACATATTTTCAAGAGCATTACAAGTCCAATGTATTTATGTTCACACTAATGGTCCATAAAATGACCTCCAACCTCTCTTCCCTAGCAACTGTCCATTTGACCCCTTCAGATTCACAAATTTTGATCAGATACTTCCCAATGATGGATGATGGATGGATGGATTCTTTGTAAACAAAAGGTCTCCAAGTGACCCTCAGTAAAAGGGAAGTTCTGGCTTGCTAGTCATTTGCAGCAGGGAACATGCTGTTGATATACCCCACTTACTAAACAAGTGATAGGAAATGTGTTGATCTTTCAAACTGGAATTGTTTTCAAATTCCAAGCACCCTTACAAATTTAGGCTTCTTTGCAAGTTTTTTGAGCTCTAGGAGTAGTTTTCAAGCGGATTCATATCACTTGATGGCAAGCAATGGAACTGTGGTGTATATTTTCAATATGGGACTTAATCGCTGGGGGGTGATTTTTGAGTGTCTGGCTATTGGTTGATTTGTGGAAGTAAGGAATGTTGCAGACATTCTAGCTACCACATCTTTTTGTGTGTGTGTGTTTGTGATATTGAGACATCTAAATTGAGGCTCAAATAGCTTCTTAATTCTACAAAGGCATATAAAATGTTTAGCGTGGCATGTTAATTTTATATCAGATTTATAATAGGGTTATTATGTGCTATATAACATTTTATAGATCATTGGAGTCTCTTGTACAATCAATATATTAGATTCATTTGTGAATGTTTTATAGGGAAAGAAGCATAATTTTGCTCATTTAATACTGTAGATATTTACATTTATTTCTTTATATAAGGCTGTTCATAACTGTAAATCACATGGGGTCAATTTCTTAGCCAGTTTCCTCCTCTCTTTCACCCTCCCCTTAACATTATGCCTCACTCTATCTGGCTGAACCCTGTTTTCTCGTGTGCAGGTGGAATCTCCTCAGCTCAAATTGGAATTCCTAAAAAAAATAAGTTGTGAGCATGAATACATCTAGAACAGTGGACCCCGAGAATGGCTTTACGGCATTCTCAATATCAGTGGCCAGGAGCAGATTCTTGAACTGCATCTCAGCCCCCACTCTGCCCTGGGAGTCCACCCTCAGTGCCCAGAGTCACAGGCAGGGAGAGGCTCTGGGTTCATCTGGAGAACCACCTTGGGATGGGCAGCACGTGCCTCTGCACCTGCTGCGTTGCTGTGTTCCCATACTTCTTTTTTGCTTGGTGTGGCATCCGTTCACCTATTCAGTTTTGAAACAGCTGGTGGGCGTGTGTTTGCAAGAAGGAACAAATAAGCAGGCTTGGCTGAAATCTTAAAATGAATCCAACCCCAAACTTGGGCTGTTTTTTGTGCAGCTACCCCTGCATGTTGCTTTTTTAATTTATTTTCTCATCGTATCACCTAAGCGGGGATCCAGTTCCGCAAAGTGGGGGTCGTAAGGACCCTTTGTTCATAATCGAAGCAGTAGGAGGGTTAAGATTCCTGGAAATATCGACACCGTCATTTCCCATGTTAGCCCTGGGATTTCATGGCGGCTGTTGACAGATCTGAAATGTTGGAAGCCCTCTGGGGACCAAATTAGGGAGTGATAGTTAGCAGTGTGGAAGAGGGCCAAAACAGGCTCTTCTTTTCCTTGAAGACTGGCTCAACGCAGGGAGATTTTTATGTGCCAGAAACCACATGCTAGGCTGTAATTGAGCATAATTACTGCACTGCAGGCTGCAAAGTGCTGGACTTGAGGCATCCTACAGAATCCCATTAATTTCTTGATTGGGCTCTAAAAAATGGTGCCCCCAACAGGGACAGCAAGAGTTGTGTTCAGTCTGCCAGGTCTTTAAACAAAGACCTTGCCAGTTGTCCAGTTGGTCGACGCTGTTTCCCTCTCTCTCTCTGAGGTGTTGATTGTGATCCAGGACCATGTTGTCAACAAGCTTACTAAGAGTTCGGTGGTGGAATTTTCTTGACTTGAAGTATTTCCACACAAGGAAAAGGAAATGGACAATGGAAGAATTCCTATACATAGTTCAAACATGCACCCAAAACACGCTCAGAATACAAACTAAACCCTTTTAATTATCTGGTTATTTCAGGTGAGAGGTTTGGGGGAACAAAGAAGAAAAAATGCTAAATTATTGGGCAATCATCTTTTCCTTTTCATATGACATGTGAAATAGCTGAAGAGCTTTGTTCCCTAGAAGCTCTTTTCCTGTTTAGCATCTTGTCTGCCCACGGCATTATGTGGTGGGCTAAAAAGGAGGGTAACTGTTAACTTCTAAGCATCATTCGCCGAGTCATTTTCCCCAATGACAACTTAATCGTAAGAAAAGTGTTTCATTGTTAGTTACAAAAAAAAAAAAAAAAAACCTTCAAGAATGTGTCTGGTGCCTGGCCTTCTTTAATACAGTCCATAGAGAACAAGTTCATTTTTTGCTGACTGATTTATCGGGACTTCGAGGGTCATTGTCTGAATCTTTATGTCCCTGTTTATCCCATCGTTGTGAATAGAAAGGAAAATTGGGATGAATACATAATGCCCTTATGACTTTTCTTGGAAGGGATACGTTTTAATCAAGCCTACACGTTGGAGCTTATTTTTTTGGTGACATTTATTTATTCTTTTCCAACTGAATATTATTTTTAAATTTGCATTATAGTCGCAGGATTCACAGTTCTACTAAATAAAGAGTTCCACAAAGAAAAGGCTGTGGGAAAATAGGTAAGAGCTCTAAATTGTAATCAAATGAAAATATTCAACTGCTGATTTATCTTTCTCCTGTTAGTAATAACAATGCAAGCCTCCAGTTAACTGGGGGTCACTATCACGTGCATTCTACCCCAGGGCAGATGGTCTGGAATGGCCAAATGGCCACATTGCCCTAATGCCTTCTTGGGCGAAGAATTTCTCAGGAGGCCTCAGTTCTCACTATTTCTGCTTGGGGCAGGAATTCCATCTTGCTAAGTTGCAAAGTTGTCAGTGTCTGCCATGCTATGAACTAAATACGAAATCACTACTTTCTAGAAAGCACACTGGGAATTCCAGCTCTGAATCTGAGATACGTGGAGCTCTTATCTTACCCAAGCTTTTCCAATCTGATGGCAAGGAAAGACTCCAATGTTTTTTTCCTCATCCCTTGCCTGCCCCGTCCCCCAGCCTGCATTTCCTAGGCCTGTAGATGTGTTGTTTGATCATTTGCTGAAGGCAGCTGCTGTCTCCCCACTCAGGCCACGTCCATGTCCTCTGTGGTTGAGTGTATGTGCTGCAAATCTTTTGCACTAACATGTTATTGGTGTTTACATTGTTCATGGTAACATCCTTTTTTGTTATAAAGCAGTTTTAAAATATGAAATCCCTGAATTTTGCAGATTCTGGTTTCTTTGCCTTCTTTAAGCATGACCATCTCAAATCAAGGTCATTAGAGAGAAGAAGACAAGCTGTTTCTGCAACGGTCAGTTCTCTATTGCTGGGTAACAAATGACTTCAGACTCAGCAGATGCATGCGACATACACTCAGTTTTTAAAAATCTTATTTTTGATGATGTTTACATAGTTGATCAGGGTGGGAAGAGTCGAGGATCAGAGGATAGTGGGTGAGACCATTGTTTACACATTTTTCCCGTTGTTCTTGCATACTAGGAGAAACCACGCCCAGCCTCCCAACTGCCACATTACCCAGGGGATGGGGAACTTCTACCCAATCATACACTCTGCTCAGATGCTCATGGGGCTGTGGCCCACATGCTGGCTGGTGCTGGGCTGTCAGAAGAAGCTTGAACTTCTCTTTCAAGATCTTGGAGAGAGGATTCATACCCCCAAAGTTGTGGAATTAACAGCAACAGCATCTTTGAACTAGAGATCTTCTTCTAAGAGATTACTTCATTAGAAAGATCTGCCCAGGATCATTTCCCTACGAGTTACTCAATATCATTCATTACACCTGCAACAATCGTTGTTCACTTGATATTTAACATGAGGTCTTCGACATTAATCATAGTCACATGTCTCAGCCATAACCAAGGGAAGGAGAATATCCAGGGTTTGTCCACCGGAGGCAGAAATTTTGCGGGGCAAGGGTCCTTACAGTTCTGGTACCACATTGCTTTTAAAAGATATCATGTTTGGAGGCTGGTGAGGTAACTCAACAGGCTAATCCTCCACGTGTAGTACCAGCATCCCATATGTGTGCTGGTTCTAGTCCTGGCTACTCCACTTCCAATCTGGCATCTCTGCTTATGACCTTACATACACATGGGAGACTTGAAAGAAACTGTTGGTTCCTGGCTTCAGATCAGCTCAGCTCTGGCCATTGAGGCCATTTGGGGAATGAATCAGTGGATAGAAGATCTCTCTCTCTCTTTCTGTAAATCTGCCTTTCAAATAAAAATAAAATAAACCTTTAAAAAACATTGCATTTAAAAGTGCCTGAAAGGAATGTTTAGAATTTAAATGTGCACATGGTATTAAGTAGTAGCAAATTAATTGTGATAATTTCCATTAAAGCAAATTCAGCAAAATCACACACTAAAAGTAATAGTTAAAGAAAAAATAAAGGAAGACCACTCAAACACTAGACTACTTTGTAACCAGAGCACTAAAAAACCAATAAAAATCCTAATAACACTACCAGCACAGTTCAAAAGACAGTTTCAATGCTTAATAAATAAAGACATATTACAGTGCATATAGGACTCTATGGGGACGGGGTGGGGGGGGTTGGCAGCGGGGACCAGCAGAGCTTGATGGTTGGGGAAGTAAGGTGGAGGTTGTTAAGCACAGCAATCGTGGCCAATCTGCCAAAATGGGGGAAGTCTCACTGCAAGCGTGTCACTCAACTAAGCCTGAGAAAGCCATCAGGTGAGTAGCAACCGCCTTGCTAAGTCCAATCCTGTGCACGTTGTACACTCTGCTCTTTTAAACATATCCTGACTGAACTGCTGCTGCTACTTGGTTGCAAAAACCACTTTGTTGGGAAGTGTTGAACATGAACTGACTTCCACCTATCTGTTTCTTTTGGTTTCCTGTAGAACATGAGCTAATGTGTATGATAGAAATTCATCTTGTCATAGAAGAAACTGTGTAACCAGTCTATCATCTTTCCTCTAGTTATTCTGAAAGTTTGTTTATTTGTTAAAATATTTGAGGGGTGGATGTTGTGGTGTAGCACATTAAGCTGCTGCGTGGGAACCTACCTCAGAGTACCTGGGATCCTGCCTCTGCCTCCACCTCCCATACAGCTTGCTGACAACGCGTAAGAGAGATGGGAGGTGGCAACACAGGCATCTTGGTTCCTGCCACTCACTGAGAACACCTGCATGAAGTTCCAGGCTCGGATTAATTCTAGCTGTTGTGGTCATTTGGGGAGTGAATCAGGGAATGGAAGAACTTGCTCTCTGCCCTTTCTTCTGTCTGTCGCTCTGCCTATCAAATAAATAATAAATAAGGAAAACTTTAACGATATGTTCTAATAGATACACAAATGCTGTATATGTTTATGGGATACCTTGTGATGTTTTGAAAAGTCCAATCATAATTAATCTATTTGCTCAAACGTGTAAGATTTCTTCAGGTGAAGATTTTGAAATCTAATCTGTTAGATTTTATTTTTGGAAAAATACGCAACACATTAGTATTATCTATAATGACCCTACTTTTCAATAGAAGCCCAAAGGTTTTTCCTGTTATGTCTAACTACAACAACACTCCTTTGTTAAATTTTCCCAATCTCTCTCACCACACTTTCTTCTCCAGCTTTCAGGAAACACCTTTAGGCTCTTTAAACTATTCTGAGAGTAACGTTTTTCAGGGCTCTACCCATTACTGAAATTGTGCAGGCTAAATTATCTGTGCTTAACTTATTTCACTTAACATAATGATTTTCAGTTCTATCCACATTGTTGCAAACGACAAGATTTCATCATTTTTCATGGCTGAGTACTATTCCATTGTGTAGATATGCTGTATTTTCCTTATCCATTCATTGCTTGATGGATACCCAGGTTATTTTCATTTCTTGGCTGTTACAACCAGTGCTGCAATATATGTGGACACACAGGTGCCTCATCAGCAGATTGGCTTTTTTTCCCGTAGATATCTATTCACTGTAATGAGATTATAAGATCATATGGTAGCTACATTTTTAGTTTTTTCTTTTTCCATCACATAAATACTGTACCATTTTTTCCATAATAGATACGCTAATTTATATTCTATTGGCAATGCGCAAGTGATTCTTTTACCCTATGTTCTCATCAGCATTTGTTATCTATTGTGTCTCTAATGACAGCCAACCTGACTGGAGTGATGTGATATCTAATTTTAGTTTTGAGTTGTATTTCCCTGATGATGAGTGATATTGAACATTTTTTTAAATATACGTATTGGCCATTTATATATCTTTCTTTAGGAAATGTACGTTTAGATTTACTGAGTTTTTGTTTCATTGTTTATTTATTTTTGAAATGCAAAATGACAGAGAAGAGAGAGAGACTTTCCATGTACTGATTCACTCCCCATATGCACTTTTAAATTAGGCTATTCATTTGTTGGTTATTGAAAGGTTTGAATTTCTTATATATTCTGGTTATGAATCCCTTGTCAGTTGTGCAGCTAGCAAATATTTTCTCCCATCATGGAGGTTGCCCCTTTACTCTGCTGATCATCTTTGCTATGCAGAAACTCATCAGTTTGATGAAATCCCATTAACTTATTTTTACTTTTGTTTAATATGCTTTTGGAGTGATCTAGTAATTATTTTATATTTTGGTTTTAATTGTACTCAAGTCTACATGCGCATGAACAGTTTTCTCATAGACATTACAATGACAATCATTGGTTCACCTTCCCCCATCTCCTGTTGTCTGAGACAGCCACTTCAGCTGCTTACTTGATGAAGTTGGTATTGTCCATCTGTGTCTCTGCATAACTGCAAGTTCCTTGGCCTTTTTCAGTTTCAGCCATTATACATTGACTTCCAGTTAGAGAAGATAGAGACCTAGCTCATGATCACTCTTGTGTCTGGTGTCAACCACATCACTCCCTTATCATCCATTCTTCCGTTTCCCAATACAATTCTACCCTCATTATTTGAGCTACCCATCAATATTGTTGAATTGATGACGTTTGCCTACAAACATCATCTGTGGATATATTTTAAGTTTTACTGAGGTCTGTCTATCTATACATAGTGCAATGTTACCTAATTAGATGTATTATCTGACATTGCAACAAGTAACTATCTCACCCAATCGTAAGTGATCAGGTGTTAAAACCATGATCAAGGCAGTGGGGTGGGAGGTTCTGAATCATTCCTGGTCCTGACTACTGCCTGATCCTTGAAGTGAAAATAAAGCCAGTTAAGATTTGTAAAACCAGATTTGTTGCAAGCTTTTCTTGCAACAATACTATTGCTTCCTGGTATGGCTAAGGAAATGTTGATGGCACCCAAGGCAGCCAGTAATCAGCAATCAGCTTTCCTTCTTGCCCAACATTTTGTATGGTTTTACTTTAATAAGTGACTTTAAAGTTGTTTCAGTTTCATATACATAATAACGCAAACCTAAACTTTTCTCCAGGTAAGTGAATCTATAGTGTATTTATTTTCTTCTTCTTTTTTCAAATTTATTTATCTTTATTGGAAAGACAGATTTATAGAGAGCAGGAAAGACAGAAAGAGATCTTCTGTTTGCTGGTTTGCTGCCTTAGTGGCGTCATGGGCTAGAGCTGAGCTGATCTGAAGCCAGAAGCCAGCAGCTTCTTCTGGGTCTCCCATGTGGGTGCAGGGTGGGTCCCAAAGTTTTAGGCCACCCTCTACTGCTTTCCCGGGCCACAGCAGGAAGCTGGATGGGAAGTGGAGCATCTGGGACATGAACCAATCCCCACATGGGATCCCAGTGAGTGCAAGGTGAGGATTTAGCCACTGAGCCATCGTGCCAGGCCCTGTATTGTGTTTGTTTGGGCTCTGCTTCCTGTGTATGAAGCTAGCCTTGTGCAGTAAAATCATTGAAGAAGTTGTAGATTGCTTTCAGCAGATGATGATAGCATTCTTTGCATCAAATTCTTATAAACAGCTAAGTGATATTTTGTATTATGTATTTACAGTTACTTAACTATAGTCTCCTGGCTCCCAGAAAGACTTGCACTACCTTGCTGTTTGGTTATAACAGTCTGAGTGTTTGAAGGATTTGCCTAAAATAAAATTAGAGAAATCACTGAGCTAATAACTACAGCAAAATTCTCAGGTTACTGGAAAGGTAACTCCACCTTCTCATTTCTCAGCTTTCAATTTTGAGCTTCCTTTGTAAACAAACCCATTCCAAGGACCCACCCACAGCAGAGAGAGGAGAAATGAGCTAGAAGTATGGAATGCTGATTGAAAGCAAGGTTAAAGTAAACTATAACCCTATTCAACAGCCTGTTTTGTACTAAAAGAGAAGAATGATGTTTCAAGCTTAAAGGTCTACAGAAAGAGAACAAAAGTAAATTAAGACACAGTCTGTGTGCACTCACAAAGCTGAAACTATTGACTGGTTGACCCTGGACTGCCCAGGAGTGCACTGACTCCCAGCTGGGAGCTCAAGCTTCAGACGCACTTTAGCCGAAACTCTACGGAGACTCAGTCACTTCATGTCTCTGAACTTCAGTTTTCTTACATGTAAGATGGAGCTCATGTGGCGTGGAATGACATTGGAATGGCAGAGCCCTTGTATGGTTTGGGTCAGGTATGAGTGCAGAATCATGCTGGACTTCAGTCCCCAAGTCATGAGTGAATGACACCAAAAGAGTGAGATGTAATTGGATCATGGCGTTTTTTGTTTGTTTGTTTAAGATTTATTTATTTGTGGGTCCAGCGCAGTAGCCTAGTGGCTAAAGTCCCCATCTTGCAAGAGCCAGAATCACATATGGGTGCCGGTTCTAATCCTGGCTGCCCCACTTCCCATCTAACTCCCTGCTTATGGCCTAGGAAAGCGGTCGAGGACAGCCCAAGGCCTTGGGACCCTGAACCCACGTGAGTGACTTGGAAGAAAGCCTTTTTTTTTTTTTTAAAGATTTATTCATTTTATTACAGCCAGATATACACAGAGGAGGAGAGACAGAGAGGAAGATCTTCCGTCCGATGCTTCACTCCCCAAGTGAGCCGCAACGGGCCGATGCGAGCCAATCCGATGCCAGGAACCTGGAACCTCTTCCGGGTCTCCCACACGGGTGCAGGGTCCCAACGCATTGGGCCGTCCTCGACTGCTTTCCCAGGCCACAAGCAGGGAGCTGGATGGGAAGTGGAGCTGCCGGGATTAGAACCGGCGCCCATATGGGATCCCAGGGCTTTCAAGGTGAGGACTTTAGCCGCTAGGCCACGCCGCCGGGCCCTGAAGAAAGCTTTTGCAAGGAAAATAAATAAATCATAAAAAAAGACACTCAATAAGTGCGATAAAGTCAAATATACAGGGAGGAGAAGAGGCAGAGAGGAAGAACTTCCGTCCATTGAGTCACACCCCAAGCAGTCGCAACAGCCAGAGCTGCACCAATCCAAAGCCAGGAGCCAGGAGCCTCTTCTGGGTCTCTCGCGTTAGATGCAGGGTCCCAAGGCTTTGGGCTGTCCTCAACTGCTTTTCTAGGCCATAAGCATGGAGCTAGATGGAAAGTGGGGCAGCCGGGATAAGAACCAGCACCTATATGTGATCCTGGCATGTGCAAGGCAAGGACTTTAGCCACTAGGCTATTGCGCCTGAATCATTGTGTTTAGAAGTTGGTCCTACAATAAGATGCTGGACTCTATGTTTGGTATATGCTTGCAATGGGGGAATCTCAACTGAACTTGAACTGTGTTATGCAACAAGGTGGAGGAATCTACCATGGTGGGAGGGTTTGGGGAGAGGTGGGGAGAATCCAAGTACCTATGAAACTGTGTCACATAATACAATGTAATTAATGAATTAAAAATAATAAATAAATTAAAAAAAAAGAAGTTGGTCCTAGTAGGAGGGTTATGGATCACTGAATGAGTGTGGTCAGAAGACCGTTCTCCTGAGACAGGGCAGTTGCTCTCCCTGCTCCCTGGTTTGCTGCGGGTCCACTCCCCTGTGCACACTCCCTCTGGCATTGTGATGCTCAGTGCCACCCTGAGATTCAGTCAGCAAGCATGCCATCACCAGGGGCTGCACTAATGGCACTGTTCGATCCTAGACCGTGAACTTACAAATCCATGAACCCAAATAAGCCTCCTTCCTTCATAAGTTGCCTGTCTTACTATTTTGCTACAGCAAAGATGGCTAATAGAGCCCCTATCCCAGAGTCTGGTAAGCGTTCTACGTATGAGTTACTGTATTTTATTATTTTTATATAAGCAAAGCTGCTGCATGCTTTGAAGAGCAAGTCATTCCCTTCTAGGCTGGACATGAAGAGGGATATTGTGTGTGTGTGTGTGTGTGTGTGTCTGTGTGTGTGTGGTGTTTGGCCCTTGTCCTCACCTTGCTCCCTGCTATAATCAAGCAATCACTTTGGCCCTAGCACCTCATCAAACAATTTTGCCATTTCACATTCAGACACTCTGTGCTTTTCAGACTATTTTGTGAGACCCATATATTTTCATTACGAGTTGATAATAAACTCCAACCCTGAAAATTTTCCAAGTTCATGATTGATGACAATGTGATTGGAAGCTGAGTGACTCCAGTTGCCAGGCTCAACTGAGAAGCTGCTTGGGGCAACTGCAGGGCCTCTCAGCAGGGCCTTCCAACATCCGTCAGCTTTTGGCCTGCCCAGCGCCATCTGGAGTCGACCCCCTCTGTTGGGCACGATGGCAGAGTCAACAGCCTGGGTGTTCGGCATCTTTTTCTCGATCCCTATCCTCAGTTATACTCCGGAGACAGAAGAGCCAGGCAGAAGGCAAACTGACCGCAATCTAGAAGATCTGGAAAGACAGTCATTCTTATCTGTATGCAGTTCAGGTGCTAGTAAGCTGTGACAACTGTGAGCTTGTTTTTTTTTTTTTCTTTATTCCTAATTTTTAAAAAAGAATTTTTTGTCTCTCCCTTTTTGTTTTTGTTTTTCAATTCAGCCCACACCCTGAAGTCTGAGATTCCTGAATTATTTTAATTTTTAAAGGCATTTACTTGAAAGAGACAGAGACAATGTTTTACCCCCACACTTTTTTTTTCTAATGATGCAAAAATATCTATTTAGAACTTGCCAGCTGGGCTCAGTTTAGATCATCTCCAATTTTTGTGGGCAATGTCCAAATTGCCACAATCAGAGCCAGGGGAACATATGCTGTCTTTCCCCCTGCTGGCCTGTTCAGGGTGTTGTCCTTGGTCCTGTCAATGTCATGGAGGTTCTTGACTTTGTTCTGATGCTTGTTGGCATTACCTTCCACACTGACCATGAGCATGCTGTTGTTTTTTGTCCTTCTCATGGCAGATTTGGTGGTCAGGGAGGGTCTTAACTGCCTGGTGGTTAAGTTTGTGTGTCTTGCAGGTGCTCCTTTGAGAATGTTTTGAACTGTCTCTGGAGCCACAGTGTGCTGGCTTCTTGAAAAGCTGATGATGTGTGAAGTGTGGATCTTGTGTGTGTATTGTCAGGGTTTAAACCTGCTAGCAGGCCTCAAGGTCACCAAGGGTGAGACAGCAGGGCTCTTTGGCCATAAGAAACCCTGGAGACAAGCTGGTGAGAAATGTCCGTTTATTCAATACAGATCCCAGGGTTATAAAGGTTACTGAAGGAGAGGGCAGGAGGGCATCTTCCAGCAACCCCCTCCACCCCGCCCACCCACCAAAGACACTGTAATTGGCTATACCACACTTCTATTTCCCTTGATCTTCCGGTCATGTCAGAGGTCACATTCCATGTGTATTCCCTTTGATCTTCTAGCCATGTCTGAGGTCATGTCCCACATGAAGGCCTGGAAACTGTGCCTCATGTCCTAGAGAGGTGAGCCACGCCCACCAGGTAGCGGGCCAACTAGGGAGCAATTGCCCACAACTCCCTCCCCTGCTCTTGGATTAAATTCTACCACAAAGACTTACACCAAAAGGGTGACCTTATGTCCTGGGATTCTAAGATGCTGGTAGAGACATTTAAGGGCAAATTTTAACAGAAGAACATCACCTGTTATAGCGTTACATTGCAGGCAGAACACTTGTCATAATAATGTTAAATGTCCTTGATATTCAGTCCAATTTCTCTTGGAAAGCTGGTACAGAGGATTTATAAGTAATTGGCCTAATTTTGAGTCCCAAGGGCACAGGTAGCCAGCATGGTTAAGTTATTCACGGTTATTGTAGTCTGGGTGGTCTGAGTCAAGAACAGCACAGGCATTGCAGTGGGAGTCACCGTGGTTACAAGGGAGAGAGCAGTGGTGATGATGAGAATAGATGAATGTTGCCTCCAGTGTAGGATGGAAGACAGGATCCTGTCGTGTGTCTGCTTTCAGGGCCCCTTCCATTCGTCACTCAGCCAGAGTGGAATCCAAGGTGCTGGCATCATTGCTGTCACATTGATTTTAAGACATATCAAGACACAAGCAATTAAATAACACAAGTGGTGAGATGCAAAATGAAAACATCACTGCTCTCGGTAAGGGCAATATGATTTCATGCACAGGTGGTCACTTCAAACCACATATGGGGCTGAGGAGGCCACACACTGTGAAAATCTAAAGGTAACTTCACCAGTGACCAGAGACCCTACCTGCCTACTACCCCATCTGACTCCTCACATCCCCCAAGGAGGACGGATCTTAGCTGCTGCCAGGGACACAGGAGGACAACTGCTCTGGCTGTTTCTTGCTGAACAGGGGTGTTGAAAAGACCAGGGACAGCAGCAAGGCAATCCCCAGGCGTTCGATCTAAAGGTCCCTGATAGAAGTTAGAAGTCACTGGGTGTCCAAAGTATTGATTGGAGCTTGCTTGAAGGCTTCTCTTTGTTGAAGTCTAGACAACAAAACATGTTAGTTAGAATTTCTTCCAAGCTAGTATCTCTTCAGGGCTTAAGTTAAAGTCTCTGTCAGAGTAAATGTTTTACCTGGGAACTCTAGGTTAAGATTCATAAACAATTCACACAAAAAGGCAATAAACTACATGAAGCATCCCTGAGCTCTACAGGATTGTAATCTAGATTATTTAAGGAGCACAGGAACAGTGAAAGGATTAGTATTAACAATAAGTCTATTAACAGCAAGCCCACCACATAGGACAGTTACATGCAAGTTTAATCTTATTTAGTGTCAACAGTTTTGAATTAAGGAATCTTTTGGGAAGTATATAGAATTTTTACCCATAATCAATTAAGTTTACTTGAACTTTGAAAAGGCTAGAGTCATCTTGCATCTAGGCAGGAAATACATGAGTGTTAAACTCTCTAAAACAATTGTACTGTACCAATTTTGTAAATCCTAAGAGTCTCAGGAAGACATTTATTTTAAACATAAAGCACAATAACAAGGCACTTGTTATAAGGTGTATATGAGTCATACAGTAGCTGGAAAAAGATGTAAAGCTAGTTGTGATCCACAATAATCCAGCAGCTTATAGTATTCTAGTAAGACTTTACAGAACTCTATATACTTATGGCAGAGATTAGCAATTTAGTGGTTCTAAGAAAACAAGCCATAATATGGATAATTAGGGAACAGAGAAATCTTAGGTGGATGAGCAGAAGAATCTTCAATAAGTTAACAAGTGAGGAAGATGTGAACTCTGCATCAGAGCAGTGAGGGTGTCCCACCTCCATGAGTCTAGCAAAAATCTGAAACGCAGCCTGGCAAATAGCCCTGTAGGGGAGCTGGCCAGTACTACAGGCTGAGTAGTGATAGGTCAGCCAACTTTCCTGGGGGATCTAATCTTCCATATTAGTTTGTATCTCTGTTCTAAATAAGAACAATGGTCTTTTTTTTTCTGAGCTGAACTTGGACTCCTGAGAGACCCTTATGGCCACTCTAACAAGAAAGATACCAAAGCTAGAGCCAAGGATCAAGAACAACAGCTGTTATGCCATGTTCAGAGGGAAACTTAATGTTTCCCTTTACCATGAGAACCACCCGGAGCTCCTGGATGCTGGTCACGTGTGGCACCAAGTCTGTGAATTCTGGGCTAGCCTTCTGTGACATATAGTTAGCGGCTCACCAGAGGACGAAATATGAAGAAAATTTAAGCCAAATTAAGGCCAAATTAAGATGTTTACGAAAGATAGTATATTCCCTGTTCTGCTTTTCAAGTATATTCTGAAGATCTTGATGTCTTCTTTCAACTATGCCCTAGCCTTGAGGATTGTACAGGAGGCTTGTGACATGAAGAATGGCATATTTCGAGTGAAAGGTAGCAAAGGCTTTAGAGGTATAGGCAGTGCCATTGTCAGTCTTAACAGAATGAGGCAGGCCCATTACAAGAAAACATGATAAGATGTGGGCCACAACCGTGGGGGCACTCTCACCCATCAAACCAGTGGCTATAATGAATCCAGAATAAATGTCCACAAAAACATGAATATACTGTTGTTTGCCAATGTGTCACATCCATTTGTCACAGGGCATTAGCCTTGAGGTCAACAAGGATTGACTCCCGCAGGTTGTAAGGGTCCTAGGGGAAGAAATGGGGCATATTTTGCAAATTGACAGACAAGATGCTTGCACTGCTGAATCATTAGATCAGGAAATAGGGCAGTAAGGGAACATGCTGATTAATGCAACTGGAAGTGGAGGTTGTGTGCCATACAGTCACTAAAAAAAATGTTAGGGCATGTCAAGGCATCCACATGTTGGTCGAGGGATGACAAAGGGTCAGGAAGGTCTGAATGAGCCATAATATGTTGTATAAAGAAGGGGAACGTTGGGCTTCTAGTAACTGTTGGGTTAAAGCAGTTAACACATTCAAGGGGCTAGAGTAATCCAATTTGCAAAACGCATAAGGAAGCTGAGGAACTAACTGTGCACAATATATGCTATCAGTGAATAATTTTTGAGGCTCTGGAGTGAGCCGTGACGCATGGTGAATGGCCAGCAGCTCCAGAAATTGTGCTGACCCCGCTATGCCAGTATGCACAAACTGCTGTGTTGCTGGCTAGCAGCGACACTAAAAAGATGGTGCACGCTCTTTAGGGTCTGGGAAAAGCCGGAACCGCAACCGGACCCCTTACTGCCATAAGCGGCTGCGTTTAAATCTTTATCTCTGCTGCTCCTGTCCCCATTAGTCTAAGCTCTCCTCTGCAGCTTCTCCAGCCCTCTTTCCGCCACCCTTCTTCCCATATTTCTTCCCGTACTTTCGGCTGCATTTCTCCGTTCTTGGCCCCGTCTCTCCATCCTGCTTTTACTGCTTCTGTCTGTATCTCTCTTTTCCAGCTCTCTCTCTGCCACCCTTCTTCCCGCCTGTTCTTCTTCTCCCTTGTCCCGTCTTTCCCGTCCACTGTCCGTCTGTCCCTTCATCCCCTTGTCCATTCGTCCGTCTTCCATCGTCGTCCGTCTGTCGTCCGTCGTCTGTCGTCCCAGTCTCCTTTGTTTCAGTCTCTCAGTCCTCGAGCCGTCTGACCTGCCTAGCTTTTACCAGCTACTTTCACATTGTTCTCCACCAGTCACTTCTCTCCGTGGGTCTACTTGGCCTTACGTGATAGGCCAGTAATCACACCAAGGGCACTAGCCTATCCCTGTGACTTCCTGTTTACCTGCTGGCAAGACCAACTCCGCCTCCTGGCCCTGGGCCAGCCGCCATCTTGCGACGGCCCCTCCTATTCCCCATAGTTGGTCCCTTGAAGTATGTTGAACTGCAGCTATAGTGTCTGTGGAACTAACATCAGTAAAGGCTAGTGGAGCTTGAGGAATTCATTGAGAAAGAACCACTGAGACCAAGGTTAGGGTTAGCAGGTCCTGGGACTATTCCTTATAAATTTAAGAGTACAGGTTAACAATTAGACTACATTGTAGATTTGTTTTATCAGTAAACTTAAGTGTAAATGTCTCAATGACTTAAATGTTTTAAAGTCAACCTACTAGTAACTTAAGTTACATAAATCAAATAAGTCTTCATTAATTAGTAATCTTACTGCTGGACAAAGTAAATGAATTTTTAGCAACAGTTTAAAATCATTTAAATATTTTTTTAAAAGAACCAATTAATTAGAATTACTTGCTATTTCTAACAACATATGCACACCATGTTTTTTTCAGATGCTTTACAAATGTAGGTAGGATAAGGTACAAAACTTGTGCATTATGAGAAAAATTTTAAGCAGTCAGATTTCACGTTTTTGAGAATGTCGCAAATGTCGCGAACGAAACCTCAAGATTTCTCTGACTTTTATATTCCAAAACGTTGCCATGGATATGCTGATGAAATCAGTTTGCTAAACATTTACCACAACAGAAGACCTTCCAAGGTAGAATTTGCAAGCCCCAAGAACAAGTTCAGCCAAACTTTTTCTCTTTGACTTTGTCTTCTTTCTCATTTTGTAAAGATATTTGCAAACTGGGCGGCCAGGCAACAGGAAATCTTGGGTCAGATATCAGAGGTCTGGATGAATCAAAGCAATAAGTAGCCATAAGTAGCAATAAGATGCTAACAAGATCAGCATCCCAAGAAATGGGCGGCTTGACTCTACACTTTGGATTTAGAATTCTTTTGTCTCATGGCCACCACAAAACAATATATTTACCAGCAAACAGCACCTGTGCTAGGAGCTCTGAACAAAGGAGCAGAATTTCTGTAACACACACTCATTTAAAGGGGGAAATTTCTTTGCACACAGAGGTAGAAAGATTGCGCAGGGCGGGGGAGGAGGCAACGATTTGCTAGGTCTTGCAGCTTAGTAGGACCACCTGGTAGGTGTCCAGGAGAGGTGGTGTGGTTTGCTTCCCTGATGGGGAAGTCTTGAGTTATGGTGGTGGCCTCACCTGAGCTTATTTGATGTCTTGAAGTCCTGAAGTCCCTGTTCAGGAGCCAGTTCTCAGGGTTTAAACCTGCCAGCAGGCCTCAAGGTCACCAAGGGTGAGACTGCGGAGCTTTTTGGCCATAAGAAGCACTGGAAACAAGCTGGAGAGGAGTGTCCATTTATTCAATACAGACCCCAGGGTTATAAAGGTTACTGAAGGGGAGGGCAGGAGGGCATCTTCCAGGAGTGCCCCTCCGCCTGCCCACCAAAGACACTGTAATTGGCTATACCACACTTCTATTTCCCTTGACCTTCCGGTCATGTCAGAGGTCACATTCCATGTGTATTCCCCTTGACTTTCTAGCCATGTCTGAGGTCATGTCCCACATGAAGGTCTGAAAGCTGTGCCTCATGTCCTAGGGAGGTGAGCGCTAAGCCACGCCCACCAGGGAGCAGGCTGACTAGGGAGCGATTGC
Source organism: Ochotona princeps (assembly GCF_030435755.1). Lineage (NCBI taxonomy): Eukaryota > Metazoa > Chordata > Mammalia > Lagomorpha > Ochotonidae > Ochotona > Ochotona princeps. The sequence continues at coordinate 17,326,046 of NC_080836.1, forward strand.
CCACAGTGTATAACTGAATGTCTTTCAGAATTGTCCTCTGAGCCTCAAAAACATTTGGAATTTTTTCCAAGGTCTGGTCCTGGTCCCTCCATCTTTACCTAACTGTTGGAACAAATTCCAAAAGGCTCTCTCCTTCCTGTCTAAAGCCCTTGTTCCTCTCAAAGTAGAAGGCAAAGCAAATGTTGGATAGGAAGTGGAGCAACCAGGACTCATCCAGTGCCTAAATGGTGCTGGTTTCACGTAGAGCAGCTTACCCTACTATGCCACAATGTGGGCCCCACAAGGTGCTTTGAGGATGGCTAGTTATTGCCCTGATTAAGGAGAACTGCACCTTAGCAGAAATGTGATATGACCACAGCTCGGAACTCTCGCCACAATCCAGGATCTCTGAGAAGTTGAACACCTAAAAGACTTGGGCATGTTCCTGCCTTCTGCCAAACAAGAAAGATATGGAAATCCTCTGTGGGATTCTTCCCTCTCCCTAATGGAGACAGAGCTGTTTGGACAGGAAATTAGAGGCAAAACGGAGGTTCAGAGAACATTGATGACCACGCGTGTTTTGGGCAGAGCCCAGGATCCAGGATAGCAAAGTGGCTATTCCTTATGTTTGCCCATCTGTGTACCATGTAAACTCAGCGAAGCTTAGGGATCCTGAGCTGAGGAGAACAGGCTCTGTAAATACAGTTATGGTCCAGCTCTGACTTAGGAGGGCATTGTTTTTGAGGGAGGAGTGTTGGATCCCTCCCACGATTCCTCATGGGGTAGCTGGGACTGTACAAACACAGTGGAGTCCACCCTTCCACTCCACTGGAATCACACTAACTTTTCTTCTGTGTGAAGCAAGGGCTACATACAGCCAAGAGAACAGATGGTGTTGACTCTTGCTAATCGACCAACAATCAGAAAGGCTTCAGAGTAGTGCAAATGAATTTGGAGCTCCATCAGATGTGTCCCCATTCAACCTAAACACTTAGCTTCTTTTTCTTTTCTTCTTCTTTTTTTTTAAAGATACTTGTTTATTTATTTGAAAGGCAGAGTGACACAGAGAGAGGAGGGAGTAGGGGAGAGAGATGTAGAGGGAGAAAGAGAAATCTTCTACCTGCTAAAAAAGGCTGCAATGGTTGGAACAGGGCCAGGTGGAACCAGGAGTCCTGAATTCCATTCTGGTCTACCATGCCACAGCATGGGCCCAAGTGTTTGGACTGTTACCAGTTTCTTTCTCAGGCACATGAGCAGAGAGCCAGATTGGAAACAGAGCAATCGGGACTCAAACCAGCACTCCTGATTTGGGTGCTAACACCATGCACAGAAGCTTAACCGGATACATTACAATGTCGGTCTCACAGTGCATTCTTTCAGAATGCACATGTATGTTTTTCTTGTTTTCCTCTTAGGTTTTTGTCCATTTGTGTCCTTGGGCTTGCAACCATAAGGCACCCAAATCGTTAACTTGGCTTTTGGTTTTTTGCAGATTAGGGAAGAAGGGAGAGAGGACTTACTTACTTTTGTGGTTCCCACAGCAAAGCCTTGCCAAGCCAGTGAGCAGAATGACAAGAAGAAAGCCTGTTATTATTCCATTAGAAAGAGCACCGGGAGCAGCAGATACAGGGCAAGGCTATAAAGCACCTGTGAAGAAAAACATCAGAGCTGCCATCTTGCTTAAGGGAAGTCCTGGCATTTTCTTCCCTCAGAGCTCTGAGCCCCCAAGTTAGATACTACCAGTGTGTTTAGCTTGCCTGTCTTGGGTTACCTCATATTTCCCCTTTGTTTACAGAGTTCCTTCTTCTGAGAATTGAAGCCTGAAAGAATTGAGAGTGGTGAAAAAACAAATTTCCTTAGCTTTAACACAGGACAATGCCTCCCAGTCCTCATAGACTTTTACTTCCCCTTCCTTGTTAATTCACTCTCTCCCACAGCCTCCAGGAAGGAGAATGCTTTCTTTTGCCCATTAACTCTCTGGATTCATTTTCATTTATTTTAAGATTTATTTATTGGGCCTGGCGGCGTGGTCTAGAGGCTAAAGTCCTCGCCTCGAACACCCTGGGATCCCATATGGGCGCCGGTTCTAATCCCGGCAGCTCCACTTCCCATCCAGCTCCCTGCTTGTGGCCTGGGAAAGCAGTCAAGGACAGCCCAAAGCTTTGGGACCCTGCACCCACTTGGGAGACCTGGAAAAGGTTCCTGGTTCCTGGCTTCGGATCGGCACATCACCGGCCGTTGCGGTCACTTGGGGAGTGACTCATCGGACGGAAGATCTTTCTCTCTGTCTCTCCTCCTCTCTGTATATCTGACTTTGTAATAAAATAAATAAATCTTTAAAAAAAAAGATTTACTTACTTATCTGAGCCTGACTCAATGGCTCAATTGGCTAATCTTCACCTTGAAAGTACCAGGATCCCATATGAGTGCCAGTTTGTACCTCAGCTGCTCCACTTCCCACCCAGCTCCCTGCTTGTGGCCTGGCAAGGCAGAAGAGGATGGCCCAAATCCTCTTTGGACCGTGCACTTGCAAGGGAGACCCAGAGGAGCATCCTGACTCTTGGCTTCAAATCAGCTCAGCTGTGGCCCATGAGGCCATTTGGGGAGTGAACTGGCAAATGAAAGATCTTTCTGTCTCCCCCACTCCCCCATCTGTAAATCTGCCTTTTCAATAAAAATAAATAAAAGAAGATTTTATTATCTGGAAGTCAGAGTTAAAGAGAGTGAAACAGACAGAAAAACAGAAAGAGAGAGATCAATTGTCCATACGCTGATCATTTCCCAAATGTGCACAATAGCTGGTGCTGGGCCAGGCCAATGCCAGGAACCAGGAACTTCATCTAGGTCTCCCACTTGGGTAACAGGGGTCTCTGCACTTGGACCATCATGTGTTGACTCCCAACAGCGTAAGCAGAAAGCTGGATAAGAAATTTAGCAGTTAGGACTTGAAGAACCACTTTGTCAAAATGGGACTTGGGCTTCTCAAACAGCTTCCTTAGTCCATTGCCCAACTCTTGCCTGTCTCAGGGGTTTTTAGTTTTTAAAGGTTTATTTGTTTATTTGAAAGGTAGAGTGAAAGAAAGAGACAGAGGAGGTTTGCAAGAAAAATCTATCTGGTTCACTTTCCAAATGACTGTCACAGCAGGGCTAACAGCAGGAGCCAGGAGTTTCATCTGGATCTCCTTTGTGGGTCCAGATACTGAGCCAACAATTTCTGTTTCCCAGGTATTTTAACAGGGAGCTGCTTTGGATGTGGAGAAGCTGGGATTCCAACTGGCACTTCAGTATGGGATGCGGGTATCCGAAGTTGTGCATGATAACTCGGACCCCTGGGATATGATCTTACCAACAGAACACATATGTGTGAGTCATAAAGACTAGAATGTGAATAGCTGATTCTTAGACATCTTGGATAGAAATACAGATGTTTGGCTATTTAACCCTCAGTCCCTATGCCCAAGTGATAATATTCCAAAAGCTACATCTGTTATATGCAACAGCAATGCTGGGATTAATCGAGAGAACTGTACAGTGGGTTGTTCACTGGATTCATTTGCTTTGAACCAATCTTGTCATTTACTTCTAGGAAACGTGGTCACATGTTTGTCTTTTTGATGCATAAGTAGATGACTTTGGATCACAGAGCATTGTAAACCAGATATTTTTAGAAGAAATGGAATAAACTACAATCCTTCTATGCTTTTCCTATAGCTCACAAACTCACTTTTTTGAAGATTTATTTATTTTTATTGGAAAGCCAGATATACAGAGAGGAGGAGAGACAGAGAGGAAGATCTTCTTTTCCATGGTTCACATCCAAGTGGCTGCAACGGCTGGAGCTGAGCCAATCCGAAGCCATAGAACTTCTTCTAGATCTCCTACACTGGTGCACAGTCCCAAGGTTTTGGGTCATCCTCAACTTCTGTCCCAGGCCACAAGCAGGGAGCTGGATGGGAAGTTGGGCCACTGGGGCATGAACTGGTTCCCATATGGGATCCCGGTGTGTGCAAGGTGGGTACTTCAAATGCTAGGCTACCATGCTGGACCCACAAAGTCACTTGTTAAGATTTATTTATTTATTTGAAAGGCAGAGTGGCAGAAGGAGAGAAAGAGAGAGATGGAGAAGACGGAAGAAGCAGGGAGAGAGAGAGAAAGAATTTTTATCCCCTGATTCATTCCTCAAATGGTTACAATAGCCAGGGGTGATTCAAACTGAAGTCAGGAGCCCAGAAACTCCATACAGGCCTCCCCCTTGATGGCAGAGGCATGCCATATGGACTGGCTTCTGCTGTTTTCCAGGGTGCATTAGCAGGTAGCTGCAACAAAAATCCTGAAGCTGGTATGGGCACCAGCACTCTGTCGTGAAATGTTTAAGCAGTGACATAACCTGCTGCATGGTTACCTTCACACAAACTTATTCAAATGGCCTCCAAATCATCCAGAGAGCTTGTTTGAACAAAGATGTCTCAGGCCTGAGAATCTGCATTTCTAACAAGCTCTTGGCTTCCGCTGATACAATGATCTCAGGATCATACTTGGAGGATCATAGCTGTGTAAGACTCTGGGTTCTCTGTCACAATCTCTTTTCTGACTAACTCTCATGAAGGAGTCTCTTGGGTGCATCTGAAAATAGTCCCAGAGGATGTCTCTCTTCCTCTCCTTTATGCAGGAAATAATTCAGATTCCAAATTAAATATATGCATGACCAACTTGCAGCTGGTGTCAGGGAGGCGATTGCTTGGGGGATATGTGGTTTAGAGACAAGACAAGCAGACAAATTCCTCCATCCACCCACCTCACTCTCAACCGGAGGCCTGCTGGGAGCCTAAGGAAGGATATTGTGCTTATGCTCCTCTAAGCTGTTCTTAGAAAGCCCTGGGAAGTCTTGAGGTCTTTTCTTTTCTCTTAGTCCTACTGCAAGAAACTTTTTTAGGCACCAACTTTAAGGGAAGGCCGAGCCAGCAGAAACGAAGTGAGGATTGAATCTCTGCAAAGGCATTGGAGTAGTAGGGCTTTTCTTTAAAAAAAAAATAGTGACTTTAGGGCAGCATTCTTCATATTGGGAAGGAAGAAACTATTCAGTTCAAACTGCCTTATCCCAAAGAGGGAAACATACTGGTTTGGAGAACTGGGAAGGCCAGAGTTGACAGACGTGGTTATCAGCAGGTGCAGCTGGGACCAAAAGGTGAAGAGTAAGGGAGCTGTTACCAATGAAACGTCTGTGCACAGCTCAGGGTCTGCTCCCATCCAGGTGAGAACTACGTCTGTCATCCACATTCCTGCTGTGAGCAAAACATTGTTTTGATGGGCAGTAGGAAAAGGAGGCCACTGGGCTACACAATGCTTTGCATCTTCTTATGTTTGTGTCTTCCTCATAACTGCTTTTGCCTTCCAATTCCTGACTATTCCAAGCCTGTCGATTTCCTGTAGCGCACCACCCAGGACATCTCCTCTGACTCCCTCACATGTGGATTCTCCTTCTCAGAATGTCACCGTCTGTTTTACTTTGCAAGAGATACTTGTGATGTTAGCAGCTCCATGCCTGGGCTCCCAGGACACTTGCGACTTCCAGGACACTTGCTCACTCCTCTTCTTCAAGAACCTTAGTTAGCCTCCCTGTGCTTTAGCATTCCCATCACCAGATGAGGATAATGAAGTTCTATTTCCTGGGAAACATATTGGGCCTGCAGGGTAGGAAGCCCACATCGTCCGTTAACGTGCTGGATTCGATTTGCATCCCCTGTTCATGGTTCTAGCTTCCTGTTAAGGCAGATCCTGAGAAGTGGCAATGATGATTCAAATAACTGAGTTTCTATGACATGCGTGGGAGACACGGATTGTAGTCCTGGCCCTGGCTTTTTTTGCCCCACTCTTCATAGATGTTGGCAGGCTTTATGAAGTTAACCAACAACTGGGCTCCATCTCTGTCTTTCCACCTGTTGGGAAGGAAGGAAGGAAAGCAGGAGGCAAGACAGGAAGAAAGGCAGGCAGGAAGCAAAAACAAAGTGAAACAAAAAAATACCTCTAGGACTTTGATGAAGTAACAAGACTCTCACTATGAAAAGTGCTAAAAGGGCTGGCATTGTGGTACAGTGAGTTAAGCCCCCACTTGTCACGCTGCCATCCCATATGAGAGCAGCAATTCGAGTCTTGACTACTCTGCTTCCTATCAAATTTCCTGCTAACGTGTCTGAGAAGACAATAGAAGATGGCCCAAGTATTGCACCCTGCCAACTTTTACGGGAAACCCAGGCAGAGCTTTGTGATCCTGTCTTTGGCTCTGGCTGTTGCAGCCTTTTGGGGAGAAAATCAGTAGGTAGAAGATCTCTTCCTTCCCCTCACCAATCTCTCTCTGCCTTTCACATATGTAAGGAAATAAATGTATTTCTAAACACTAACAAAACACCCCCAGGAAACTCTTACTTCCCTCTGACAAGTTTCCTGGCCATCGACTTGTGGAAGATTATGTTGACATTGTAATGTCTTGTCTCGTAGCGTCCACCAGCTGCCACTCATGCTGTGATCCTATTTTGGCTTGCTGAGCACATCCTCCAGCAGCCCAGAATGACTGGCTGGATGTTTTTCAAGATACATCTTTCCAGGACCAGCTCGCCACCCAGAGACTTAACACTTTATCCATGCTTGCCAACAATTACATTAGTGAGAACCATCGACCTTCTCAGTCTTCTTGGCTCAGGTGAATTCTTCAGACGTTTCCAACTTTGTATATCCACCTCAGACCATGAATTTAACACAAACACACACATAAATACAAAATTTATTTGACATATATATATATACATACACACGCATATATATATACCTTATACCTTATATTTGGCTAACAGGTTAAATTTTAGGACCCCTCAAGAGTCCTTCCTCAGACCCTGGCTTGAGAAGTTGTCTACAAAATAGCATCTTCTGGTATGGAATTCTGTCGCTTGTAGTGAGGAAGGGGTTTTATGATTGTGCATGGGATTAAAACACAGAATGGTCCTCTGTCAAGAGAAAATGCAGTTTGGTGGGGAAGATTCCAGATTTGCCACTGAAGAAAGCAAAGGGGGTCCGGTGTGGTAGCCCAGTGGCTAAAGTCCTCGCCTTCCATGTGCTGGGATCCCATATGTATGCCGGTTCTAATCCCGGCAGCTCTGTTTCCCATCCAGGTCCCTGCCTGTGGCCTGAGAAAGCAGTCGAGGACGACCCAAAGTCTTGGGACCCTGTAACCGTGTGGGAGATCCGGAGAAGGCTCCTAGCTTCTGGCTTTAGACTGGTTCAGCTCTGGCTGTTGCAGCCACTTGGGGAGTGAATCAGCAGACACAAGGTCTTCCTCTCTATCTCTCCTCCTTGTATATCTGACTTTTCAATTAAAAAAAAAAATATATATATATATATATATACACACACACACACACACATATGTTGTTTTACCAAAAAGAAAGAAAGAAAGAAAAAAGAAACCAAGATTGGGCATTACGGAACAAAAATAGAGTTGAGAGTACAGAGTGAACCCAGCCTGGAAGTCCTTTTCTAGAATCTAGAAAAAAAAAAAGTAGGTCAAATTGAAAGCCCTTTCACTTCTGCACCGTTTGCTTCAACATTGCGTGTGTGCTGGACACGAGCTCAATCTGAAATCCCAGAACATGAACTTGCATGTGTTATTTGTGGTTGCACCTCAGCTAGACAATATTTTAATATGCAGGTTCTACATTGGGGTCCAACCAAATCAGACCCTTGAATTACTCTATTTGAGTGATTAAGTGTGAGTGGTGACTTCAGAGCAATCCAACATCTCTACCCATTTGCAGTCGATTTGTTCCCAGAGAGAGCTGTGAGGGACAAGACCCAAGCAGGTGGAGAAGGGAGATGCATGCAGGGGATTTGGCGGCAGGATGGTGGTGATGGGGAGTGGGAGGAATGGCACAGGCTGCTTTCAGCAACCAGCAAGACTCCCTTGACTTCTAGAGGGAGGCAGGGCAAGCCTTGGGCTGCACAAGCAGTTATAGTGGGATTTCTTGAAAAACAAAACACTTGTAAATCAGTTAAAAGACTCAACTTTCCAATTTTAGTAGGAAATGTGTTATTTCCTCTCCTCTCTCTTAGCTACTGGGTTGCCGTCTGTGCTATATCAGACATATATTTGGCATCTGACCTTTCTCGGAATTCTTTCCAGTGTTCTAGGAACCTTCTGGGGGCAAAATCCTAGAGACACGTCCCATGTCTTACTTAGTTCAGGTGCTGGCAAATCTCTCCTGTGAAGGACCAGTTAGTGACATTCTAGGCTTGGGGAGCATGTGGTTTTTGCCATCCATCATCTCTTCAACACAGTCCTAGAGCATACAAAATCAAATGAGCTTGGCTGTCTTCCAACAAGATGTGGTGCATGGACCACAAGAATTGAATTTCATGCAACTCTCATCTTAGGAAATAATATTCTTTTTTTATTTTTTAAAATGATTTGTTTATTTTTATTGAGAAAGCAGATTTACAGAGAGAGAGAAGGACAGACAGAAAGATCTATCTGCTTGTTCATTCCTCAAGTGGCCATAATGGCTGGAGCTGAGCCTATCCAAAGCCAGGAGCCAGGAGCTCTTCCGGATCTCCCACATGCTTTGGGCCATCCTCGATTGCTTTCCCAGGCCACAAGCAGGGAGCTGGATGGGAAGTGGAGCAGCTGGGACATGAATTGGCACTCATATGGGATCTTGGTGCATGCAAGGTGAGAATTTTAGCCACTGAGCCATTGTGTTGGGCCCAGGAACTAATATTCTTAGCCTTTCAACCTCTAAAACTTGGGGCAAATGTTGTGGCACAGTGAACTACACTGCTACCTACAGTGCCAGGATCCCATATCTGAGCACCAGTTTGAGTCCTGGATGCTTAACGCTCTGTTAATATATCTGAGAAGGGAGTATAGCATGGTCAAAGTATTTGAACCCTTGTCACCTATGGAGGAAACCTGAATAGAGCTCCACCTCCTGCCTTTGTCTTGGACCAACCCCAGCCACTTTGAGGTTGAACCAATAGATGGAAGATAACACTCTCTCTCTCTCTCTCTCTCTCTCTCTCTCTCTCTCTTGCTCTAGTTCTCTCTTGGTGTCATTCTGACTTTTAAATAAATGAATTTTTTTAAAAGGCAAATACTGGAACCACTGCTTTGGTGCTGCAGGTTAGGCCGTACCTGCAGTCCTGGCATCCCTTATGGGCACCAGTTCGAGTGCTGGCTGCTGCATTTCCATTCCAGCACCTTGCTAATGTGCCTAGAAATGGAGCAGAGAATGGCTCAAAGGCTTGGGCTCCTGCACCCACACTGGAAACCCAAAAGATTGTCCTGGCTCCCGGCTTCAGCCTGGCCTAGCCTGTACTGCTTTGGCCATCTGGGGAGTGAACAATGGGTAGGAGATTCATTCTCTCTCTCTCTCTAACTGCCCTTCAAAGAAGTAATAGCAAATGCCATTCTATGCCATGGGTCATGTGGAAACAAGGCAGAGGATAGGATTTGGACTGCAAGCTACAAGTCACTGACCAAAGTGATCCATGTTTTAAAGTGCTTCCGCTGACTCTCAGGTGCCCCCTGCTGAGATCCCTTAGCTCCACTGAGTCCCTCACTCATTAGACCTGGTTTCCCTCTTTATGGGTGCATGCTTGATAAAATCTGAATACATTAGCCATTATGGGTCCCCTGCATGCTTTTGCTGGATTTATATTTACTGAAATGTCTGATGAACCAAGGCTGTGAGGGAGCAAGGCAGGTTACCCTGCAAGGGTCAGAGCAGTGGATTCAAGGAGGCAGGGGTGTGTGTGTTTGGGGCAAGAGCTTTGGCAGTCAGTGAGATGAATGAGTGGGCTTTCCCTTTCCAAAGGAGACTTCCTCAAAGCCCTTTCACAAAGGCCAGGTTAACAAAAAGAAAATGTAACAGGTTCTCTTACTAGCATTTTTACAAGACACAGGAGGCTTTGGTCCGAATATCTAAAACACAGGGAAGATGTGTATTTTGCTTAGGTTTGTGTATGTGCTTAGATTTGTTGCTGCAGGGGGAACCATGTAGAAATGCATTTGGACACAAAAGCTGTGATGAGATACCGACAAGCAGAGCAGGGATACCCAGGCATGCCTCGAGGAATTGTTTTCTGAGTTCCAGCTGTGGTGTCCCACTTGGATGCACCTTCACAAGAACTCACTGTAGAAGGCCAGTTGGGGGGCAGCTCTGAGTGGGGGCACCTTCAGATCTGCCATGGCATTCATGCGGAGGTCCTGCCTGCCTTGGTTTTTTCCAGTCAATACTGAGCATGCTGGGTTCCTGGGACCTGGATTGTTCTCTGAGTTGTGTTTGCCTTGGGTCTCTCCATCAGCCTGGCTGAAGTTGTCTCTGAATTGCATTGCAGTGGGAGGTTTCTCACATCCATCTCTCTCTCTCTCTCTCTCTCTCTCTCTCTCTCTCTCTCTCTCTCTCTCTCTGTCTCTCTCCACAGCTGTCATACTTGCACTGTGCTTTGAGTCACTCCCAGCTAATCCTGCTCCTTCTTCACCCTTCCTGGGCATTTCCTCCAATCTCTTCTTAGAGGACTTGGTCTGACAGAGGGACATTCAGGGAGACTTGCTGAAAAGCAGGTGTATCCCACTTTACCTCCAGTCTGAAATTTCTTCCCTTCTCTTCCCTTCCCTTCTTCCCTTCCCTTCTTCCCTTTCCTTCCCTTCCCTTCTCTTCCCTTCCCTTCCCTTCCCTTCCCTTCCCTTCCCTTCCCTTCCCTTCCCTTCCCTTCCCTTCCCTTCCCTTCCTTGCCTCATCCTGTGTAGACAGAATGGACAAGGTTAGAAAATGATTATGCTGATATTCAGGGAACTAATGGAACAATTTCAGTCAAGTATGAAATTTCCGCCTGAACTCGCAAGCGTTCTTACTTGAGACTGGCAATTATTAAGGGCACGCTTGTATTGAGTGCATAACTGAAAGTAAAAATTAAGCCTCTGTCTGTTGCACAACAGATTGTGGAGTTGCCATGGCTCTGAGGCAGGTGAGTCCTTTGCCTGGGAGGCCTGGAAGCTGTGCTGGGCTTGACTTGGGGATGGACACTGGAATTTAACTTCATACTGTGGAAAGATTGCACACAGAAAATTACCAGAACTACCAGAGTTCACTGCCAGGCACCTGAGGCGTAACATTATCCTACCTTCCCCACGAGGCCTTAGTTCAGTTCCTTTTTCCTCTGAGACACTTTTACCTGGACACAGAGTTTCCAGAGAAGTGAAGGCATCTTGCATGGTGCCTTCAGGCTGGGTGGAGTACATAGAAAGCTGTCAGTTACTCCGGGTTGAGGGAAGCTGGCAGGATCTGACGTGTAGCTGCCAGGTGGACAGAGTCAGTGTGAGCTAGAGGTCTCTGGGAGCTACATGCTACACATTCTTGGAGACCACAGAAAATAGGAGCCCCTTTTCTGACCGCTCAGCCCAAGTCCTGGAAGAGGATTGCAAAGACTAAGATAGAGTGTCCCCAACTGTTTCAAATAAGCTAGCAAGGAGGCTGGGCTACTATTGCTTGCAGGAGTCTGGGAAAGTGGAACAACAGCTGTCACCTTCCTCTCCATGGATTGGATAGTAGGTCAAAGACCAACCCTTCAGATGAGAGCGGAAACATGCCAAGATGGAAAGTGAGGACCTGGACTTGAGGTAAGCAGCCAGGAAGGATGTAGGAGCAGGGCAGAAAAGTAACTTATGTAAATGTATTAACATAGCAAGCCATGTGGTTACTGCCGTATCAGCTGGGAAGCTTTAAACTACACATAATGAAAATGCTAATGAGTAGAGTGACTCTGGGCTGCTTAACTTGATGGCTTCCAAGCTGAGGTCTTCCAAGGTCTCCCCGTTTCTCATGTTATTGTTCCAGCCATTCGTCTTCTGCTCCAGATGGGGACCCTGACTGTCACACAGTGCCTGGGTGTCTGAGCGCTATCACCTAATGTTAGCAACATCCAGAGGCTGTTTTCCATAGAGCACCCTCTCATTTTTTGATAAAGGCATTTGATAAAACTGCTATCTTAGCTGCTCAATAGCCTTAAATCCATTCTCACTGTTACATAACCGTTACCTCCATCATCTTCAGGAACTTTTTCCATCATGCAAAAGAGAAACTCTGCACCCATGTAATCATAACTCTGCCACTGTAACAAAATGCCTGAGGTTGGCTGATGTATAAACAGAGAAATTCATTTTCCACAGCAAGGGAGGATAGGAAACCCAAGAGTAAGTTGTTGTCTGACTGGGTGTCTGGTACTAGCCTGAAGACTGCCTCTAAGATGGAATCTTCTCCAGCCAGGATGAATGAATACCGTCCTCGTATGGCAGAAGGAAAAGGCATCGAAAGGCTGGACTTGATCCTTCAAACTCAGTTACAGAGGCATTAATTCCTTTCAGGAGCAGAAATCCCTAATGGCCTAATTGTCCTTAAAGGCTCCCCAACTCCTGATATTATAATTGTGTTAAGGATGAAGTTTGAACGTGAAACAGTCCAGAGCACCAGCCCTGGCTTCCACTGCTACCCTGTCACCTGTTCTCCACCAGGTTCTGGCAACCACCATCCAACTTTCTCTTTAAATCTGACTACTCTAGCTACTCCACACAAAAAGTATCCTGCAGAATTTACCTGTCTTGTGTCTGACATATTTTTCATAGCATCATTAGGGTTCATCTGCACTGCAGCGAGTACAGGGTTCCTTGTCTTTGTAAGGCTAAAGACTCTCCCATTGTGTGTATATACCACATGTTCTGCATCCATCCATTCTTCTCGGGCTATTGGGAATAATGCTGCTGTGACTATTAGTGTGCAATCATCTTTTTGGAAAACCAGCTTTCAATTCTCTCAGGTGTCTATCCAAAAGTGAAGTTGCTAGATCATCTGGTAGTTTTATTTTTGTGTGTGTCCTTTTTAATCATGCTCTCGCATTAAAGAAAATCTTATGCTGCTTAGTCTAGATTGCATCCCAAGGACATTTTAACAACTGAAGTATTTGAAATACAAAGTGACACACGCACACACACGGAGGGAGAGAGAGAGAAATCTTTCATCTGGTGGTTCACATATATGGGAGGATTGTGTGGTTTATGCACCAATATTATACCATCTTATATAGAAAGCTTAAGCAGCTGAGGATTTGGTATCTGTGGGTGTGCTTGAACCGATACTCTGCACATACTGAACCAGTCCAGAGCACATCCAGGGACCGTGACCCCAAGTCTCAGAGAGATGACTGTGAACTCAGGCTTTCATGATATATCCTGCTGAAAAACAAAACAAAAGTAGGGGGAAGGCTAGTTCTGCAGAGGCACACACAAAAAGCATGATACATCAGGGTCAGATTTGGTATGCAGATTTTTGTCTAAGTCTTCTGCATTAAGGATTAGCAGTGGCTTAGTGATACCTTTCTTCCTGGAAGAGATAGAGGGAAAAGTAGAAGCAGATGTAGAGGTAGACTTGCGAATAAAGAGTTCCTGTTTAAAAAAAAAGTAAATTTCCCTTACAAAGCATCCAACCTTGTCTTCAGGACTTCCTGTGTTTGCAGTTTCTCAAAATAACCAGTTCAAAATAATCTCTGTGATAGAAAGACATATTATCGGATGACATATTCCGGCTTCTCTGCTGCAGTCACATTTTGAGGTGGTATTCTCTGATCTCCTGTAGTCATATTTTGGAATGGCATATTTGGTCTTCTCCATAACCTGATATGTAACATCTCGAAGAATGTTTGGAGGAGTCACTATCTTATAGGCAAAACTCTGCTTTCTCCACATGCAGAAAGCCGATCCCTGACAGCAGATAGTACAGGAAAGAACTGTCTATTGCCAAGTGCAGATTAAGCAGTAGGGATGCTGTTGTTTAATTCCTGGACTCCTTGAAGGGTTGAGGTTCAAGGTGCTTAGAGACTGAATGAGGAACTGAGAGGTCCATGTTTAGTGTATGTCCAAGTTCGTGTGTGGTCTGCACTGTGTGTGATCCATCTTTGGTTAGTGATATCACATCCTTTCAAAAATTCTGATGATTGCAAAGTAGGTTCCAACTATGCTTTTTGACCAGGTTCAGGTGTACCTGGATAAGAAATCCCATAGATGAAACTGATCATTGGGCCAGGCGTGATGGCTCAATTCACTAATCCTTCTCCCGCCTCCCTACAAGTCCCAGGATCCCATATTGGTTCATGTCCCAGATACTCCATTTCCCACCCAGCTCCCTCCTCATGGCCTGGGAAAGCACTGGAGGACGGTCCAAGTCCTCAGCAGCAACGTGGGACACCCAGCAGAGGTTCCTGGCTCAGATGAGATCAGACTGGCTCAGCCCTCTGACCACTGTGGCCCTTTGGGGAGTGAACCAGTGGATGGAAGATCTTTCTCTCTGTCTCTCCTTTTCCTGTTAAAGCCTTTCCAATAATAATAATTAAATCTTTTCTTTTTTCTTTCTCTCTCTGTCTCTCTTTTGTAAGACTGATCACTGTGGTGTTATCCATAGGGGAAAATACTTGACTTCCTGAGTCTAGTCATTAAGGGACCTTATAGGATTGGCTGCACCACTCCCTCAAATCTGTAAGCTAATTTCAGCAAAAGCAGGCCAAAGGGAACTAAGCTAGGGAAGGAGGCTGGAAGACAGGGCACTCCAGGGCCTGATGCTATCTAGTATCTGCCTTCAAGGCACTGTGTGTGCTCAGCTTCAAAACTAGCTTTCTACAGCTTTCTGGAAAGGGAGTGGGTGGGGACAGGACTCTGGGAGTGTCCTCCCCACCCCCACCACAGCTTCCAGCTTTGCCCACAGGGCATATTTGTTAGGAATAGTAGCTCTGCACATTAGTCTTTGACGGAAGACAGTGTTCCTGATGCCGGCTGGACAGGGAGTTGGTGAGCCACCAGGTGCTGAGGGATTGCCAGCAGTCTTTGCAGACCAGATCTCTACCTTCTGAGACCCTGTCCCCTTTGTGCTGCCTGCACATTCTTTACCATGCACCTGAACCTTACTAACCCTCACAGATAAAGGCATCATGATGACCACGTGCAAATGCTGTGCCCCATGTGCAGGTGCTGTCGAGACATCTCTTTGGAGAGCACTGTGTGCGCTGACGCCTTATCCAAAATCCTCCTTGTTTGCATGTTCCGTTATCGTACTGTTACTGTTGATTCGAATCCTAGGAACTTGCTTGATAGATGGAAAAGAAGTGGCCAATGAGCAAATACATGAGAAGGCAGAGTGTATTAGGAAAAGTGAAGAGAGAAATTCCCACACCTGGTAGACCAGGTGGACTTCTCAGCGAAGCAATGCGAATGCAGTCTGCATTTAGACCTTTTTTCAGATTCATTTATTTTTATTTGACAGGCAGATTTATAGATAGAAAGATATAGAGAGAAAGAACTTCCTTCTGCTGGGTCACCCTCCAAATGGCTGTAATGGCTAGAGCTGAGCTGATTCTAAGCCAACAGCCAGAAGGCAAGAGCCAGGAGCCAGGAGCTACTTCTGGGTCTCTCACATGGGTGTGCAGAGTCACAAAGACCTGGGTCATCCTCTGATGCTTTCCCAGACCATAAGCAGGGAACTAGACAGTAAATGGAGCACCCAGGTTGTGAACCGATGTCTACATGGGATCCTGGCACTTGAAGGTATAGGATTAGCCTGTTGGGTCATGGTGCCAGCCCCTAGACTTTTTTTTTCTCCCTAAGATGTATTCATTTTACTTGAAAGTTAGAATCACAGTGACAAAGAGAGCTTCCTTCCACTGGCACACTCCCTGAATGGCCACAGCAGCCAGAACTAGGCCATTCTGAAGCTGGGAGCGAGGAGCTTCTTCCAGGTCTCCCAGGTGGGTACAGGACTCCAAGGCCATGGGCCATCTTCTGCTGCCCTCCCAGGCTATTAGCAGAGCTCTGGATGGGAAGTGAAGCAGCCAGGACTCAAACCAGTGCCTGCATAGATGCCAGTCCCCACTTTTAGAATCAGACCGCCATGCCACCATGAAGGCCTGGGGCACTCTTAATAGTGACCTTTCCAGCTTGTTTTTATGGAAACCGAGGTCTTGTCATGGAATCCTAGATCTTGTGGCAGTTGACCAGTATCTGTTACCAGAGCCTTCCATCTTTGTGCTGGCCAGGAGCTACAGCATGGAGTCCGGGTGTGGTCTGCTTCTAGTCCTGGGTTCCCTCAAAATGGTACAAATGTTAACTTTGAGAACATTTTAAAAATTCCCATCAAAGGGTATGCTGTAATTTCTGACTTGGAAGAACAGTGAAAAATTCCCCACTGCAGAAGACATACTTAATGTAAGGAGTTATTCCAATACCTGTCGCCATTCCTTCTTCCTCACAGCTCATGAAGTTCGCGCCGGCCTAGCTATCCACCAATCGGATGTAACCTGGCTTTCCACCTGAATCCCACCTCCCACTCTTCCAGCCCCCTCCCCAACTCCACCCACTTGCCAATCATCCCTAGGCATTCACCTGCAGGCGCCAATCCCCTGGGGGGGGGGGCTGCCCTCAATCCCTCCCAATCCCCACCCCCTATACCTGGCCGACAAAAGGCTCCCCCAGGTGCGGCCCGCTCTCTTACCCCTCTCTTATCCCGGCTCTTATCCCTCCCCCTCTTAGCCCGCTCTTACCCCTCTCTTCTCCCTCTCTTCTCTCTCTCTCTCTTCTCTGTTGCTTTTCTTTGCTCTCCCGTTCCCCTCTACCCATTCCTGCTCCGTTGGAATAAAACCTCCAAAAGATACCTCGTTGCGTCTGGTGTGTTTCAGCTCACGGTAAAGAACCAGGTTGTGGGAATTAGCTGCGCGTAATAATATCGTAATATCGTATGAACTAGAACTCTATCATCTTTTTAAATAACTAACACTTAAGGAAAAGCTTGAAAATTGCAAAGCCTCTTTAAAGCGCATGGGGACTTGTGCTGCAGTTTTGGGGGAGACACCGGGACCCCCCAACAGCCTCCATGTGCTGTGCCCTGGGAAGGACTGGGCAGTGCAGGAAAGCAGAGTTAGAGCTGCCAGTGTCTCCTTCCTGCCCAGAGGTGAACATTTGTCACTTTTGAAAAGAAAATGGATTTTCAGATCCCAAGTTTGTTCTTTTCCCCTGAAGAGCTAAACTTTCACTTTATGGAGTCCCTTTCTTTTTACTTATTCAGTTACTTTCCTGAAATTGCCCACTCCTTTAGTAGGCTGACAAAGCCCTCGGCCATTCATATTCAACTTAGGTGCCTAATGGTCTTATTTGCAATTGATGAGCACTGGGAGCTCACCTTCCCCATTCCCCTTTTGGATTTTTTACTGCAAAGGAGCCCATTTGTGTGTTGCCAGGTAACGGAGGGGTAGTCAGTTGGGAGGGGGGAAGCTCCCCCCACTCCCCGCTGTTAAATCCAGGCTTTCATACACTCCAATGGCAGCAGTTCTACTCCTTTATCAGAGCCTGGGCATTATCCCAGAAGCTCCTCACAATCAACTTCTCCACCAAATTAATTACGGAAAGGCTTGATAATTTCATTCCAAGGCATTCCAATGAAAGCAATTTCAGATACATAATGTACAATTGGCTTTTCCACTTAGCTTCTGAATGAAAGGCTCCGGGTATTTAGTGCTAGTTGCAATAATCAGCAAAATCATCAATTCCTCAGGCAGAAGAGACAGACCATGAAAATATAGGGGAAGATACTTTAAATTGCAGAGGAAAAGGCTACAGGGCAGGTCACTTACTGTCTTTCTTAAGGCAGAGACACATTTAGGAGAGAATATGGTAAGTGCTACCAAAGAAGAAAAGCAATTCGCCTGACACTTATGACAATGGCAGGGAAGGCCTAATTCAATACCTTGAGATACCCGTCAACTCTACTGCAATATGGAAGAGAGACTCAACTCCAAAAGGCACTGGCTGCCTGATACCTAAGTCCTTGACTTTGCTTTAAGAAGGAATTCAGGAGACAGTTGGAGAATAACGAATAACAAGCATCAGGTGGTTTATTATGGGAGCAAGGCCTACTCAGAGGGGAATGGCCCAATCTCTGAACTTTGTTTAACACTATTTAAGACATTTAATCAAATGGGAAATATATTCTAATAAGAGGGAAGAAAACTCTTTTTCTTTTCTAAGAAATGGGTAGCAATTTCCTGAAATCTAGCTACTTCTCCTTTTTGCTCTTCATATTGTTCAATGTTTCCTGAGACCATCCAGGCCTGCTGAGGTCTTAGCCACACCTTCAGGTGGGTGGCACCAGCATTGCCCACCCATTTTCTAGTTAATGAAGAGACCACCAATGGGGAACATTTTACCTGTAGGTTCCCCACCCAACAAGCAGGGGTCAAGGAAGGCTTAAAATTCCAGGGCCCTTCCTCAAACCTTTGGTGTCTCTCCCTCCCCTTCCGAGAGGCATCCCACCTCCCGGGGCTTTCTGGAGGTGCTTTCCCCTTCCCTCCCTTCCCTGCTCACCTGGTCCCTTCACAAATAAACTTTTCTGTCTGCAACAGATTTCCAGCTTTTTATTTCTATACTAAGCTGAGGAAAGAACCCACTGGGCATTTCTGGTAACATTTCCTCTCATGGCATCTGAGAGGTGGGTCATTTAGCATGTCAGAGCATTGCAATTAGTGCATGAGGAGCTGTGGGTCTGTCCAAGTGTCTTGGCCACCTAAGCTGGTGTAAGCCTGGTCCAGACAAGGGAATCTGGTTATTTTCAGAGCAAGGGGAATGAAACCCATTTTCTGTAGGCCTTGAGAGCATAGAAACTCTTATCTTGGTGGCTGAACTGCTTGCTCTGCCTCTTGTTTCACAAACACAGGAAGAAAGCTGGGATTCATACCCAATGACCAGAGTGAGGGGGTCAGCGGGTAGAAAATTACTCAGAGATGTCCAGAGGAGAGGATTCTTGCTAAAGGTAAGTGGAAGGCTTAATCATCAAGGACTTGGAATGGCTTCAAAGGATCCTTGCGAACACTGTGCTTTCCACAAATAGACACAAGCAAGAAGAGGACTCAAGGGTGGTTAAAGAGAGGGTCTTAATCACTGAGCTTTGGATGGTTTTTGATAAAATCATAGCAATTGAGCTCATAAGGAAATAGAAGGGGGCACTGGCAAAATTTCCAATAAAAGACAAAACTGTAAGAAGAAAGAAGACCACAAAAGTCTCAGCTCTTGGGCAGCAGTCAAACTTGGGTTGTCTGCCCATGACTCATGGGGCCATGCCTTGAGATACCTGGGATTTCATTATTTCTGTGATTCTGGGGTCACGATCCTATGTCCTTCACTGTCAGCATTGCCTGCAAAACATTATGCCTCTGATTACTTCGCTTAGCACATATTGGGTAGCTGGCTCCACTGTCATTGATTCCCACCCCCATAGGAGGCAAATAAAAGCACCAGGGCAAGGCAAGGGCCTGCCTGACCCAAGTCTTCCAAACATCATCAGGATTCCTGCTTGGCCAGCCCTGTGCTAGCCCTTCAGATTCTGCGAATCTTTTACATTCTGTTTCTCTGTCATTTATTTCATTCCCCAGTTCTTTCATCTGGATCATCTGGACCACCCACTTGGATTTTGCAGACTTTCTGTCTGACTGCCAGTATGTTCTGCGAGTGTATGCCTAAAGCCCATGCAGTCTAAAACATCTGATAAGTTACTTTGAGAAACCCACAAGTGATTTTATGCTTGATTCTATCAATCCCTCATCATTAAAGCTTAAGAAGGGCATCACATGATGAATGTGGCCTGGTGAAATTAAATCCTGCCTTGGAAAGATGCTACAGAGGTTGAGACAGGTCATTTAAAGTCAAACAAAAGCCCTTGAATGTTACAGGTTGATGACTGCCATCATGCAATGCTGCTTCTGATGTATTATTAGCACATTAAGGATCAGACTAAACCATCAAACTCAAGGTGTCCTGGTTTGCTCCTTGCAGCATCTGCATTGCTTCCAGCAGGGCAGTGGCGGGATCAGCAGCTCAGGAGCAGCCCTGGACTGCCCCATGTGCCAGTGGAGCCTTGGGCAGGGTTGTGGACAATTGTTTAACAGTCTTGTCTTCTGGTCTACCGGGTAGTCTTGCTTTTGGCTTGCCTGCCTGGTTCTGATCCCTGGCTTAGCATTAACCTTCCAAAAGACATGCACCTGACTATGCAAATGCTTTAAACTCCTGATTCCTGTGGATCAATCACTGCTCTCCCCTCCTGGCCTCAGGTTCCTCTGCACCTGTCCTTTATTTCTGAAATCAGGTGGTGTTTATATCCACACATGTCTAGGCCTCTGGCGTAGCTTGCTCTTGGTGGAAACAAACTCTTCTTTGTGTTTAGAAAATTGCATTATTCAACAATCTAGCCTTCCTCTTACTGCCTTACCCACTTCTTACTCCCAAATCATTCAGAAAAGGGCAACCAGCTCTCGCTCAAAGATGATGTGTGTGAGACTTCAGCCTGTGGCCAGCTCCAGCCTGTGTGGTCTCCTTTTTTTTTCTGGCTTAAGTTCCTGTGGGTCTACAAGGGGTGGATATGCTGGGAGAGGCAGAGGAGCCCATGCTTGGCTGTCAGTCCTGGCCTGAGCCCCCAGGTCTGTGCACATCATTTTTTTTTTTAAAAAGATTTATTTATTTTTATTGGAAAGGCAGACACACAGAGAGGAGGAGAGATAGAGAGCAAGATCTTCCGTATGATGGTTCACTCCCCAAGTGGCTGCAACTGCTGGAGCTGAGCCAATCTGAAGCCAGGAGCCAGGAGCTTCTTCCAGGTCTCCCATGCGGGTGCAGGGTCCCAAGGCTTTGGGCCATCCTCAACTGCTTTCCCAGACCACCAGCAGGGATCTGGATGGGAAGTGGAGTTGCTGGGATTAGAACCGGCGCCCATATGTGATCCCGGCACATTGAAGGCAAGGACTTTAACCACACTATCGCGCCGGGCCCTGTGCAAATCATTTTTAATGGATACCACCACAGGTGTGGGTGCATTCCATATGGTTTCCTTCAAACTTCCTTTAAAGAAGGAGGCCTGAATGCTTCAGTCATTCATGCAATTGGCATCTGACACAGAACTACTCAGTTTTTTTGGCTTGAGTACTTGGCCCGTAAGCCCCTTTTGTCAGATCAAGTCTTCTCCATGGCAGGGATCCAAGGGGCATCTTATACAGTCTTCTCCCCACATCTTCCCACTTCACTGTCGAGATTAGAAAACAAATTCCTGGGACTGGCAGTGTGGCATAGTAGGTTAAGCTGCCACCTCTGGCGCTGGCATCCCATATGGGTGCAGGTTCAAGTTTCAGCAGCTGTGCTTCTGATCCAGCTCCCTGCTTCTGTAACCATGTGGGAGACCCAGAAGAAGCTCCAAGCTCCTGTTTTTGGCCTGGCACAGCCTTTGCAGTTGTGGCTGTTTGAGGTGTGAACCAGCTGATGGAAGATTTCTCTCTTTGTCTCTCCTTCTCGCCCTCTCCCTGTAATGCCCCCTTTAAAAAGGGGAAATATTTAAAAAGAAAAAAAATTCCCTGCTATGTGGCATGACCATCTTTCCTGACCAATAATGTTAAATTTTTCCTATTTATTATTGGTGCATGCACATTACCATGAGTGTAACACAAATAAATGGAATATCATAATCAATAAACTGGACCTTCTTGAATAGAATTTAGTACATGTGCTTTCAGGCAAAGGCATGTGGAAGAAGTGCATTTGGCATATTTAGGTCATAACCAGGCCCAGTGGGATACTGGTAAAGAGATGGATTGAAGCTGGTGATACTTGGGAAAGTAGTCCTCAGAAAACATTCTCTGGAAGGAATTTAACTCCTAATAGCCATTAGGATGAGATGGTCACATCCCATAATTCAGTCCTTGACCCGGCTTGGCCACTGATCCAGTTTTCTGCTTTCCTAGGAGGCAGCAGTTCATGGTTCAAGTGCTGGAGTTGCTACCCAGGTCATAGACACTGGCTTTGGCCTCGGCTAGCCTTTTCCATTGTAGGTATTTGAAGAATGAACCAGCAGGTGAAAGTGATCTCTCTGTTTCTCTTCCTCTGCCTTTCAGATAAATACATTGGTAAATCAATAAAAATATATTAGAAAATACCATAGCCTACTGGTGACTTCAGGTCTACATCTAAAGAAACAAAGTTCAAGGTGAGGTGGTGGTTTCTTTTCAAACTAGGACAAGAATCTACCAGCTATTTGGTATTTAGAAGAACCCCCATAAACAAGTTTTGTACATGGCGTCCTGAGAGGTTAGCCCGAGTGATTTCCCCATTGCATATTCTGAAACACACAAGAACATTTGCCAAACCTAGTGATCAAACAAAAAACTGAGGGATCTATGGGGCGAGAGATGAGAAACAATCTCACTGGATCCAAGGACAATTGCGTAAGAAGGAACATTTTTTAAAATCACAGCTTACTGAGATATAATTTATATACAATACAACTCATCCTTTAAAAAGTAAATAATTCTATGTGTTTTTAATATAGACACAGAGTTGTACAGTGATCCCCTCAATGAAATTTGGGAAACTTTACTTAAATTCCAAAGAAATCTGCTCTGCTTCCTTTTAGCCAACTATTCTGTAATTTCCCAAGGTCTCAGCCTTTGATAAAGACAAACCCATCTTCTTTCTCTTTGGGCTGGCATATTCTGGACATTTATGACAACATGGGACTTTTTGTATCTGGTGTGTTTTATTTATCATACCAATTTACCAATTTCAATGTTCATTCATGCTATATCATGTTTCAATATTATATTACTCGTGATAACCAAACAGCATTCTATGTGTAATTGTATGTTCCTATATTATAAATGCAGCACAATTTGGTTTTGCGTTCATCAGTTAATTGAGTTCATTATTTGAGTTCTTTCAGCTTTGGTTATTGTAAATAAATTACTATGAATGTGAACATATGCTTTTATTTTTCTTGGCGTAAACCAAGGACTGAATATAGAAACTGGGAGGAAAATTTTTGAATAGAGCAAAGCATACATCTTTGATTACTGAGTCCTCTCTATTAAATTCACACTGAATGCTAAAACAAACAATATTTAATAAAAGGAAATAAAAGGTCTTGTCCCTGCCATCTCCACATGCTACTGTGAGCATGAGTTTCTGTATTATGGGCTAGTTTTGCAGACAGAGGCTATCAACCAGAACTAGGGGTGACCAGGACATGTGAGTGACTTAGGACCACCAGCACCAAGAAGAAAAATTATCAGGAGTTGTTGATTACCTCCCGACCTTGTGGGTTAGCATAACCTACCCTTGAGGGACAGCTGAGGAGCAGGGAGCCCCAGAAGGCCAACAGCAGGTGAGGAAGAAATGGAACTGCCAAGAGGAGCCCCAAGTACCACCCGGATGGCTATTGAAATAGCCCCATGGGTTTCCCAACTGTGGAGGACTGAGAGGGTGTAGAGAAGTTATCAGAGATGGCATAGCAGAGAGTGGGTCCTCTGAATGTAGTCCTACAGCAGACCTGTGGGTAGCATTGTAGCTCAGATACCCACCCAAATCCTGGGCTTGCAGCCTGGGTGAAGACTAAACAGCCCATGGCATGCCTGGAAGAGCCACCAGAATTGAGGGGGTCCTTGAAGAAAAAAGAACAGATGATCTATTACTAATAATTTGCATCAAGCTTTGAACTCTTAACCATTGCTGCACTGGGAAGAACCCCCTGAATAACTGAAAAGGAAATTTCCAGTGGCATAGCAGGAAAGTAAATAGGGGTAGAATTCGGAGATTGACAAGTGATTGGAGACTCATCTGTCATGTGTGTCTCTCTTTCTCCTTCTCTTTCCCAAATAAATAAATAAATAAATAATAAACAAATAAAAATTACCCTCAAATAACTTCAAGATGGACATTTTCTCCATAGTTTATTAAGTGGTAGCTAACTGTAGATGAAATTTTACTAAACATTTTGATAATTCAGAGAGTAATAAGTTGCTGTTCTATCCCATATGCTCCTATGAAGTGTTGAGAATAGAAATGAGAATGCTTATTTCCGGCTCTGTCACCCTGGGGGAACTGTTCAAACTGTTGTCTATGCTTAATCCTTTCTATGAAAGGCCTTTTTAGCAAACTCATTTCAAATGCCCTGTTCCAGTCCTTGGCATCAATCCGCAACTGGAATATTACCTTTGACCTATATCATAACAACCAGTCCTCATTAGTGCTTTATTTTAATACTCATAATCTAACACTAATTACTTCCACTGTAAAGTTGTGCTTTTCCAAATCAGATTACATCATAGAAATGACACATGATTTTTTTTCTATCCAATTAAAAAAATACACTAAAACTAGCATTTGTCTTTAGGCTCTGGGACTCAGTGGAACCTTGGAAGTTTGATATTTATATTTTCTGGAGGTAGAAGCTCCCTGATCCTTGATGGCAGTTTAGGCAAACATATGGCCTACAGGATGCTTCTAAGCTGTTTACTTGTTTTGCTGACAGAATACAAATAATCAAGAATTGCAGCTTTTACTAGCAATATGGTAACATTTGACTATAGTAGCTGGACCTCAGTGCTGGTTGCTCATTTTTGTTTATTTGTTTGTTTGTTTTAATATATTTGAAAGATAGAGACATACACACTCACAGAGGAGAGATGGGGGAGGGGAGAGAGAGAGAGAGAGAGATCCAGCCTCCACATACTGGTTCACCCCTCAAATGCCTGCGACAGTCAGGACTAGGTTTGGCCAAAGCCAGGAGCCCAGAACTCCCTCTGGATCTCCCACACGTGTAATGGGGAATGCAGTACTGGGGCCTTCATCTGCTGTGTTCCCTGGCATATCAGCAGGAAGCTGAGTAGGAAGCAAGGACTTGAATTGGCATTCTGGTGTAGAATATGGCCATCCTTAGCTGCAGCTTAACCCACTGTGCTCCAGAACCTGCCCAGGGCAGCTTCTTTTTGACAGGTATGGGTTCCTTACAGGTCCCATCTTTCCCTACTGCCTTTTGCCAGACATATCATTTGATTCTGCTCTTGTTCCTGGACCCTGGAGGCATCTTTGTGCCCTTAGT